>NW_008355477.1:303079-371242 GCF_000622305.1 Nannospalax galili
CTCTTTAAGAGTGTTGTGCTCCATACAGGAACCATTTTTTAAAAAATATTTTATTTTTATTTTTTAAGTGTACAAGTGTATTGCCTGTCTGTGTATAAATGCACCCATGTCATGCAATGCCTACGGAGGTCAGGAGAAGGCATTGGATCCCTTTGGAATTGGAGTTACAGATGGTTGTTAGCTGCCATGTGGGTGCTGGGAATCGAATCTAGGAATCGAATCTTGTTCTGCAAGAGCAGTCAATGTTCTTAACCGCTGAGTCATCTCTCCAGCTCCTATAGGAACCATTTTTAAAACTAAAGCTTTCAGGGGCCAGAGAGATGGTTCAGCAGTTAAGAGCACTTGTTGCTCTTGCAGAGGATCCAAGTTTGTTTCTCAGAACACACAGGATAGCTCACAAGTGCCTATAATTCCATTTCCAGGGATCCAGTGCCCTCTTCTGGTATTTGAGAGTACTGTATGCATATGGTGCAAATACATAAATGCAGGTCAACACTCATACATATAACAATTTTTCAAATGAAATTTTTCATCATTCCAGAGATTACTGTAAGAGTCTGCTCTCTCTCTCTCTCTCTCTCTCTCTCTCTCTCTCTCTCTCTCTCTCTCTGTGTGTGTGTGTGTGTGTGTGTGTGTGTGTGTGTGTGTATGTACATTCACCCAAACATGGGCATGAACTCTGGACCCTCCGATTTCTGTACATTTTAAATGAAAGTCATCTTTTACATTTCCCAACAAGGGTTCTATAATATTTTTGAAAGGTATTCTTCAAATTCACAAAACTGAAATTTCTCAAGGGAGGAAAAAGAGGTCGATGATGGAGTGAACAGAGAAAATCTAATAAAGGGTATCTTATTTTTCTTGTAAAATTCCAGGTACAAAACGCACCTGGCCAACTGATAGGATTTTCCTTTGCCTCACTGTGAAGTACTTTTTTAGTGTGTGTTAGCACTGACTGATGGCTTCTGTCACTACTATTGTGATATTGGCTGCTGAGGTGAAAAAACATGGATTTCTTTTTTAACCTGGGGCCTGAATGAAGAATAGGGAAGAAAACAGCCAAAAAAAGGAACAGTGCAGTCAAGAGGTCTACAGTGGTGAGGCCCATTATTCTTTTATTTCAGTAGCTGTACATCTTTACTTTCAAACACTATTGGGTACTCTGTGGGTGGTAGGATCATGTGTGGGAAAGAGCTTAGTTATAATAGCTGACATTTTTTGAACGCTTGCTATTCTGAGCACATTATATGTATTAAGTCATCTGATCCCCATGACAACCATATGAATTAGCAGAGTTCAAATCCTGACTCTTCCACTGCCTCCCTGTCTAATCTTGTACAACTACTTTAAATTAGATGAATTTAAAGTATCCCTTAGGGTTGATGTTAAAATTAAATGAGATGCCAGTTCTAATGTATTTATAATTGAGTCTAGGATATGAAAAGAACTCACCAAATGGTATAAAAACTATAAAAAGCTGTTTATAGAAAGACTTAAACATAAACGTTCATAGCAGTGTTGTTCATAATAGCCCCAAACTGGAAACAACCGAAATATGATTCAATTAGCCAATGAATTTATAAAGTACAACCACCACCATGGTATATGCATACTATGGAATGCTACTAAGCAATGAAAAGGAGAAAGGGATCTGAAGAAGGAGATGAGCTGCAGAAAGGTACTAGGGACACTGTAAGGAGGGAGCTGTTTTCTATCTTGATTGTTATAATTATACAGCTGCAAATAATTACTGAATTTCATCAGATTATACACTTAAAAAGATGAAATTTAATGTGTGTAAATTATACCCCAAAGCCAGAAGCAAAGTTGCTGCAAATTATAAAGCTGTATAACATTAGACTTACTTATATTTGAGAACAGGTTAATGGAAGATGTATTGGAGACTATTTACCTTTTTAAAACATTTATTTTTAATTGTGTGTGTGTGTGTGTGTGTGTGTGTGTGTGTGTATGAATATGTGCACATAAGCACAAGTGCCCATGGAGGCCAGAAGAGGGTAGTTGTGAGCCACCTGATAGTGGTACTGGGAACTGAATACTGGTCCTCTGCAAGATCAGTGTTCTCTTAACTACTGACCCATCTCTTCATCCCTATTTGGATTATTTCAAAGGAGAATTACTACAGGTATTACTGAGATGTCTCCATATACCTGTGTACTATGAATGGTAAAAGGATGATGTCAGAGGGACATAGGAAAATCTATATCCTTTCAGAAAATATAGGAAAACTGCAGACAGTTTGTGTACCCTAAGCCATCAAAACATCCCATGAGAATTTAAGATGCGCTGTTACTGGAATCCCAGGAGAGAGGCCTGACTGTGGTGGCAGTGGGGCAGAAGCAGGGCAGGGGAAAATGTCCCAACAATCCTAGATGTTAGGCCTGACTCTGGGGGATCCCAACAAATTAGGTCCAAAAAGTAAAAGTGGAAAGGTAGAAAGCTTTTACTTAGTAGAACCATATTGGGAATCAAGAGATCAGTCCATCTTCTGGATGCTGATGTGATTTGCAGGTTGAAACAGAGAAAGAATTGAGGTGGAAGATGAGAAGTTCACATGATTAAGTAATCTTAGCCAAAATATGGAGTGATTGATCATTATTCAACTTCTGCTTCTGTCAAGAGGAAGGAGACTCTGAAGAAGTCATCACTGTGCTCATTTGAGAGAACAGGTTCTCATAAGATAATTGCTCCTGCTTAGTGGGGCTGTCCCATCATGGGTGATCTCCCTACAAGACATTTTTGCTGTTCTTTGTGAGTGTGTGTGTATGTGCACATGTTTGTGGATGTCAGTCTTGGGTATCATTCCTCAGGTGCCATCTACCTTTGAGACAGGGTTTCTTGCTGGCCTGGAACTTACCAAGTAAGCTAGTCATGAAAGGGCATGGATTTAGGGCTAATCACTCTGGTATCACCAGTTTTTAGACAGACACTGCTTTAATACCTATGTGCAGGGTTGAGTGGGATCTCTCCCAAAATAGAGGAGACAGATTCAAAATGAAGCAGAGAAACCAGGTTTTGTTACCCATTGGGCATCTTCAGAGTCAAGTAAAGAGTCAGTGCTCTTGGCAAAAGTAGTTTGCCAAAACTACTAGAGAGTTGGCATAGTGGTTACCAGTACTTGCTGTTCTTGCAGAGGATCCAAGTTCAGTTCCCAGCAACCATGTCAGGTGTCTCCCAATCGCTTATAACTCTAGTTCCAGGGAATCCAACACCCTTTTCCAGCCTTGACAAGCACCAGGCACTCATGTGGTGCACGTACATACACACAAGCAAACACTCATACACATAAAATTAAATCTTTCACAAAAAGTAGTTTCTAAGTCACCATTACATGGCTGAAAAGTATTGGGGTGGATCAGAAAGAAGGGAGAGAATTTATGGGTGGTAGGAATGTCCAGGGAAGGCCTTTGACGGAGATAATATTTCAAAGGACACTGGAAATAATTTGAACAATGATGTGATGCCTCAATATGTACTTGAAAATGGCAGGACTGGAGTACATGGGGAGGACTTGGAGTGTGGAGCACTGTGACATTTGTCAGCTTCACTGAGTTGCAGCGTGCTCCTGACCATTGAATGCTGGTTCTGTCCACATTTCGGGGCACAGATCAAAGTGACAGATCTGTACAGTCACCCTCAACAGCCTGAGGAGTTCCCCTAGAATTATAGGGACCTCAACTCAGACCAAACCAAAGAATTTCAGGACCAGGCAGTTTATGAAACAGCACTGGAGATTTGGGGGCTGGAGAAATGACTCCGAGGCTCAGAGCACTGGTTGCTCTTCTAGATGCCACAGGTTTGATTCCCAGCACCCACATGGCACCTAAAAACAATCTGTAACTTCAGTTCCAGGGGATCGAACACCCTCTTCTTGTCTCTGTGGGCATTACAAGCTCATGATACACTTACATACATACATATAAAATAAAAATAAATAAATTTTAAGATATTTTGATACAGGTTTAAGAATGAGGTATATGAGAAAAAGAGGTGCTCAGAAGAAGGCAAGGCACACTGAAAAGCACGGATATGGACCTCTCAAAGATCGTTGCATTGCCAGGTGCCCGGGATAATGCACACTTTTTATCCCAGCACTCGGGAGGTAGAGGCAAGTGGATTTCTGTGAATTCAAGGTTATCTGGTCTACATATTGAGTTCCAGGCCAGACGGAGCTACAAATTATCACAGAGTAATTCCTGAGGGGCACCAGACAGGATTATGATAGACAAGGTAAAAGTGTAGCCCCCAAGGGTACAGGAAGGCAGCGTATCTTTACTGTGAACTATGTTAAATTTTATTGGAAATTCTCAGGCAATGTCTGGGGAAAGGAATGAGGCTCAGCTCAAGCTCATATACATTCAGGTCTTAAGCATTCTGGCCCATTGCTATTTCAACATAAATGATCTATATATGAAAGGAATATTAATTGTGTCTCAGCATCCTTTGAAGCAGTGTTGTTAGCTGTCCCAGAGTTCTTGCTACTTAGCTGCCAAAAGGCTTTCGTCAGAATCCAGGATGACAGGCTCCTTTCTCCTTCATGTTCCCATCGTTTCCCTGTCTTTCTATTCTGCCTCGGTTCTTGTCTTGATTGTGTCATCTCCTGACTCCAAGTTCAATACACTGCTTTGGTAGCTTCATGTATCCCGCGTGAGGGCATTTATCCCATGAAAATCAATAGATGTCATGGCACCCAATCTCTCCCCATTGCCAACATGGTATTAATTACCAACATGATACACTACAGGCTATAATCCTGACTAATTATGAACTTGGTAGAAGAAAACAGAGCAATCTATGTGGCTGGAAGTGATAGGGAAACCAAAGAGAGGGGAAAAAGATGCTCAGAAGGGAAGAATGAAAAGACACACATATCCAGGGCTGGAGAGATTACTCAGCAGTTAAGAGCACTGACTGCTCTTGCAGAGGACCCAGGTTCGATTCCCAGCACCCACATGGCAACTAACAACGATACCTAACTCCAGTTACAGGGGATCCAATGCCCTCTTCTGACCTCCTCAGGCGTTGCACAACACTGGTGCACATACATACATGCAGACAATACACTCATACATATAAAATAAATACAAATAATAAAGAAAAGACACAAATATTTAATGCTGAAAGTAAAAGTAGAATGGTTTTTGTATAGTTTCCAAGGAAACGGAGGCCTTGGGATGTCATGTCCACAGCACAGGTGTGATGAGTCTCTTGTATAAACTGAGATATTTTCAGACCTTTAATAAATGGTGCTCCTTCTTCTGTTAGCTTCTTTGGAGGAACATCAATTGTCAGTACCCAAAAGTCAAGACTGAATGTTCTCACCTCTCTGCCTCCTAGCATTTTTTCAGTTTTCTGGAACATCCAAAGGAAGCATAGTAGCTAAATGAATGAGATCAGGGACAAATTCTTTTTCTTTCTTTTGATACTTTAAAAAATTAAGCTGGGTGTGGTGGCACATGCCTTTAATCCCAGCACTCAGGAGGCAGAGGTGGGCAGATCTCTGTGAGTTCAAGGCCAGCCTGCTCTACCTAGTGAGTCCCAGGCCAGCTGGATCTACTGGAGACCCTGTCTCAAAAAGACAAAACAATTTAGCTTACAAATTAGCAGATTTCACAGGACTTAGTGGTGCACACCTTTAATCCCAACACTTGGGAGACAGAGATAGATCTCTGTGAGACTGAGGCCAGTTTGGTCTACATAGTGAGTTCTAGGCCACCTGAGGCCTAGACCCTGTCTCAAAAAAAAAAGCAGGTTTCTTTATGGAATTTTCATACATAGCTTTGGCTGACTTTTTAAAAAAAGATTTATTTAATTATTTCTATATGTGTATCTGTATGTGTGTATGCCACATGTGTGCAGGTGCCCATAGAGGCCAGAAGAGGGTGTCAGATCCCCTGGAGCTAGAGATACAGACAGTTGTGAGCTGCCCCATGTAGGTGCTGGGACCTGATCCCAAGTCTTCTGCAAGAGCAGTAAGTGCTCTTTACTGATGAACTATCTCTCCAACTCCTTTGTTGACTCTGTTTGTTTTGGTTATTGTTGTTTGAGACAGGGTCTTGTGCAACCCAGGCTGGTCCCAAACTGACTATATAGCTGAAGATGACCTTAAAGGTTCTCCTTCCTGTACCTCCCAGCGCTGGAATTACAGATGTGTCCCACCATGCCTGGTTCATGTACGTTTTGGTATCAAACCTAGAGCCTCCTGCATGTTAGGCAAACACTCTACTGAGTTGCGTCCTTGGCCCCCAAACTGTTATTTGTAGTATTGCCCGTACTATACCCTTGCAGTACATACCCAAAAATCTTCCTTGTCTATGTATCTCATTAAGATGCAGACTTCAGACCAGCTGGGCCTTGTGTGTCTTTGGGTGTCCTCACACCTACTATTGTCCAGTAGGTGCTCAAGAAATGTTTACTGATGGAGCTGGAGAGACGGCTCAGTGGTTAAGAGCACTGGTTGCTCTTGCTGAAGACTCAGGTTTGGTTCCCAGCACCCACATGGTGGCTGACAACCATCCCATAACTCCAGTTCCAGAGGATCTGATGCCCTCTTTTGACATCCATGGGCACTGCACAACACAGGTGCACCTATCTACATGCAAGCAATAGAGCCATGCACATAAAATAAATATAATAAAATAAAATATTTTTAAAAAGAAATGTTTACTGAAACAATAAATTCAGGCAGTTTCTGTTTTAGACAACATGCAATTATCAGAATATCATTTTATAACAACAAAATCAAGCCTTTCCTAAAATGCAAAAAGAGATACTATATTGGGTGGTGGTACTGACACTAAAATACAACTCTTATTTCAAAAAGGATAAGAGACAGTTTATTCTGGAGCTAAGTATGAGTGGCCATATTCTTGTGACACAGATTTAGGTTTCCCCAAATTCTGTGTTCCAATGTGGTAACAGATTCATGAAGTTTTTATAGCAACAGGACAAAACAAATAATAAATTAAGGCATTTTTTCAGATAAACTGGTAGAAACATCATGTAGGAGAATAATATACTTCAGATGCTATCTGACAACTTTCTCAGCCTTTGGTTGGTGGAAGCTAGTGGTCCGTTAAACATTCCAGAAAGTTTTACCTGTTAACCACAAGGATGTTAGGTCAGACATAGATTTTGGCAAGGAATGGCTATTAAGGGGCCTAAAGATAGCCCAAGAGAAATTATAATTAGGCTTTGGACCTGTAACTTCCAACCCCTCCACAATCATGGAAGTTTTGATCAGATAATTGGCTTTGAAGAAATGTCAGTGGAAGGGGTGGTTCTTTCCAAGAGCTCTTGTTCACACAGAGGTAGGTAATAATTGGCTATTTAGCGGGCTAAGGTAGTCCAAGATAATCTGGCTCTGTACCTGTAATATTCCAACTCTCCACAATCATTGAAGTCCTAATCTGTCATTAACCTTGTAGAATGTTCCAAGAATGTATGATGTTTGTTTTTGTTTTGTTTCGTTTTCCTTTCTTCTGTGAAAAGTGCAGGCTTTGTCAGATTAAAATTTGGAGCCCTTGAGGCTCAGTGGTTAACAACACTGTTGATCTTGCAGAGCACCTGGATTCAGTTATGAGCACCCAATCCACATGGTGCCTAATAACCATCCATAACTCCACTTCCAGGGGATCTGATGGGAACTGCACATACGTGGTGTACTACATACATGCAGGCAAATACACGCATACACATAACTTTTTTTAATTTAAAGAAATCAGGAGCCCTTTATTACTTACTGTATGTTAAGGTGAAAAGTTAACTCACTACATGCCATGATTTTGCTTGACTTTGCACCAGATTTTACTTCCTATATGGTGATCATTAATAAGAGATGTTGGCTAATAATTATTGCCTTCTTCGGCCCTATTCTGCCTCACCTATGGCAAGCAGACTACTGAATGACTCCCGCAGATGTCCAGGTCATATGCCTCAGAACCTGCAACTGGCTTACCATACAGGCAAAAGAGACTTTGTGGATGTGACTAAACATCTAGATGGGCACAGTGCCATCACAAGGGCCTTTAGGAGGAAGGGGAGTCTGAAGGAGTTGAGGATGCCAGCAGAAGAGAAAAAAGATTAGAAAGCCTTTGACAAATGACCATTAGCAGCTGAAAAGGGCGGGGAAATGGATTCTCCCCTGAAACCTCTGGAGGGACTCAACCCTGCTAACACTTTGGTTTCTGTCAAGCAAAAAATCACTTTGGTCCTGAAGAATTGAAGGGAATGGATTTGTGATGTTTTAAGGTACAGATTCTGTGATCACTTGGTAAGAAAGCTGTAAGAAACTACTAAAATATGTCTTCCCAAGACTTGATTTGCCTCAGCTTTCCCATAGGACTCACCTGGGGGTGTTGTTAATGAGAAGTATCTGAGGAGGGGGGCGGAGATCTGTGGAGGAGCAGGAGGCTTTACACTTGCCTTTGGTCAACTGTACTAAAATATTAGATCCTGTCAGAGGCTCCTTTCTAGAGACATGTAGAGAATTAGAAAATGTTTCCAGGCAAGCCACAAAGACTTGGAGGTGAGCCAGTAAGGAAAAGAATAAATGAGCTGCAATTATTCAACCTGAAGCAAAGAAGGCTGAAGGATGATTTAATAATGATATGTAAGAAACCAGAGAGTTAATAAGTGGGAAATGTGACGAACTGCTCCTCATCTCTACTGAGCCAACAATCACAGCAAGAAGAATTTGGGTTTAGGAAGTGAGCCCTGGCAAGGAAGGCTGTAGTTTTCTTTGACTGATAGGAGCTGCAAAGGGCCCTGGCGTCCATCAGGTTGTACCCCTTTGTTTGCCAGATGTTGAAACCAAAGCCGAGAGTGGCCCCTGGAAGGTCACAAAGCAATGACAGTGGGTAGCCTAGAACTGGGACTTGATCCTGTGTACCACATCACCTTGTGGGAGGCTGGGCTGTGTTTACATTTGAGGGCTGTTCCTGGCTTTGGAGTGGTTTAAAATCCAGGCTGTCCCCTGGAGAGCCTCCTGCTCCTGCGTTTGGTTGCATAGGTTATGCTAAGGGGGTTTGGATGCCAAACTTATCAAGTGTATACTTAACATTTGTATATTTGACTGTGTATCTGCCATGCTGAACTTCTTGAATGGAAAATTCAAAACAATTCAAATGCCTTTCAAAGTAGACTAGTTAAATAAGCTATGGCTTCTTCCTACCATGAATTTCTACACAGCAGTGAGGGTGCCCAAGGTACTGGAGTGTGCAACAAGACAGGAGACTCTCACAAGAGAACAGTCCATAGGATTCCATTTCTAGAAAAGTCAAATCAGAGCAGACATATTACTGGCATTAAAAGTCAGGGGGCTGAGGGAATGGCTTAGTGAGTAAGAGTGCTTCCTGTGCAAGCATAAGGACCTGAGGTCAAATCTCCAGTATGTGGGTTAGAAACCAGGCGTGGCTATGCTTGGTTGAAATTCCAGCACTGGGGGCCAGAAACAGGTAGGTCCCAGAAGCTGGTTGACTGACCAGCCAGTGTAGACAGAATGACTAGCTTGAGTTTCAGTGAGAGACTCCGTCTCAAGGTAATAAGGTGGACAGTGATAGAGAAAGTCATTTAATGACCCCCTCTGGCCTCCACATACATGTACAACATACATAATATTTTTTTAAATCTGGACTGAGCCAGACATAGTGGTGCATGCCTATAATCCCATGAGGAGGCAGAAGCAAAGTCCTGGGGTAGCCCATTCACAGAGACTGTCATATTTAAAAACAAAACAAAACATGGCAGTGGCTAGCTTTCGAAATTCTGTGTGGTGACAGAGGCAAATCCAGTCAGTGAAAATAAAGTCTGGTGTATTGCTTCTTATTTGTGCATTTTTTCCATGTAATCTATTAAGCCTTGGTGATTTGGAGTAGTTACATTTGAAATAGCTGTACTCTTATAGAAGCCCTAGAAAATACTTGCTACAGAAAGAAATCACCAGTAAAGGAAGGCATATGTTTAATCCTTACTTTCAAACCCAAGACAATCTATTCCATAGCCCACTTTTCTCCCTGAGCTGGTACAGGCTTTCATGAAAATCCCTGAAGCCACCATCAGCCCTCAGTTCCCTTGTGGCCCTTTGTAATGCTGAAGAATGAAAGAATGGGGTCATTTCTTTTTTAAACCAGCAGCTTGCGATAAATAGTAATTTTGTTAGGCGACAGTGTTGTCATGCCAGGCACATTTCCCTGCAGCAGCCTGGGAGAGCTGCGGTTCGGTTCAAATGGTGTGAAGTGGTTCAAGGGAAGCAGTGAGCCAATCAGAGACGGTGCCACGGAGCCACAGTTCACCCGAAGCCACATCCACTTCCTGCCATTGGCGGTAGGCTTTCAAACTAGCTGGCTGACTTACCTGAAATGATTTCATCTTGAGGGTCCACGCAGAAAAGAATCGGCACGGCGGCACTATCTCTAAAGGACTGTTTGCTCTGCCCCACCCCCTTGACTTACATAAGGGAAACTGGACGATGAGCCGTTCCCTTATTCCCTAGGGGACTATGATACCCAGCCCCCTACCCACACCCACCCCACCCACCCCCTCTTAAATCAGGCTGTCTAAACTGTGTGGACATCGTTGATGCTGAGCACCGACTTTCCTTACTGGAGCCTGGAATTTGGTTGTGTGTAGGCACAGGATGCCTGCGTGCTCAACCTCCTTCTTGACTGGGCTTCCCCTAGTGGAACATTTTCACACAGGTCACTGCTGGGACAGAGTGCTAGATGTGAGCCCTCCTGGAAGGGAAGGAGAAGCAAGTCTGCACGTGGATTCTCCCAGGCTCTGCTTGGGCTTTACTCTTTGGGATCTGTCTGTGTGCCCTTAGGATGTTGTAATAAACATTGACTGCAAGGTCAAGGTGCAGATCTCATGGGGATAACAACCATCTGTAACTCCAGTTCCTGGGGAATTCGACTCCCTCTCCTGACTTCCTCAAGCATTGCACAAGGGTGCACTTACGCACAAGCAGGCAATACACTCATACACATAAAATAAAAATGCTAGATAAAATATTTTTTAAAAAAAGAACTTGAGTAACTCTCCCAAACCAACGTGGGTGTTTGTCTGAGATCTAGACTCCTATGTCACAGACCTTGTTCTGTTCACTGTACTCCACCAAATCTATATATCAAAAGTGTTGCTTTGGTTTAACTCTGTTTTCTGTCCTGGTTCTATTTTCTGTTTCCTTCTTGGATCATTTACAGTGGTCATGTTTTGATAAATAGATTTTTATGCTAATATTGTTTCAGCTACTTTTACTTCACTGTGAGACAACATCTGACAGAAGCAACTCCTTAAAGGAAGCGGATTTATTTTGGATACAGTTTGAAAGAGTACAGCCCACCATGACAGGAAAGGCACGGCAGCTGGGGCTCTGTGACAGTGCAGCCTGTTACATCTTGGTAGATCAGGAAGGAGAGAGATCAGGCTCAAAGTGGAGCTGGGATATAACCCTCAAGTCCCACCCCTTGGTGACATACTTCCTCTAGTTAGCTCCACCTCCCAAAGGGTCCACAGTGTCTCACAACAGCACCACCAGCTGGGGACCAAGTGTTCAAACACATGAGTCTATGGAAAACATTTTGTAATCAACTCAGTACAATTATTGCGTTGATGACTTTCACAACTCCTACACAAAAAAATGCCAGCTTTATTGTTTTAACTTAATATGACTGCTAGTAGAATCCAGAATAATCAATTACATTCAGCCTCAGGCTGATTATAGTCAATTGTTTCATCATGCGTTTGTTTATATTTACAGTACATCCATGTACACATCCAGCCTCCAGGCAGTGAGTGTTCCCAAAATAACTGATAATGTATAGCAATAGGTGATTATGTCCAAATGAATAGGAGAGGAGAGTGTCAGTGCAACAGGACTTCACAGGATGCTGAAGTTGTAAGGAAAGAGCTTATGGAAATCCAGACAGCTAATCAGTCTCCTTTTCTCTAATTCTGTTCCAACCTGTTCCAAGACACTGTAATCTCTAACCTAAGTTACCCTACCAACTCTCTAGTTATCTCCTCCACATACATACATACATATATACATACATACATACATATATACATATGTTAATTAATTAGTTAATTTTGTTTTATTGAGACAGCATCTTGCTATATAGTCCTGACTGGTCTCAAACTCATGGCAGTCTTCCTGCTGAGATTATAGGCATGAGCCACCACATTTGGCTACATATTTTTTGAGAGACGTTCCAATGCGGTCTAGATTGGCCTGGAACTTACTGTGTAGCTGAGAATGCCTTTGAATTCCTGATCCTCCTGCCTCTACCTCCAAAGTGTAAGGATTACAGGCATGAGCTACCACACCCAACCCTTTTTCCTTTTTATTCTGCTTGCTTTCAACATTTTTTTGTCATTTAAAAAAGCGTGTATGTGTGTGTGAGTGGAGTCTCTCCTTCCACATTGTTTGTTTAGGCAGAGATAGTCTTTGTTGTTGTTATTGTTCTTTCTAAAACAAGGTCTCCCTTTAGCCCCAGCTGGCCTGGAACTCGCCATATAGACCAGGTTGGCCTTGAACTCACAGAGATCCACCTGCCAGGCAGAGATATTCTTGTTTCTGCCTCAATGTATATTCCCAGCTAGCTGGCCTGCAAGCTTCCAGATGATTCTCCTGTCTCTGCCTCCAATCTCACCATTAGTTCTGGGATTGCAGATGCATGCTACCACATCTGGATTTTTATATAGGTTCCAAGGGTCGAACTATGTCAGGCTGAATGGCACACTCTTTTATCCACTGAACCATCTCATTAGCCCCCTAGCATATTTTTGGAGACATGGTTTCTTACTGAACTTGGAACTCATAGATTTAGCTGCACTGGCTAGCCAGCAGGCCCCAGAGATTCTCCTGAGTGCCTCTCCCAGTGTGGGGATTGTAGCCTGTACCTACCACATCAGGCTTTCTACATGGGTGCTGGGAATCTGAACTTGGGTCATCATGCTTGTAGGACAAGCACTTTACCAAATGAGCCAGCTCCCCTGCACACTTTGAATCTTTTTGTTAGGTTTCTATTATGCACAGTTAGTCTTGCCCTTCTCTTACAAGCCATTTCCATACCAAGTGAGTGTTGTTCGTGAAGCTCATTTGAATAGATGTTGTTTAGACTGTTTTCCAAGCCCTCTCCATGTAGGATAGACTCTACAATTGGAAAGATGAATTGCCAAGGTTAAAATGTTTGTGAACATGTTTGGGGGTGCAGGGGAGCTAGCTGAGCAACATTTGTGATGTGCGGGAGAAATTGGAGTCACAGGAAATGTATTTGAAGTTCTTACTTGCTTTTTTTCACAGTTCCCTTAATGTCTTTGTGATGGCCATTGAATATTCATGTAGTTCTTGGCTCAGATATAGAAAGAAAATGTAGGTGTTCTCTATTTCACCTTTGATATCTTGAAACAAATGTGATTAAAAAGTGTCAGGGAAGGCTGGGGGTGTAGCTCAGTGGTAGTGTGCTTACCTAGCATATGCAAGGCCAGGGTACATCTCCAGGACCAATTTTTTGGAAAGTGATAAAGAATTTTAATAGACAATATTTGAATCACTATGTTAGTAAAGTAACTTGTAAAAGAACCTTGATATAAGTGAATATTAAAACTGTCATTTGGATGGCTCTTTTGGCTTTATTGCAAAGTCCAATATTGGGAATTACTCATTTAGTGTGATATATAGGAACCATTTCCTAATGCAGCACCATTAATCTACTTATAGCTAAGTGGCTAGCAGATTAGCAAATACTTCTATTTCCCATAAGGAGATGAATATGGGGAGAGCCTGAGTAATGCTGAGGAGGAAGTTAAATGGAATCATAATTCATATATCTAAACTATGTAAAATGTAAGTAGAATTAATGCTGAGTGAGAATTTAGATAGGGGAATTTATGTATTTCTTTGAGAAATAATATACTGGAACCCATAAAGAACAAAGGTCTTTATTTGTATAAAGCAGACTTTTAAAATATTTTATTATTTTTATTTTACATGTATGAGTGTATTAACTGCATGTATGTAAGTGCACCCATGTCCTGTGTCATGCAATGCCCACAGAGGTCAGAAGAGGGTGCCAGAGCCTCTGGAACTAGAGTTATAGACAGTTGTTAGCTGCCATGTGGGTGCTGGGAATTGAACCCAGGTCCTCTGGAAGAGCAGCCAGTACTCTCTACCACTGATCATCTCTCCAGCTCCCATAAAAAGTAAACTTTGAGAAACAGAGTCACTGTGAAATACTGAAATTTGATTTCTGAATATTTAATTATATTTAATGTATTATTGATGAACTTTAGGTTTTTAAATATGTTACCTTATTCTTAAGGGGTTTTTCCCCATTTTTAGCATTATTGCAGGTTGAACCCCAAGACCTTGTACATGCTAGGAAAGTGCTCTACCACCAGGCTATTTCCTCTGCCCACTTAAAATTTTGTTTTAACATAAGAGCTTACTAAGACATCCCAAATTCTGGCTGGTCTCAAATTTGGGATCCTCCAGCCAAGAATCCTAAGTAGCTGGGATCGCATGTGTGCTCTTAACTAACTTTTTTTCACTTTTTAAAATCAACAGTCACACAGCTTGTATTTAGGAATGTTTGCAGATGTATAACCTATTTTCCTTCATGTCACATAGTGTCAAAAAGTCTCATTCTTCTTCCTTTATTTTTTTTTTATTTTATGTGTATGTGTGTATTGTGTGCATGTGTATAGGTGTACCTGTATCATGCAATGCCCTCAGAGGACAGAAGAAGGCATTGGATTCCCTGGAACTGGCGTTACATGTAGGAGCTGGGATTTGAACATGGGTCTGTTGGATTAAAAGTTCAAGTTCATCATTAGCTACTTAGCAAGCTTGAGGCCAGCCTGGGCTACTTAAGACCCTGTCTTAGAAGAAAATGGTGGAATGCTAATAACTTAAAGAGAACATATATAACTAGTGATAAGCTGAAATCTATATTGGGGAAATTAAATGCAAAAAAAATTCAGATTTTCACACTCAACCTTTGTAAGAACAAATAAACTCTGCCTTCTATGTATATTAGAGACATTTGGGGTTTGGACGAGATGAAACAGAAGGCCATTTCTTTCAAGCGAACAAAAATTCTGTGAGATGAAAACCGGCAGTTTTTCCTAAGTAAAAGAACTGGAAACCGGGTGCTCAAATTTATATAATGTTACATATATAACATTCTGGCAAACACTAGAAAATACTTGAGAAAAGTGAGCAAGGCAATTCTCAGTTCCTTTCATTTTATTTCATGTGAAAAACAATGAAATAAAATTTAAAAATGAACTGGTGAGGTCGTCTGCAGGTTAATGCACTTGTCACCCAAACTGATCATCTGAGTTCCATTCTGGAACCCCACATGGTGGAAGGAGAGAACTGACTCCTGTGTATGTGTGCTCGTACAGACATGTACAGACAAACACACATACTCAAACACACACACACATACACACACACACACACACAAACATACACAATTGTTTCTTAAGATACAATACCAGAAGTATAAGGAACAAAAGGAAAAAAAATGGACAAATTGGGATTTTTAATCAAAATCGAAAACTTATTATTGCAAAGGACACCATTAAGGAAATAGAAGTTGAATCCACAGAATGGAAGAAGATATTTAAAGGAGTCTAAAAGGCTTACATTTAGAACATATAAAAAGAATTCTCACATCTCAACTGACAGCTCATAGTAAAAGCAAAAGATTTAACGAGACATCTCAAAAAAAAAAAAAGAAAGAAAAACAGATGCCCTATAAATGCATGAAAACATGTTCAATAGCCTAAGTCTTTTGGTACATACAAATTAAAACCACTTGGTAGAATGAAAACGACTGAAAAACAGTGTTGATAAGGCCATGAAAATTCAAAACTGTCATATAATTCATAGAAATGGAAAATGGTACAGGATAGCCATTTTAAAACAGACTGACAGATCCTCAAATGGTTTAACATAGAGTTCCCATATGACCCAGCTATTGATTCTGCTCATAGCTATACAGCCAGGACAATTGAAGATTTACGTCCCTAATGTTCGTGGCAGGATTAGAGTATTGAAGAGAACCAAAGAGCAAAATCAACTCAAATGAAGGAACAAAATTTGGTGCATCTTTCAGTGGAATGTGGCTCAGCAATCTAAAGAAACATGCTCCATGTGAATGACCTTTGAAATCATTGTGCAAAGGAAAAAAGTCAGTCACACACACAAAATATTATATATTATTAAGTGTCCAGAAAAGAAAAATTTATAAAGAAAGTGTTTTATTTGCTAAGTACCAGAGTTAGCAGGGAAGGTAGGGACCCCGTGCTGTGGGATTAGGCTTACTTTTTTTAAAATAAATAATTTATTGAGAATTTCACACATGCATATAAGGTGTTTTGATCAAATCCAGGCCCACTCCCTCCCCTCCAACTCCTCCCATATCTCCCCATCACCTTTTTCTGATAACTTCATGTACTCTTTCTTCTTCTTTGATTTATTTATTTTTATGGGCTTTTGGCTACTCTAACATTCCCCCTTCTGAAGAGGTAACCCTAAAATCTTTTAAGGATTACATAAAAGCTCCCAAATATTTCCGATGTTTTTGGCCTTTGGAATGGAGTAGATTGCTAAGAGGCCCAAGGATATTGTGAGTTTTAGCCAAGAAACTGGCTACTTTTCTTTTGGGGTCTTTTTACCCTAACTGCCTAGCCAATTCCTATGTCCTATTCTTATCACACCATCCTCTGAAGAGGTTCCCCAAATTGCCAAGAGGGAATAGGGACACAGACCACTCCGGCTTCTTCCATGCTGAACATGGATGCAGGGTGAGGCAATTGGAGTACCCCTTTAGTGGGTCTATCTAAAAGACTCCCAAATTGCATAACTCTTATCCCGAGGAGGAAAAGAAAGTCTTTGAATCATGGATAGGAGATGTGAAGGAGAAGTAAAGGCAAGAGTAATTAGCATTACAAATTCTAGACAGGGAACTAGAAAAAAGTCAGAACAGGGCAATTTTCAAATGTTCATATGAGAATCCATTGGAATTTCTTGACAAGGGCTTCCAAAAGCAGTCCTCTATTGGATTCCTGCTCATTTTTCTGTTGTCTTCCAAGACTGGACTCTAGAGTGATAAATTCAGGATTTGCTTTTAGGTATTTTGATAGCTGTTGGAGTAGTTAGAATCAGTGTCAGTTCCCTCTGAAAGGCTTCTAGATGGGGGAGAAAACAAATTTATATATCATTTAGAACAATAGCTGGTTGTCTCCCTTAGCTACAGGTGGGAACTGCAGTATTAGAGACCAAGATTTGAAGTCTTACATCTGAGCAGCACTTTCTGGTTAGAAACAAAATCATCAATGAGAAATAATTGTCTAAATAACTTTTTATATAGACTTAGATTAGGCTTACTTTTTGTGGGGACCAAAACAGTCAGAATTAGATTTTGGTGGAAAATTGCATCAAGTAGTAAGGTGGGAATATGCTAAAAATAATTTAATTGGACAATTAGGTGAATTATGAGGTATGTCATTGGTATCTCAGAAAAGCTATATTTGGTTTTCTTTTTTTAATGAATTTTGAGCTAATCGGGCATCATAGCCAGCAAGAGAAACCGGTTGAGTAAATGTTAATAACACATGATTCTGTGCTTTGTCCATTGACTCATATTTTAATTCAGGAAATATGCATCTCTAATTACTGATATTGTGTATCTAAGGCTGATGTGTTTGGATGGATCTTTTTGACCATGGAAATAGTTGTTCTTTAATCAGGCCAATAAAACAATTGCTGTTGGCAGATGGATGTGCCTCCTGTTCAACAGTAAGGTCATGGGAGTCCCCTTGGGCTTCACAAATCATAAGTGGAAAATTAAAGCTACCTAGCATTGCTATAGCATGAAGTCTACCAATGCAATGTATTAGATATATAAATTTATAATTTATTGTTGTTTGTCAAATTCTTCCTGGTGATAAAATGCTGTTTACTTAACAAGTTCTCTTTTTTTGGATTTTTTTTGAATGAGAAATGTGTTTAATAATTGATTACACCCTGTTAAAACTAAATACTTTTTTGTTTGTTTTTATTTTAAAGATGTTTCTTTTTATGTGTATAAGCATTTTGCCTACATGTATGTGTGTTCACCACATGCATGCCTGTGGTGCCCAAAGAGGCCAGAAGAGAGCATCAGATATCCTAGAGCTAAAGTTACAGATGGTTATGAGCTGCCATGTGGGCCCTGGGAATCAAACCCCTGTCCTCTGCAAGAACAGCAAGTACTATTAACCACTGAGAAGTACTTTTAACCACTGAGTATCTCTTGAGTCCCTGATATTTGTTATTGTGTGTATGTGTGTGTGTGTGTGTGTGTGTGTGTGTGTGTGTACATACATGTGGAAGCAGGTGGAGGCTGGAGGAGGATAACCTTGAGTGTCATCCTCAGGTATACCATCTACCTCATTTGAGACAATCAATACCTCTCTTTGGCCTAGAGCTCAGGCTACAGTGATTGGCCAGTGAGCCCCAGGGATCCTTCTCTCTCTGTCTCCTCAGCACTGGGTTTACAAGTGTGCCACCACACATTTTTTTAACGTGAATTCTAGAGATTGTACTCATTTCCTCATGCTTGCAAGCCCCTCTTTCCCTTTATTTTGAGATGGTGTAAGGGTATTCTTACTATGTTGCCCAGGCTAGTCTTGACCTTCTGGTTTCAAATGATCTTGCCTCCTGATTATCTGGGACTACAGGTACAAACCTGTCTACTTAACTGCATAGAGATG
This sequence comes from Nannospalax galili, assembly GCF_000622305.1. NCBI lineage: Eukaryota > Metazoa > Chordata > Mammalia > Rodentia > Spalacidae > Nannospalax > Nannospalax galili. The sequence continues at coordinate 321,869 of NW_008355477.1, forward strand.
ATGCAATATGATTACTTTGTTATTTAAGGTTAAAAAAACACTTATTTTTAAATCAAAGGGCATAAGCAGAACCCTAGGCCAGTTGCTGCTACATGGCACCAGAGAGGAAAACATAGTAGAATTCTTTATGATATATAAGATTTACACACATGAATGCTTTGGAGGAAAAGATAGAATGTTATAATGGGGTCAATGTAGGAACCTAGACAGCAAGATCAAATACACCTTGAGTTGTACATTGAAAATGGAAAGAAGCATAGCAAGTTGGAAGACTAGGAAGACTGAGAAGAAAATTGGTCCAAGAAGAATATGCAAGAAGTTACATGAAGGTATCTGAGAGAAGCCTGAAGAGGAGCAGGGATGCTGGGTTTGGCCAAAAGGAGGGTGATCCATGTGGGTCACTGAGAATCAGCCTGATCTAATGGGCAGCATTTCCACTGTAGATGAAAGAAAAATCTCAAGGAAAGTTTTCATTCTGGACAAAGAAGCCTTGATTTGCAGTTCCAGATGGGGATTGTGGAGGTTGTAATTGACCATTGCTATTATACAAGGCCAAGGCCAGGAGACATTAAAGAAAGGAGTAAGGATAGATTTGAAATATTGATCTCCTAGACCACATCTATTTGGTAAGTAATAAAATGTAGAGGAATCATAGCTGATACATAGTTCATAAAGAGAGCATACATGTATAGTATGTAGAGGGGCTTGTCAAACTTGAATCGTTTTCTTTCCAAATTGTATAATAGAACTACAACCATGATAAAGATGTGGCACTGCATCCTGGGAAATGCAAGTTAGACGACTTCTCAAAGTGCCTTAGCTGTCAAATGGAAAAGCTGTGATCCTGAAATGCTGAAGTAAAGATGCTGGGAGGGCAGTATTGCCTTTCATGGGAAGAAGAGCATTGGAAGATAGGGGAGTCATCTGATGGAATCAAGAAAAGAAATTCACAAGCATGGTAAGGCACTCCAGTAATCCCAGCACCAAGGAAGGAGAGGTAGGAGGATCTTCACAAGTTTGAAACCAGCCTGGTCTACATAGCTAGTTCTAGGCCAGCCGGGATTACATAGCAGCATAGTGTTTCAAAATAACAAGATAGGGGCTGGCAAGATGACTCATCAGGTAAAGGTACTTGCCACCTAATCTCTGGGACCTATGTGGTGGAAGAAGGAGAACTGACTTCTGCAAGTTGTCCTCTAGCCTCCACGTGTGCACCATGGTACACACACACACACACACACACACACACACACACCACATGTGCACGTGCATACAAATAAAGTTTTTTTAAAAAGTTTAAACCAAAATGAACAAACAACAAAAAAATTGAACTTTGCATATTTTGAATTTAGAAGGATATTTAGCCGGGTGTGGTAGTGCATGCCTTCAATCCCAGCACTCAGGAGGCAAGAGGGAGGTGGATCTCTGCGAGTTCAAGGCCAGCCTGGTCTACATAGTGAGCTCCAGGACAGCTGGGGCTACAGGGAGACCCTATCTCAAAAAGACCAAAAAGGAAGAAGGAGGAGGGAAGAAGAAGAAGAAGAAGAAGAAGAAGAAGAAGAAGAAGAAGAAGAAGAAGAAGAAGAAGAAGAAGAAGAAGAAGAAGAAGAAGAAGAAGAAGAAGAAGAAGAAGAAGAAGAAGAAGAAGAAGAAGAAGAAGAAGAAGAAGAAGAAGAAGAAGAAGTGATTTCATGTTTCACAGCTTCATAGATGGATCCTAAGGAGAACAGAAGAAGTAGAGAAGTAGTTCCAATCAGGGAAGACAGCCATGTGGGGAGAAAGAATTGCCTCCTCATGGGCAACTGCCACAGGCAGTGTTCAACAGGAAGTAGGAGCCCAACAACTATCTTCTGAATATTTGTCGGTGATTTTTTTTTATATTTGTTCTCTACTATGTGATAAGCAACAAGTGAAGACTGTTAACATTATCTCATGTAAGGAGGGGGTGAGAGGGTCATTGGACCCTCACCTGAGATTCCAGCCATCCCTCCTGCACCTCCCAGCCATTTGCATGTAATTCTGCCCTAATTACATGTGGGTTTGAGATTTGGAGAAGTGCTAGAATATATAAAAGATAGCCAGTTAACTGTAGGGAGAACTCCATCTATGCAGCCATGGGGAAGTTGTCATCCATGCTTGGGTGAGACTTTCTGGTGTCTGCAGCTGCTTTGGGGTCACCTGTGGTCCTGCAAGTAACCCATGTAAGTAAGCCCAATAAACTTGTTGGTTCCTCGAGTTGGACTCTGATGGAATTGAACTTTTATTCATCTTTGGTACCCTATAAGGTGGGAGCAGATGTTTATTTCTGTCTCCCCAGAGAAAGAGTTCCTCAGCATCAGTTAACAAAGGACAGAGCTAGGCATGTGCTGCAGGTAGAGAAGCAAGATGGAAGCAGGAACCTGGGGTTTGAGAGTGATTTACAACAGGAAGATAGAGCCTGAGCCTGGATCAGTGACTTGAGATTAGATCACACAGAGATGGAAGTTGGTCCCACTGTAGGAGGTAGGCAGAGATGAACCCCCAGGCATGGAGGAGAAATAACAATGCCCAGCCATGATAAGTAGTGAAAAGTGAAAGTACAGCTTTTACCTAAAGGGAATAAGACATAGTTTATTCTGGAGCCAAATATGAGGGACCTGGGGCCCAGGAACACAGATTTAGGTCACCACAAATACCATGCTCCAATACAATAACAGTTTCATGAAATTTTTATAATAACAGAACAAATTAATGTCATGTGAGGCACTTTAAAAATACATTGATGGAAACATCAGGCAAATAGTTTATAGCAAAATGGTCTCTGCTACAGGCCTCATATGCTGTCTTTCTTAGCCTTTAGATTAGTGGAAGCTAGAGGTTTGCAATACATCCCCACAAGATTTTACGTGGCTGTCACCATGTTAGATCAGACACAGTGGTAGCAACAAATGGCTGTAAAGGGGGCCAAAGATAGCCCAAGATAATTTGGCTCTAGATCTGCAATATTCTAGCTCTCCACACTCACTGAAGTTCTAATCAGTGAATCAGCCTTATAGAATCTAACATAGGTGTGGTGTTTATTTTGTTTTAATGACTTTTCACTATCATTTTTAGTCTATTCCTCCTCCTCTGGAGGACAGGCAGAGAGGAATTCAGAGACCTTCTAGAACCAAATTTAATCCAGCTGGCATCTTGCTCCATCATAGCCACTGGATCTCACAGGCCTCCTCTCAGGGCCTGTGGATTCACTAGGCCTAGGTAACAGTAAAGGACCTGGAGCCTGTGTAAAGGAAGCCACCATTTTTAAGGACCCCTAATGGTTTAGAACTGCCATTGAAAAGCCCAGACCCTTTAAAAAAATTTATTTGATATATATGACTACATTGCCTGCATGTATATAAGTCCACCCATGTCATGCAATGCCCACAGAGGTCAGAAGAGGCCATCGGATCCCCTGGAACTGGAGTTACAGATGGTTGTTAGCCACCAAGTGGGTGCTGGGAACTGAAGAACCCAGAACCTCTTCAAGAGCAGCCAGTGCTCTTAACTGCTGAGCCATCTCTCCAGCCCCTGGGCTCATAACTTTTTAAAGAATTTGATTCTGAGCCTGATAAATTCCCATTTTTCCTTTTCAAATTGAGACCCAGCCCTTGAGAGAATTAATATTTCATGGAATGGGACATGAATAATTTCTTTTCCTGTTCCCTAGCGATTTACTTGATTTGTATATATGTGTGTGTATATGTGTGCATGTGTGTATGTGTGCGCACGCATGTTTGTGTGCTATACATAGTGTATGTGCACACATGTGCAGGTGTGTACACATGCAGAGGTCAGAGGAAGGCATGGGATGTCATGCTTTATCTTATCATGCTCTACTCTATTCCCACGGTCTCTCATTGAATCTAAAGACCCAGTCATCCTCCTGTCTCCACCACTTACAATGTTAATGTCACAACTGTCCCTGGGTTTTTGCATGGGTGCTGGAATCTAAACTCAGGTCCCCACACTGGAGCAATAAGCACTCTTATCCCTTAAGTCATCTCTCCAGCCCCTCAGCTGATATTTTTAAGACCTTTCAAACAGGCTAAGCCTAGTATATTTTAGGAATCTCCTTTGGTGAAAGGACGTAAGAAATGGTTCCTGGCATCCCATAGGCAGGTCTCAAGATAGCACATCCATGTCGCTTTCTTTCATTTTTCACCCTGTTTATTCATAGAGATGAGAAGCAGATAAATAAGTATCCTGGGGGTTCCCCTCGGGGCATTTCCCTTTATTCCGTATTTGCGATTATTTGATTCCTTCTTTTTGTCAATTTTTCCAAGGCAGAAGATGATGTGCTCCATAGCAGGATTGTGGAGGAAGGGTTGTCAGTTGATAATAATTTTTTAATCAAAGAATTGAATTGCAAGGTAATAACAAGAGGGGGGCTGTTTATTACACAGTGGTCCAATAAATACTTTCTAATAAGTTCTTAAACCATTTGAGAAGAGACTTGGGTGAAAAAAATTGAAAAACATACAAGCAGCTTTGAAGGAGTGCAAATTATTGAATTTCAGACACTGTTGCTAAGAGCTGCCTGGCATTTCCCCTTCCCCCAGACCCTGGTTTTTAAAAAAGCAGAAGCTTAAAAGGCTCTTTTGTATGGAAGGTGGGGTGGGGCATATGCTAATTGATGGCACATTTCCCATCAGAGTCTTTTTTAGTCCTGTCATAGCTGAGATATTAATGATAAAGAGAGAAGAGGGCAGCATTCCGAGGGTTCCATGGCTCCTTATTGTGCCTGGAGAAAGGAGGTGAATACGGCGGCAGCTCCAGTCACCCGTGAAGCCCTCGGGTCTTGCAGGCTGCTGGGCACCGAGTGGGTTCTCATGGGTATGCTCTGCCCTCCCCCCAGGCACTACATCCTGTCATCTTTACTCCGTGGCCACATCTTCTAGGGGACTGCCCAGTCTCCTTCAAGGGAGATTGCTCGATTGGGAGGATGGGAGAGAGACTATGGCCGATCTTCCATGCCCTGGACAAGGCATTGCCAAGAAAAAAAAAGAAATCAGAGATTGGAAATGGCATTAATAACCTTATAATGCCAAGGCAGTGACTGGGGACAATACAGCTACTTAGACCTTCAAAGACTTGGCTTGTCATGGTTTAATAGTGTACATTATGCTTATTTTTATCTTCAACTCATCTAGCTGGCTTTTTCACCAGATAACCACATATGTAGCTCAATGTTTGGATTTTGTACTTGTTTTTTAAATTTTGAGGCAGGATCTCCCAATGTAGCCCCAGCTGGCAAGGAACTCCCTATGTAGATCAGGCTGGCCTCAGTCTCACAGAGATCTGCCTGCCTCTGCCTCCTGAGAGCTGGGATTAAAGGTGTGCGCCACCCTGGTAAGCATGGAACTCATTATGTAGAACAAGTCAGTCTCAAATTCATGGACAATCCTCCTGCCTCTTCCTCTCCAGTTCTGGGGATTATAGGCATGTGTCGTGATGCTTGGCTTGGATTTTGATTTTTATGGGGAAAATTTAGTCAGTATTTCTGAAGAATGAGAGGAACAGTATTACATGTAGAGATTCCTCTACAAAACGTGTTTTCCTTCCTGCTCAGTATAGCTGATTTTTATGCGTGAAAGCGCATTGATTTAATTCCTTGTGGGCACATTTTAGCTCTTCTTGCTTTTTTAATATGTGGATTTTTATAACTGAAGAATAATGTGTTCATTAGCAAACAGCCATTAAAAACAGACAAAAGTGCTTCTAAATTGAAATTTCACATGATTCATTGGAGGCACTTTATATATTTGTCATGTGTACTTGTGCCATCTACATGGGTCATGAACATGAATCATTTGAGACTAGGAAAAGAATGCTGCTTGAATTCCAGCTTTGTATTGGTTACTTAGTAAATATTGGTGGTAGTAAACTATATATGTAAAACAAAAATTTAAGATGTGTTTATTGCAATAGTTGCTTTTGTTATGCTTTTTAAAAATGGGGGCTGGAGAGATAGCCCAGCAGTTAAAAGCATGTACTGCTCTTACAGAGGACCTGAGTTCAGTTCCCAGCACCCACATCCAGCAGCCCATGAACTGCCTGTAACTCCAGCTCCAGGGAGTCTGACACCCTCTTCTGGACTCCTTGAGCACCTGCACTCACATGTGCACAGACACACACACACACACACACACACACACACACACACGTGTGTAAATTTAAAAATTAATCTTTTTTAAAAAGCAGTTAAGCATTGACTGTATCTTTAGTTCCTTTGGCTATACACTTGGAAAAGCTAAAGTGTGATAAGGTGTTGGACTATAAAAATGGGAAGTTAGTTGAGGCTTATACAATAATGTTTTGGTTAATGAACCACATGGATGACAGTGGTTCCTAAGATTATATTGCATAATGACATAGTAGTTTTTTTTTGTGTGTGTGTGATCAGCTCTTACTACGTAGCCTTGGATAGCCTCGAACTTGCTATGGAGATCAGGCTGGTTTTTAACACAGAGATTGCCTGCCTCTCCCTCCAGAGTGCTGGGATTAAAGGCATGTACCATCACACCAGACCCTTCACCTTCATTTTTATAAGTATGCTTAATTATGTCACAACAAAGAAATCACCTAGTTGCGTATTCTTGAAACATTGCCCCTTTTTGAGCATCATGAGGCTATATTTATGTCCATGAAATTTCACAGGTGGAAACTAGGGTTAAAACTTGTTCATTTCACCTCTACAAAAAAGTAGCTCACATGTGTGCAAAGGTATTAAATGGTTGAGAGTATAGATTTGGGGGGATTTTTCCTTAGACTAAGATCTGAAGACTTCTGTTTGCTTGATGTTTAGTTCATAAACACAAAAAGGCTGAAGTTAAATGAAAAACTAAATTGAAAACTGCCCATCGCAACCAGAAGTTAGTATTGGGCATAGTGGCCAGATGTGGTGGCACATGCCTGTAAACCCAGTGCTCAGGAGGCAGATATAAGAGGATTATTTCAAGCTTAAGGTTAGCCTGATCTATATAATACACTCTAGGCTAGCCAGGTCTACACAGAGAGACTCTGTCTCAATAAAGAAAAGAAAGGGACTCAGCAGTTAAGAGCACTTGTGGTTGCTCTTGTAGAGGTCCTAGATTCGGTTCCCAGCATCCACATGGTAGCTAACAACCATCAGTTCCAGAGGATCCAATGCCCTCTTCTGGCCTCCAGGGGCACTGCATGCACGTGGCACACATACATACAGGCAAAATACTCAGACATGAAAAAATAAAAAGAAATAAAATCAAAAAAGAAAAATGAAATGATGAGGACTTATTTCCATGGAATAATTTCTGACTTTCCCCCTACTCCAGTGTATTAAATATGAGGTTAACAGCTTTGAAATTCATCTCGTTTCACTGAATATTTTCACTAGTGTTAGCAGAAATTGGTTTAAAAAAACTAAATTGCACTTTGAGAAGTAATAGTAATAAATCTCATAATTCGTGTATTGATTAATCTGCTGTTGGGCATGAATATGAATTACTCGTTGCTTCCATCTGTGAAACTGACAAAGAGGTAACACAGCAAATACTTGAAATAATATCTTTTTTAACTAACATTTTTGTTTTTATTTTATGTATATGAGCGTTTGGTTCCATGTGTCTTCTATACCACATGCAAGCAGTGCTCATGGAGGCCAGAAGAGGGCATTGGATCCACTGGAACTGGAGTTTATGGTTGTAAACTGCCATGTAAATGCTGAGAACCAAACCCAGGTCCTCTACAAGAGCAGCCAGTGCTCCAAACCACTAAACCATTTCTCCAGTCTGCTGAAATCATATTCCTGATTAAAACAAGCCAATTGCCAGAATGTCCAATTAGAGATAAATCTATTTAAAGATGTTTAAATCATCACTTATAATCGCAATCCTTGTGAGGCTGAGGTAAGGTAGTTGCCAGAAATTCAAGACCAGCTTGGGCTACAGAGTGAGACACTGTCTCACAGAAACAACAAAACAAAGAAAAAAGAAAACTAATTTTTTAAATTTTTTAATCGTTTTGAGACAGGGTCTTCCTGTAGCCACAGCTGGTCTGGAACTCGTTTTGTAGACCAGGCTGGCCTCAGACTCACAAAGATCTGCCTACCTCTGCCTCCTGAGTACTGGGATTAAAGGTGTATACCACCACTCCCGGCTGAAAAGTTTACTTTTTCAAAATGTATTAGAGTTTCATTTTCTAGCACAGCACCCTGTTTTAAGTTATCCGTTCTATGTCAGTCCTTAGAATCAGGTGCTTAAAAAGAAAAGCAGCTTCAAACTCATGTTTGGGTTGGGGATTTGAAGAATTTTTCCAAATCAAAAACTTGTCTTTTTGTTCTTTGTTTTCTCGAATATTAGTGAGCATTTCTTCTTTGGCAGTATAATTACAGCAGCTTGGATTCTTTTAGTGTTTTATCATTTTAAGAGCTCTGAGGCTAAGGCAGCCATTCTGGGATATAACTATATTGCACTTGTGTGCTACAGGGGGAAAACTATTAGGACTTCTAATCATTGGTTATACATAAAGATGTGTGTAGGGGGCACATTGACTTTTTTGTTGTTTTTATAAACATTTGCATTTATTCTGCTCAAGTACCACTGTCTCTGCCTTGCACTTGGATATAGTTTCCCTGAGTCGGCAGGAACAAGTGGGATCTCAGCTGGGGAACTGGGAATTTCTCATGATGCAAGTTTGTCCCCCGAGAGTGGGTGGAGCAGGTGACCATTATCCATGCATTACGCCCTGGCCGAGGCAGGTTGACAAGCTCAGTCCTGAAACTTTATTGCCATTGCCAGAAAGCACTTGACACCCAACTCCAGTCCTGCCTATTAATCACAGAGACTACCTTTTATTGAGTGTTCCTAGGTCTTGAGGAAAGCCTGTGGCATGCATTAGCTCACTTCATCCTATGGCATGGTTTATCAGTGGCTTTTCATTAAAAAGATAAATTGACATTAACAACTGTTGATTTCCAAAGATTGGTGTTCTCTTTTCTATTATGTTCCACTTTGGTCCAATGAGATTTTATTTTTGAAAGGTATTTTGTGTGTTTTTAGCAAAGATGTATATTTTGGGAAGCATTTTCTTTGCCTAGCATATACCTTATAGGGTTGGCATTTATGCCTTATCCTAAGAGAATATTTGCTAACTATGCATGAGGTGCAGATCAGCATCTGGGCTCTGAGTCAAGAGAATTGAACTCTTTAGTCCTGTTTTGTCCTGATTGCAGACTGGAAAAGGAGAGAAGGGCTACATGGTTTTAAATTTTCTTTCCTGTTTTGGAATTCTTCATATGTAACTTTTGTTTCAAATAAAATCAGGAATTCAGAAGAATTAAAATTCTTGTCATTTTCTGTGAAGAAATTCTAGATTGTTTGAGGCCAGTGCTTTCATCTCACATGTGTAGGTGGTAAAATGAAGGGTCATAGGTAGCCTGCCCTCTCGAGGCTCTAGGTGACATTGCCATGTCTATGGCACAGACCAAGGACAGAGCCAAGTGCTGAAGAACCATTCTTCCTCTGAACTGACAGTGACAGTAGCCACCTCGAATGCAAAGCCACCCCTCTTGATTCCACTGACTTTATAACTGAGTGACGCTGCCAACTTCGAGCTATCCTCCCCAGGGCAAGCAACAGGATTTTGCCAAATGGTTTGAAGTGAACATAGCTATCAGCATCTTCCTGACCTCAGAATCATATTGCTATATATTTGGATGTTGATAACTTACAGGGTTAGGTCTTAGAGGCAGGGCTAGGTACAAAACTTGCAGAGCTCAATGGAAAATGAAAATGTGGTTTGTTTGTTGAAAATGCACTAAAAAGGGCTCGAAATGGTAGCTCCATTGGTAAAGTGCCTATCTGGCATGTACAAAGACCTAGGTGAGATCCCCAGCACTGCATAAATTGGGTGTGCCTGCACATGCCTGTAATCCCGGCATACTGGGGTGGGATACATGAGACCTTGTCTCTTATCACAGAATTTCAAGACTATGGAATCAGAAGCTCCTTTTAGGTCAAGACTATGCACATTACATGCCCGTGAAGGTAGCTCTGTGTGAGTGGCCTCTGGCATGAAGAAATTCAATTGTGTTTGTGACAAAAAAATATTTGACTAGGGGCAAATCTAATTTGGTCTTAAGTTCTGAGGTGTCAGCAAGGCCCTCCAGCTTCTAGAAACCAATTTTTTCCATCTGTTAAAGAGTAAGGATCCTTTGAAGCATGCTTTCTATAATCCTGTACCCTTATTCATCTCAGTCACACCTGCTTGGTTGCAAGCTAATTTCAGGCATTGCATCCTTGGTCGTCTTCCTCAGAGAGGACTGGTTGAGTGCACGGAGCACAGAAGTGAAGCCTGGCATGCTTTCACTTGGCTTGCTCCTGTAATCTCAGCACCCAGGAAGCTAAGGCAGGATCACTGCCATGAGTTCCAGGTTGCCCAGGCTATGGAGTAAGAGCCTTTCAAAAAGTGCAAAACTAGCCATGCATGGTGGCCCATGACTTTAATCCTATCACTTAGGAGGCAGAGGCAGGCAGATCTCTGAGATTGGGGCCAGCCTGGTCTGCATAGTGAGTTCCAGGCCAGCTGGGGCGACAGGGAGACCCTATCTCAAAAAAATAAAATAAAATAAAATAAAAAGTACAGGAAAAAAAGGAAAAAAAAAGTGAGCCACTGAGGGACGAGGAAAGATCTAGAAGGATATGCAATCACCCACTAGTTCTTTCTCTGCTCCATTCTTCCTTAGGAACATGAAAACCTTCCAAAACAGAAATAGCATTTTGTCAGTACCAAGTAGGAGGCATGTGGAGGCCTTGCAGCATCTCACTATGTTAACAATAGCCTGGTGGAGGATGCTGTTACATGACTCCCTCCATTAGCTAATGAAATCAAGGCTCAAGAAAGGGCAGGTGGCATCATAAGGCTGGTCATGGTGAAGCTGGCTGGAAGGAATGGTGGGTGAGAATAGGACCGTGAGAGCCTCATTCAGTCAGGGCAGCAAATAGCTGAGGAAGACCTTGGCTTTCTGATCCTCCTGCCTCCGCCCCCAAATCCCCACTCTCCATCCCTCACCAAGTACTAGGATCGCTCGCATGCACCACCACAACTGGTTTATGAGGTGCCTGGGGATTGAACCCAGGGCTTCATGTGTGCCAGGAAAGTATTCTACCAACTGAGCTACATCCCCAGCCCAAGAGAGCTATGCTGAGCAAATGGTTGGTGGTGACCTGAACTCTCAAAGTTAAATGATTGATGTTGCTGAACCCCTTGTCACCTGGGCCCTTATTTAGTTTTGTGTCTTTTTATTGTAACTGCCTGATATCTGAATTCTCAACATTGGCATCTGATGGCCAAGGCTCTGCTCAGTCTCTGACCTTGGCCCAAGTTCCCTTTGCTCTTGATGTCTTGGTCTAAGGGAGAGGGTGATGCCTGCTCTCAATGTTGTCATGTAGGTAAAAAAATAAAAAATAATCAACTTCCCTCCACAATGCTAGTGCAAAGGACACCTGCTGTCCCTGTCCCTGAGTGCTGGTCTGTATCATGCATCTCACAGATAGGTGGCCCTGCATTCTCTAGAGACAAAGTTGAGCCCATTTTCTAGGTTCCACATGTAGCCAGAGCCCTCATCTGGTCAAGTGTCCTCAGCAGGTAGCACTTAAATTTTCCTGGTAACTGTTAAAGAGACACATCTACAAAGGTCTACCAAATATAACTGGTCTGTTTGATGCGTTCTGTTGCTCAGATCAATATGAAATGAACATTGTTGTGGGTAGGCCTGGAGTGGTCTGCCACTCCAAGATGAATGTGGGGTTCTGTTTGCCTGTCTGAGAAAGTGCCTTTCCCTAGCAGCCCAACAGATAGAATCTCATTAATCTGCACATTGACTCAATTTCAGGGAAATGTGTGTTGAGTGCAGGGAGCCAGTCAAAATGGCTTCTATGCAAAAACAACAACAAAATGAATCCTGTGATGCTCCCTGAGTTTTCAGAAGGGCCCCTAAATGAGTCGCCTCATCTTTAGCCCTACCCTGCTGTGCACATCCCATCCTTTTCAACTTGTGAGATTTTTTTGGGCATTTTTTCTATAGTCTGAATGTCTCGTGATTTAACCTCAAATTTGAAAACAATTTCCTTCCTTTGGCAAATCAGGACAAAGATACAGAGACCTACCTGTCTTATGCAGCCTTCCTTGGGGGCACGCTACTGAAAGTTGCATTGATACAAGTGATCATCTCCTTTCTGAGTGGAAGGCAGGTAAATGCACATGACTGTCTTCTATTACTGGGAAGATGGAAAGGTTAGAGATTTCTGAAGATACAGTGGGTGGAGGTCACCCACGAAGTCCCCTAAAGATGTGCCCTTCAGGAACAAAGCCAGAGCTTGGAAGGCTGGCTATGGTGGGGTTTTGATAAATGATGCAAGGCAAGTCTCTAGCAGAACCACCCAGGTTCTCCCAAACATAAAGCTGAGCTATTGACTGTAGGTAGAGTACTCCATCATCTGGGACTTCTGGTGATATAAGAAGGAGCGATGATAGGGATATAACTAGAATCCCAATGGCTCCAGTTGAGAACTAACAAATGAACATGGAAACCCTACCCCTCATTCATACTGACCTGGTATATGCTGCATAGGTGTATTAATTGGGAACCTTAGCAGAAAGTGCTTCTTGATGGTGCGCCACTCTTAATGAGAGAATGGGTGATCCCCATGAGATTTGATAACGAACCAGAAAACATCTTGTCATTAAATCAACTGCCTGTATGTCTTGTGTACACAGAAGTGCACATTTTCTTTTATCATAACTATTTTTAAAGAAATGAAAATGGGGACTACAGACACATCTCAGTTTGTAAAGTGCTTGCCTAACATGCACACAGCCCTGAGTTCTATGTAAACTGGGTGTGAGGGTGTGTACCTATAATTCCCAATACTCAGGAGGTAAAGGCAGTATTAGGAGTTCAAGGTCATCCTTGGCTATAAAACATGTTTGTGTCCAGCCTGGGATACAGAAGACTCTTTTCTCAAAAAACAAAGAAAAGATAACAAACACTAATCAAACACTAATCACCTGGCTCTCAGCGTTTTTCTTCTCCTTTTGTTGATTAGGTATGACTGTCATGCTGGGATCTATTCCCCAGTGTGGTGACACAGTAAGGATATCATTTATCACCCTCTCTCCTTAGGATCTCTGATATTCTGAAAAAATCATGTCCACTAAGGTCCTCAACAACACAGGTTCAAGACAAGCTCCCTACCTTAAAAACCCCAAGACCATCATCCTTCTATTATGTCATCCATTAGGAGTGGTCATCCCTCCTAATGCTGTGACATGGGCACCATCATATAATAAAAGCACCCTTCTGCACACAAAGCAGGCTGCATTTATAACCTCCCAGTCAGTACCATCTTTCTGTTTTCTTCTATTTCCTTTCCTTACTTACCGTGTTGGAAAGGGAGCTATCCCACTTGCCACAGGTAGCTGGTGCCTGCCTCTCTTGATTTCACTTGTAATTGTATCTTAAATCGCTCTTTCTCAAACCATGTTGCTTTTTGCAATATCAGTGGATTCTCTCATACCTGTGTTGTTTCTCTTTCATCTGCTTCGCCCTTTCCCTGCCTTCTCTCACTATATTTCTTTAGAACATGGGCTACCCTTTCTTCCTCTCCCTTGCTTCTGAGTAGTCCTTCTGTAAACCTTTTAAAAACTGGTTTCCCTTTTAGTCTCTGTGATACTGCTGGCAAGGAAATTGGAATTTTCCATTTCAGTGGTCTTTGCCAGGTCTTCCACATCTGATTGCCTTGACTGTAGCACATCCCCCACTTCTTAAAATTCCCTCCTCTGTAACACGGCTCTGTCCTGGATCCTCTCCAATATCTTCAGCATCCTTTGCGAGTGCTTCTCCTACAGCCCTCTGAATTTAGGTGGTACTTGCATGGTGTTCTCCTCTGCACCTTCTGCCTTGGTATCACACCCACTCATGCTATAATTCATTCTCCTCTCATTCAACTCTTCATTTTTAAACTCTGCCTAGATGGAGCAGCTCTACAGACATGGCTCACATGGCTTCCAAATGTGATAGTCTTTCCCAATTTCCTCATCTGGTGGTGGTTGAGTTGTATGTCACCGCCCACATGACAATATATTGAAGTCTTAGCTCCCAGGACCTGTGAAGGTGCTCTTATTTGAAAACAGACTTTATAGATATAATGAAGTTGGGATGAGGCCATATTTGATTGGGATAGGCTCGAGTCCAATGTGATTGATGTCCTTATGAGATACAAAGGGAGAATACCATATGGTATCATGGGTGGAGGTTGGAGTGGAGTATCAAGCCGAAGAAGGAATGTTGATGATCACTGATGACCTCTGGTAAAGGTAAGAAAGGATCCTCCCCTAGTTTCCTTCAGCAAAAACACAGCACTGTCTACCCTTTGGCTTTGGACTTCTTGCTTCAGAACTGTGAGTGAATAGTTTTTGTTCCTTAAAACCACCAAGCTTATGTTCCTTTGTCACATTGGCCCTAGGAAATCATTACGTCCCCTGATCTCCTTCTGTTTCCTGTAGGGCTCAACTCTGAATCCCCCATTTCTCGGCTTGATGTGCAGTTGGCTATTTTTATCCCAGCTGGGTATAGAGCCTCTATCTCTTCTGTGTTTGCTGTGGTTGCCCTGACACTGGTCTCTCTGGTCTCCTATCCATCCATCAAACTGTGTACTCTGTATACTCTTGCAAAAGAAGTTCTGACTGTGTCTCAGTTACCGACAGCAGAATTACCTGGGGAAGATTTTACAGTTCTCATCACACCGCACCATTTCACACCACAGCACACATGCTGACTATCCAGTCAGAATCTCTGGGGGAGGACCAGACATTCATATTGTCAAAATTTCCCAGATGACTCCAGGGTGCAGCCAGGCTTGAGAGACATTGGCTAATAAGAGAATATCATGATAGCCACGAAAACTAGATTGAAGGCAATGCTTCTCGGCTGGAGACTGATCCTTCCTCCCCAGGAAACATTTGGAAACACGCATCTAGTGAGCGGGGGCCAGGGATGTCCTCAAATACCCTCCATGTTCCGGACAGCACTTCATGGAAGAATGGCCTGACCCCTAGTATGAGTCACAATGAGATCAAGCAACCCTGAAAAGAGAGAGGAAAGGAGGCACAGTGTTAACCTTGACTTTGAGACAGATGTGACCCACCCTACTTGAAGAAAATGCACATTCCACCTCATGCCATGGTGCCACCTGTGCTGAGCCCATTCCTAGGCCAGGAATGTGCAAACTTCCCATGCAGAACCTGTTGCCATCATGCCAAGTCCCAGGCTGCCCCTACCAAACTTATTCTCTTCTTATCTGTTTGAACATTAGTTCTGTGGATTTTTTTTTTTTTTGTCAGGAGAGAGAGGCTCAGTACACCTCAAGTTGATGCTTGCCAAACTCAACAGTTGCTGTTTGGGAGCTCCTCGATCTTCTAATGAGGATACTGCCTGTCATTAAGTAAACAGCTGATGAGGAGGACAGGTCATCCATGTGGAGTTTTGCCATTTATTTGTGTGAGTGTGTGTGTGTGTGTGTGTGTGTGTGTGTGTGTGTGTGTGTGTGTGTGTGTGTGTGTGTGTGTGTGTGTTATTGGGAATTGAACCAAGGGAATTGTATATGCTAGACAAGCACTCTACCACTGAGCTACATCCTCAAACAAAGCTTCGCAATTTTTAAGAGTATTCACAGAGATCACCTGGTTGGTCTGTTCTTTCAGCTCTTCATGGGGTGTCATTTCCTGTAATATGAAGGAAGTATGGAGGAAAGATATTGGAAAGGGAAAATAATATGTCATAAATCCAAAGGTATTTTCCAAAAACTCACGTTGCATAAAAAATTAGAAATTCAATTCAATTTGTTTATTTATTACTAAATGACAGTTTATATGCATGTGCATAAGCTCATGTGTGCCACAACACACATGTGTAGCTCAGACGACAACTTGGGGGAATAGGTTCTATCTTCCCACTATGTGGGGCCTAGAGATCAAATGAGGTTGTCAGGATTGGCAGCAAGTGCTCTTACTCATTAAACCATCCTAGCAGACCTCTTTCTTAATTTTTGGGGGGGGAGACGGAGTTTCACATTGTAGCTGAGGTTGGCTTAGAACTTACTAAGTGGCCCATGTTGACCTCAAGCTCTCTGCAGTCCTCCCACCTCAGAATTCTTAATGTTGAGACTATAGGCCTTAGCCATCATACCTGACTAAAAAAATAGAAATTTAATTCTTATAATGGGGGACAAAGGCTTTGCAAAATTCCTAACATTTCAAAAAAGTCTAGTTATGGGAAAGACCCAATTCTTGACAAGCATATTCTAAATTTCTTGTTCTATTTCTAGTTTGTGTTTCTTACATTTATGAAAACTTTCCTTTCAAAGACAATGAGAAAGCATTATGCTAGAGTATATTTCATGTCATATAAATGTTCTATAAGCCCTGAAAACTGTGTAGGAATTAGTAGTTGGAAGGAATTTGAAAGCATCTCTTCTTGACTCGAGTCACTTTGAGATCCAAAGTAATCTAAAATGTAATTCCAGAAAGTTGGAAGAGGAGGATGTTGGCAAAATCATTTGAGAACCATGTGGTTATGATAATCATATACAGGTAAATCAACTCAAACTTTCAGATGGTTGAACAACTACTGTTACGTAGCAGAAAATAGTAACTCAATTTCTGGAATGCAGTATATACCTTAAGGAATCCTCCTCTGTCGTGTGATACCAGTAACAGGAAGGAGTACCCTGGTTAAGCAAGTCCCCTTTGATGTATTAGCCTGTGGGCCACCTGGAAAAGGCACTGTGGCTTCTTCATGGCCATACTTCTTGTAGACATCAGCAGTAGGAGCAATCTTCCAAGGATGTGCATGTTTACTGAGCTGTGAGTCCACAGAGGACTTGCGGGAATAGGTAATAGGCTCTGTGAAACTGTACTTCTTTTTAAGCAATTTCAGCAATTTTTCATAAGGTTCAATCTAATGCATTCATTTTCTGTCAACATTTCTTATTCCTGTGTTGGCTTTCAGAAGCATTCTTCCTATTTTATAGCATGAGGCTCAAAGACATATTTTCAGCTGAGGAAGCCATTTTCCATCCTGTTCATTCTATATATTCAGCCTTTCTGACCAAAAAAACATGGATGCATTTCTCAAACATATTATAAGCATATATTCTTTCTTATTGCTTCTTGACAGTTTTTTTATCACTTCTCTTGTGAATCATATTCTTTATCATAAACATCAGGGAGAATTTGAGGCTGCTTATGAACTGACACAATGGCAATTTCTAGATGTGTCATACATCATGGTTCTATTGAACCTGAAGGTGTGAGTAAGGAAAAGTAATGAGATGTTCATTTGCCTGTAGTTTTTGAGCGTGAAACTGGAAGAAGGTATCAATTGGAGGGTTTGTGAATATTTTGTCCAATGATTTTGTCTGTCAGTATGAGTACTAACAGCTGTCTTTAAATTTAGATTGTCTTCCATATTTTACCTTTCCACTTGCATTAATATTAAAATAGTATTTCTAACTAGATCCAGTAGTGGGGTGCCTCAACATAGTCAGACCATGTCTCATATAAATAAATGAATTAAATATCTAAAGGAAGAACCAAAGAAATTAGGCTACTCTGTCAGTTCTAGAATCTAATGACTTTGGTAAACAGTTTGTAAAAACACATTAGCGTAGCTGATCACAACTGTGTTCTTTTAGTTTTTATTATTGCATTTATTTATTTTACATTTATTTCACTGTGTGTGCACATATGTGCCATGATATGTGTATGTGAAGGTCAGAAAATAACTGTAAAATTGGTTCTTTCCTTCCGCTCTGTGGATCCCAGAGACCCAACCTAGGTGGTCAGGCTTAGCAGCAAGTGCTGAGCCACCTGACCAAACCACAACTAAAACATTTATATGCATCATTTTGTACCATTCTTTCTGAATGGACCTAAGTTTTCTTTATACAGCATGTTCGAAATTACCCCATTAGACCACACTGTAGATTTTCCCATGGAGGTAGTCATGTCACAAAAGAATCTTTTGCCTAAAGGTTGCAGTTTTAGGCTGCAAACTTTCCAATCTCTTCATGGGGAGACAATAAAATTGACAGAGGCCATAATTTGGGGAAATAATTGATAGTTGGCATTGTCTTCTGAGACAATAATTAAGGTGGAAAGTGAGATGGAAAGCTAAAAGAAAGTGTTGAAACAGGCCAAACTGGTTTCACAACCTTTTCTCCTTTAACACACCAGAGGTATTGGGTATAAAAAGGTTTTGGAGATTATCTAAAATCAAAGTATTAAAAGATCAAGCTGTCACAGGATTTTGATTCAGGATTCTGCGCATTGTTTTGAGCTATTGATCAACAACCCTATAAAACTTGGAGAGTGTTTTGAGGAGAGGTAGTCTCCAACTTGTCTTATTTTTTAATTGTAATTACACTGGTGTGTGCGTGTGTGTGTGTGTGTGTGTGTGTGTGTGTGTACAAACAAGTGTCCACATGTTATTGTAATTACACTGGTGTGTGTGTGTGTGTGTGTGTGTGTGTGTGTGTGTGTGTGTGTGTGTGTGTGTGTGTGTACAAACAAGTGTCCACATGTGGAGGTCAGAGGATAACTTGCAGAAATCAGTTCTCTCCTCTATCATATTGGTCCAGGAGATAGAGCTCAGGTGGTCAGGCTTGGTAGCAGGTGCCTTCGCCCAATATACCATCTCACCAGCCCTCCAACTTGTCTTTAGTATTTTCTTCCAAGGTACGTATCAAGCAGACTATTGTAGGTCCAGGAATCCTTTATCTTGTGGTTATCAATGGTCATCTTTGTATGTGACATCAGTTTCTAGATTTTTTTTCTAATAGGGATAATGGAGGTAAGTGGGCCAAATGCATTTTAAAAATGCAGAAATTGGCGACACTTGAAAAGTAAGGCTCATAATCACGATAAAGGCTTAGGTGCTGATGATGGGTTAAGAGCATCAATCTTTGAGAGGCAGAGAGGCAGGCAGAGGCAGGCAGATCTCTGTGAGATCGAGGCCAGCCTGGTCTATATAGCGAGTTCCAGGCCAGCCAGGGCTACAGGGAGATCAAAAAAAACGGAGAGAGAGAGAGGTCCACGCCACTTCACAGGGAACCAGTGGCATTGATTGGAGCAGGCAGTGCTGAGGGCCTTGGCCCGGAAGTGACGTTGGGCCCATGACAAGGCAGAGGATGCTGGGCCGCATCTGATTGCATGCAGGGAGCAGGGCCGGCGGGACATGAGTCCCAAGCGGCTGCCATGCCTCCTCGTTGCCTACCATGACTGGTGTCTTGTTATCCCTGGTGCTGCCTGCCTGACTCCCTGCTCCGTCTTGTAGGACAAGACCCTGTACCACCCTGTGACTGATAGCTGCATGGACTGTAGCCAGAGTGACCACAGGATCTTCATGAACACCTGCAACCCATCCTCCCTCACCCAGCAGTGGCTCTTTGAACACACCAACTCCACAAAAAAAAAGAGCATCAATCTCATAGTATTTGCTTATGCAGAATGGCTCGTGAAACCAGAAAAACTATTGTTACTATAGGCTTGAGGCTGCATGTTTAGAATGCTCTTCAAAATGCCTTCTTGAGATTTTGAGTGAGGGGTTCTAATGAATAAAATGGCGTGTAGATGTAATCATACCCTACTGAAAAAAGAAACGTTTTGATTTTCATCTTTTAAAAAACCACAAAATATGAACTCTTACACTTGGCAATGTGCTGATTATTGATTAAGCATGGGCCCCTTTTTACAAATTAGGCTTGAACTAAAATTTCTCTTACTAGCACATATATTAATACATACAAGGTGTGGATTCCAATACCGAATTGCCATGCTCCTATCATTAAATCTGTGCTTGGAAACTCTTCCTTCTTGTGTAGTTTCTTTCTTCTGTCTTGAGTGTTTTTTTAAACAATCTGTTTACAGATTTGTGAAAGAGGTGTTTATTTTAGAGAGAGAGACAGAGAGAGAGAGAGAGAGTAAAAGATTATAGGCATGTCCTTTGAAGATGCTTTGCTGGAGTTCAGGAATAAATAGAATAAACAAAACCGATGCCCCAGAAAGGGGCGGTATGGGAAAGCAGGCAGGCATTCTCCTGAGAGGCAACATATAGTGTGGCCAGATAAAGTCACGTGGTGGGAGGGGACGCTTTTCTTTCTCCTCCACATCCCTTCCTCTGATGTCACAAGCCTATTCTTTCCTGGGAGAATTAATTACTATTCATTGGGTGCGTTTGGCAAGAAGAAAGAAGGGAGGAGAAAGAGGCAGGGAGGGGGAGAGAGGAGAGAGAGAGACAGAGAGAGAGGGAGAGAGTGATCTTAAGGAGGAAGAGATTGTGGGGGAGCAGGACCTTTCCTGGGGTGCACTGGGCGTGGGGAGCACAGAATAGCTGTTTTATAACTGGGATCCTTAGTGACGTATGTCTGCCTGCTCCTTGGCAGCTGTCTTTATGGACCAGTAGGGATTGCGTCTTGTAAGGGACTGTAATCTGCTGTAGTGAAGAACAGAGCCTCTCAATCAGGCGGGTGTAAATAAGAAACGGAGGGGAGTCCAAAAGAAAAGAAAGAGGAGGGGGAAAAAGTGTGTGTTTGGGGGGGAAGCAGGGAAAAGCATTTTTGGTGGATGGTATGAAGCCAGCCATGGAAACTGCAGCCGAGGAAAATACTGAACAAAGCCAAGAGAGAAAAGGTACCCGGCGCTCTGACAATAGCCTGTTTAAAGCTTTTCACTGAAAAGGGTTAGAAGGGTTTGCCTCTTTTTAAATGGCTCTGAAACAATCCTGATAGCATGGTCTTGTTTAGGGTGGGTTTTTTTTCCTTTTTCTTGGGGGCTAATGTTAAATTAATAGTGCAGCCTCTGTTCTATCCATTCCTGTTGCAAGTCGTTCTACTGAATATGGCATCTCATCGAAGGATGTCCGTAGTTTGTCACCTTGGGCAGCTGAATTGGAAAGACTATCTTTCTTTTTTTTTAACTAAGATAATTAATCATAACTAAAGTCCTATGTTGTGCATGCTATATTACAGGGACACGGGATGTGCTATTCTGTGCTAATGTTGAAGAGGGGCTGGAGGGGCATGCATGCCAAATATGCATTGATTCTAATAATATTGGAGTGATTTGAACATACTGTAATTTTCTTATTTTAACATGACTGCTCTTTCTGTGTGTCAGACTATGACATGTAATAATCATTGGTAGTAAGAGCTTGAGAGAGGAGACGTCAGCTTTGTCCCCTAACATTGATGGAACAGGGTGGTCTTCTGCTAATTATAACTTAAAGATTTGGAAAAGGAAAATTGACCATGGGCCCCATGCTAAAGCAAATCTTAGACTATGTCACAGTTTTGATATAAAGACTAGATCTTTTGAAAAATCAGTGTTTTGGTGGGTAAGAAAATATCAGAAAGTGAAGCTATCTATGCCTAATATCAAGTTTGATGTCCTGTGGAACCACTTCGGCCAGTTAGGTTAACAACATCTCACTGCACTGTAATTGATCTTTTCACTCCAAGATAGAAACTGTCATAAAATGCACAAAAACATGTTTTATAACTGCACTGGTGCTACTATAGAAAGCCGTCATGCTAAGGTTCTTTCTTACAGCTTTTACATCCAATGACAGTCTAATTCTTCAGTCATGTCTTCTTTTTGAATATATAGCTTGAGCCATATGAAATCGCTGCTAGCCAACCATTAGCAACATACAAAACCAGTGTCTATATGTAGTCCAACTTCATAGCATACTGGGGAAAGGCTGCTTGTTTTTATAGAAAATTTCTCCTGCATTCATTAGCATTTCATCTTAAACAGACAAAATTTTTAAAAAACATTTTTAGACTCATGATAAAACATGCAAATTTGCCATTTTAACCATTTTTAAATATACAATTTAGAGGCAATGGGGCAATAAGTACATAGCAATTTAATTTCAAAGTTGACATTTTAGATCAATCCTTCTATCAAGCCTACCTCACCCCTAAGGGGAAAAGAAAACAGCCTGTGTTTTCTTCTATGTATCCTTTCTTTTTTCATTTTTCTAATCTATGCACATGGCCAAACAGCAATAAGAGATGCTCTTGGGAATATTCATCAAGCTGAGGAAGTGAGATGAAAGTTTAGAGATTCATTTCCATGATGATTAGATACTAATTTGATTGCCTGTGTAATAACATTACAAGCTTTATCCCATGAGAAAACTTGTCACAATTTATAGCAATTTTCCCTAAAGTTTTATTTTGCTTTAAGCATGCTTTTTTATTAATATAATGTTTATCCATGGCAGATAAAACCATTTTGGCTCTGCAAGACCTTTTACTCTCTACAAAAACATAGCTTTTGTTTTTCCCTAAAAAACAAAGACATAAAATTGATATAAAATCTTCACAACAGAATTTCACAGCTCAGACCGTTTAGTCTCATGGACTGCCGTTATTCTACATCAGTTAAATATTTAGTGACAAGGTCTGCAAGTTGCTACGACATCCCCAGCAACCTGTATGTGAAAACTTGCTAGCTGTAGTTTTAGAGGCAGAATTAGAAGGAAAAAAAAAATACTTTTTGGAGGAACTTTAAAAATGACCAAAATTCATGAACACTAGTTGTTAAATAATTTTAAAATGCCAAGCTACCAAAAGATGGCATCACATGTATAATACATGCTTAGATAAAAATGTATTCTTCCTCATCTGCAGCAAGTAGAATTGTGATCATTATTTTGTTCTTGATTTGGATGAACAAGTTCATATGCCAGCTGTGCAAAGTCAGAACTCCCACATGAATCTTTGTAGTGCTACAGTCCACTTGCCTATCGTGATAAAATAGTAGGTACGAAGGGGTTTGGATGCTTATCACCCTAGTATTCCTTCAGATTTAGCATTATGTGTATGAAACCAATGCTTATTTCATTGATATGAACATTTAAATTTTTACATCGCTACTTACAAAATAAATTTTAAAATTTGGGGGCTTGTTCTTTTTTTTTTTTTTTTTTTTTTTCCTTTCTTCTTTTTAGCCTTAAGCAAGAGTTCTTAATCCCCAAATGTGATCCTATACATTTTTTTCCACTTCACACAGAGTTTTTTATATACAATGTGATTTCTTCTGTTCATTCTTTCCCACTGGCTTTCAATTCTTGGTGACAGTGGCAATGCCTGTCTGTTAATTAGACGTATTGTTGCCCAATGGCTAGTACCCAATATCTTGCAAATGAATAGATTTGGATAATTATTACTGTGTCTATTAAGAATGTAAATTCAACTTAGATTTATAAATCGACCTCAGCTTTTTGGATTGGTGTCCTTTCCCATAGGGAGTTTAGGCAGGGCAACACATCTGAGCTATTGCGATTCACTAACTCCCACTGAGAGATCTGTTTCTTTAGAAACTCAGTCAGAATGGCTTTGTTCTTAATTTTAGACAAAAATAATCCAAGTCTTTACAAAGGAAAAGTGTTTGTGTTTTTACAATACTCTCATAGCTTTTAGCAGAGAATGCTGCTGGGCAACTGTAATTCCACACCAAGTGTTCAGGAATATTCAGGGATTTTTAATTTATTTATTTTTGGAAAGCAAGCAGGTTTTTCTCAGATAAATATAGCAAATGCCAAATCATTACAAGTGAGGGCTTTTCAAATGAAGAGCATTGAATTAAAGTGGGAGAATTGAGTAAACAGATTCAGCGGAGATGGAGTAAGTGGAGCAAATGAATAAGGCAATTAGAGGAAGTAGATCATGGATCCACTAATAAAAAGATGAAGAGCCAGCTTTGCACTTGTTTCCGTAGAGGATTGCTTGGTGTCACTTCATTTGTGAAAACAGACGCCTCTGGAATTGCTGGAAGCACATCATCGCTGAGCAGAAAAACAATGGGATCCTAACAACTCTGATGCTCTATTATGTTAAAAAAAAAAAGTGTTGGTGATGAACAATATTTTTATTACAGGTAGGAAATTGGAATCTACCAGAATAATAATAGTCAGGCTAGGTCACTTCCTACAAATCATTGCTAAAATCAATTCCAGAAGCAAATAAAGTTTCTAGCCATACACGAAGAGAGAAATGAAATAAATTGGAAATAATGTTTAAAATAAATTGGAGGATAGAGTCAGAAGAAGAAACAAATTTGAATCAGTGACTTATTTATTATTTTAACAGATTCATTTGAATCTTTTTGATCACATAGATATAGTTTCTTTCTTTTTAAAAAATATTTTATTTATTATTTTTATTTTTATGTGTATGCCTGTATTGCCTGCGTGTAGGTAAGTGCACCCGTGTCATTCAATGCCCGTGGAGGACAGAAGAGGCTGTCAGATCCCCTAGAACCGGAGTTATAGACAGTTGTTAGCTGTCATGTGGGTGCTGGGATTCAAACCCAGGTCTTCTGCAAGAACAGTCAGTGTTCTTAACCGCTGAGCCATCTCTCCAGCACAGTTTTTTTCTTTTTTAAATTAGCAAAATGTGCACTCTGGCTCTCAATTTTTGTTGTTGTTGTTGTTCTCTTTTGTTTCATTTAGGGAGAAAAGCACTTTTCTTGACTATATGATTTATGTGCTAAAAAATCCAAAGTGGAACATTTAACACACTACACTATTATGAAGGATCTATGAATTATCACATTTTTATGGACATTTTTAACTTGTTTATATGAATATGATATAAAGAAAGTTTTAGATGCAGTTTTTCTCTGTAAGAATTTGCCAAAATGGACATCTGAAGAGATGGTGTCTGGGGAATAGGCTATAGTGAAAAGTGGCTGGCCAGATGGTGCAAGACATATGTGGTAGGTATGATATGGCATCCTTTGATGTATTTTTTAAGAAAATTTAAATGTGGAAAGAGATCTCTGAGCCATTTGGTGTATCTGCCACTTGTCTATTATCAGTTCCATGAACAGACTTCTCTTGACTTGGCTTTGCTATTTCATTAGAAAAGCAGAATTTTGGCCCATTTCTTAGAGATTCAGATTTGTCCTCCTTGAAACTGAGCATCAACCTGAATAACGATTGTGCGTTTTAAGATTATGTTTTTCTGTTACTTGGAAATACAGGTCAATTTAGGGTAAATGGTCTTAGTGAAATCATTTCTTAGTCTTGCTGTATCCAAGAACTTGCAAAACGGCCAGTGTCTGCATGATGTAAACTCCCCCTCACTGGGGCTGGTGATGAATTGTATTAGTCCAAAGTCACTCCTTTGCCTTTTTCTTTTTTACACCAAATGTACACATACACATGAGATAATTGATCTGGAGATGGCTCTGGGATGGAGGAAGAATGGGACGCACATTGGTCTTTTTAAGAGAGGGAGTCTCCAATCCCAGCTTTACAACTGTGCTTTGTGGTTCACCATTTGTTATTCATTTAATAATGTGCTCCTTTGGAATGTCATCCTTCCTCTGTCCTCTAAGCTCACACTGCAGGAGCAAAAGGCTGCTCACCTATTTAGGCACCATCAGGAGTAGTTTAATATTGGTTTTAGCCATATTTTGTGGATTGGTGGCAAAATCAAGTAAACAACAACAGTGACAGAATTTTGATCCTTAGCCAGCTCCATTTGCTTGCTCTTCAAAGAATGGATGAGAGAAAATAAAAGAATGCCCTGTTTTGTGGGCTGGTTTTATTCATGACATTAACCATTTTGTATATCAAGGCCTACAATGCTTTATTCAGTGGCAGGGCTCAGCATACATTTTCTACAAATGGCCAGGTAAGTGACGCCTAATTTAGATTCTCAGGCCATAGGTCTTGGCTGTGCCTGCTCACATCTGCCATCCTAGCATGAAAGCAGCCACAGACAGTATGAGCACAAAGGCATGTGACAATGTTCTAGTCAGACTTTATTTACAAAATCTAGTGGCCGTAGTCTACAGCCCTGTCCTGTACTCCGTTGGATCCTTAAGGCTTTCCCTTAATGTTTTAACCAATGGCTAAAAATGAACAATGATAAACATAGCTTTGAAAGAGCTTGCCCAGTAAATGCAGCCTTTCTATGCAGCCGTGTTTGCCACATAGTTGCTCCCGGTGATGATTTTTTTACATGCTGCCCAGCCAGCTAGGTCACTTACTCAGCCTTGTCCCTAGATCATATTATCAAAGTAAATGGGGAGTGGAAAAGGGAGCAAGGCATTGTTTTGCTTTCCTTTCCTTGATGTCCCATTATTTGTGTTATGCCCACATTTGATAATGTCCACTCACAGTTGTGTGTATCTCCATGGACCACAACAGCCGACTGCACCTCTGAAGAGCTCAGAGGAAAACACATTGCAGTCTTCCTGTGTAGAATCAGCAGGTATTTGACTACCTTCTAGATGTTGGGATCAGATCCTTGGGATTAAAATCTGTACTCTGATTTCATAAACCTTAGAGATAGCTTTCTATTTAATATATTTGCTTAAGTCCAGATTAAAAATACAGCATAGAAGTGATTTTTTTCTTTGCTCTCATATCTAAACATGTGCTGTTGTAAAAAGGACTGTACAGAAGTGTTAGTCCAAAGGACTGAAAAACGTCCATGTCCATCCAGTTGTCCGATCCCATCTTCGGATCTGCTGCAGTCACCACACAGTCATATTCTATTAAGTATCTCAGGCTTAGCTGCCATGTTTTTCTCAGATAAAACATCAGTGTTGGGCAATCCATGCTTTTCCCTTATCCTTGCCCAGTGGCTACTGACTGATTGCTCAAGTATCTCCCATCCATGTGAGATGAGGAAAGGGCATGGATAAACCCTCTGGATTGCAGTCATAGATAGAATGTGCACAAGTGCATGTGATAGTGCTCTCCAGTCAGGCTTTCTTTACTGCAGAAGTCAGCATGACGGGGGTGCTTTGCTTTCATCCAAATATTCATCCAACAAACATTTATTAGGTACTTATTGTGCGCTGGGCATGTAGAGATAAAATTATTTGAATGACATGAGGATTCTGAGTGTGTATCAATGGTAGAGCACTTGCCTAGCACGTATGAGGTCCTGGGTTCAAAATCCAGTGCCCACCCCATATTAAAAAGGGAAAGAAAAGAAAAAAGAAAATTTTCACATCAGAGGCGATTGAGGTGATTGGAATCTTTTTGCTTGGGCATCAGTATGAAGGGCTCACAGCAACTTCAAGAGGAAATCAGGGTATATGAGGTAACTTGAACTTCTGGTTCCTTCCACCAGCCAGGCTGGGTTTCTTTGCTTCACAGACTGTAGCATAACCTTTGTCTGAGAGAACTTCTTTTTAAAATGGATTTTTGTTTTGTTTTGGTTTGTTTTTGGTGGTCTGAAGGATCACATCCTGTGCTAGGCAACTGCTTTCATGCTGAGCAGTCTCCTCGGCTCTGAGAACAGGAGGACAAATAATCTAGGGAAGAGGGTTAAGATCTTTAATTAACAGCAGTAGTAGCAGAGGACCAGTGCCATTCCTTTAGGAGACACAGAAGCACTGTTCATTTCCACAAAGCCCTCTGAGCAGCTCTGATTGGGATTAACAGCTGACTGTGATGGGAGAAACAGGAGGCACTGGCCCAGGCCCCAAGGCAATGATGCTAGGGTTTCAAAAGTGCGCCCTCTGGAGGTTGACTTTCCAACTGCATACCTAGACTCCACCTCCTGGTACTGTGCCCTGGGCAAGTGATCTCTCCCTTAGCTCTGTCAAAATTGAATAATAATTTCCTAGGGTGGTTGTAACAAGTGCGACAACAGGTACCATGTGCTTAACATGATGGCTAGCACATCATAAGCACTCCATAAATTATAGCTTTCACCCATCACTATCAACAACCAAAACAAAAGCAGCAAAAATAGCTTCGTGGTACAGTTAGTTCTGTTCTCCCTCAAGAACCTTTATTTTTCTTTATCTATTTATTTATTATTATTATTTACTTATTTTTTGTCAGTGTTAGAGATGAAATTCAGGGCCTTGCACGTGCTAGGCTAGTGTTCTACCATTGAGCTACTTACCCAAGCTCATATTTTTCATTTTAAATAAGACATATTTATCTTACCTTGAAGCCAAAACTGTTTACTCTAAAATAACACTCACCAAAGTATGTCTTTTCTTCTCGGTCTCAAATCTCTTAAGCATTTTCAGAGACCATGGCAAGTGCCACTGGATTTTTTCACAGGTTTGGTGAGGTTGCCGTGTACCTGGTCAGGGTCGGCATTTTGCTTGCTAGCTTCATTATGTGGTTATTTATCTGATCTTCAATGAGTTGAAGTGCCACATAAAATATTAGAACCATAGCTGGTGGAATCATTACCCACATCAATGCCGGAGGTAGTTTTTTAGTACTTAAGTTTTAGTCATACCTCAGAGGACATAACCACTTAGTGTGATTTCTAGAATTTATAAACATGAGCTGCCATAGTGACATTATGGTTTCTTGAGGACATCAATATTAAAATTCAGTTAACACTCCATGTCAGACAAAGCAGTAAGTGGGTGGTTTTGCTTTTTTGTTTTATTCTATTTTGCTCCAATGTAGTGGGAAATATATTACCAGATAAAGACATGAATCCCTGGGAGGCCATTTGTCACCATTTGAGTGAGTGAGCAGTTCCTTCTCTATGACACACTGAAAGATCACTGAGATAGGATTTTATCCACAACATTCTGGACTCTGTGATGTCTTGAGTTGAAGATAAAGTGAAAGAGAATACTGTAGGTATCACTGGAAGGACAGTGGAATTGACAGGTCACAGTGTCATGGCAGAATTCTAGAATGGGAACTGGGGACTGTGATGGGGAGTGTTCACCTTTGCTTGTGCGGGTGCTAATCATTACAGTGCTCTGTTGATCTGAGAAGGAAATAAACAGAAAGAAAGACATGATGAGATGCCACAGTTCAACTGTAAATAGTATCATCCCTGAATGAACATTTTAGGGGAGGGGGAGAGAGAAAATAGCAACAAAGAAAAATTTTGGTGATTTGTGTAAACTTACATTCAAAAATGGAGGACAAAAGTCCAACAAGTTCTGAAATTTATCATGTTGAGTTGATAAATTGGTACCGAAGGGTTGCATTTCAATATCATATTTTTAACTCCCCATTTTCCTTTACTATGTGGTAAAATAAATAAATAAATAAAAATGCTGATATAGAATCTTTGCTGGAGATAGAAACTGACTCTTTGCCACTGAAATTGGCAGTGAACAGCAGAGCTGAAATGGAAATTGGCAGGTACCACTGGATGTACCCAGGCTCAAAGAACCATCAGTACCGTCCTGTGCCAACCCTGGGGGACAGGGCTGGCCCCTTGAGCAGTCCAGGTAAATACAGCCTCGGGGTGAATTCCAATAGCAACTCAAATGTTAACTTGACTGTAATTCATAATGGCTCTTGTGGTTTGGTGATAGTTTATGTTTTGCTTGATACATTCATTTGTTGACATGGGTATGGGTGGAAATGGCCCTTTCAGAAATTTTTAATCATCTTTCGTTTTCTCTCTCCCTTTCCATTCCACCCTATCTTTCTCCACCGTCCCTCTCTTTCCTCAGTCCACTTCTTCATATCAAAGGGAACAGTGTACAGTGAGATATGCCCTTGGGCTAACCACCAAATTTCAATATCTGAGCCAGTAATGGGGCACAGGGTCTCTACATATCCACCATGGTACCCAGAACTGGGCCAGCGCTTTCAAGGAGCCTCAGCTCTGAAAGTCTTGAGCATTCCTACATGTCTGTCCAATCATGCCAATTTGTACCCCCTCCTTTACTATCACTCCATACTTTTGAGAAAGAAAAAAATCAAAGTCTGTGAAATTAGGATTGGATAGCTGTGTATTGGACTCCCTACCAGGTAGGTGACTTGAGTCCACTTTCCATTTTCATTGTTTATGGAGGACATTCATCTCTATGACCATTAAGGAGCTAAGTCTGAGTGAAATATGTGAATTAATTTGAGGACCCAGGATGGGGAGGATGCTGAGCAATACGAACTTCCCCATTCCCTATTCTCAATGTCTGCATGTGTCCCAATGTTTAACTCAGATAGCTCAATGTAGAATGAGAGCTCAAACCTTGTAAAAGGTATAAAGGACTGATAGTGAGTTAGACAAACTCAACGATGAGCTTAAAGTATTGCTATTACTGTGTTTCAAGCCATAATGCCATTTCTCCTAAAGAGATGTATACATATATAGGAATCAATCAGAAATGGCAAAGGTAGGGGCTAGGGAGATGGCTCAGGGGGGAAATTGCTTGTTACACAAATCTAAACGCTGGAGTTCAGATTCTCCATACTCATGTAAAAACAGATGGAAATGTGCACCTCTAATCCCAGGATGAGTAGGGCTGGCTCACTAGCCAGTCAGTTTAACCAGTCGATGAGCTCTGGGTTCAGTGAGAGTGACTGTCTCAAAAAATAAAGGGGAGACTGTCCCAAAAGCAAAAAACAAAACAAAAGCTGGACATAGTGACACATGTCTTTAAGCCCAGCAATCGGGAGACAGAGGTAGGCAGATTTCTGTCAAACTGAGCCAGCCTGGTCTACATACCACGTTCCAGGCCATCCAGGGCTACATAGTGAGATCCTATCTCATAAGAAGGGAGGTGGGGAGCAATAGAGGAAGACATGAAGTGTCGATTTTTAGTCTCCATATGCGCACACATACACATACACACACACACAACCACATACACATACATACACCACACATACATACAACAAAAAAAGAAATTTCAATGTAATGAGTGATGCTAGAAAGAGCAGACCTGAATGGCAGAGCCATACAACCCATAAGTAATTGAATAAAAATGGTTTCTCTTTCCTTTAAGACCTACATGGTGATATAAAGTTAATTTAGTTCTGTGTCTTGGGTCATGCATTCCTTCATTCCATTGGGTCGATAGGGCTGCTGTTAGATGGTTAGATGATCTTTTTTTCGGGGGGGGGGGAATCAAGTTCTCAAGTATCCCAGGCTGATATTTGAACATTCAAGGATAACCTTGTGCTGGAATTACAGGTGTGTACCATCACACTCAGTTTATGTGGTTCTGGAAATCACTCTAGGCAAGCACTCCACCAAGTGAACTACAACCTTGACCCCTAGGTGCTGGTTCTGTGTGTGCCTGAACAGGGCCAGTTAGAAAAGGTGAGCAAGAATGGATAAGTATCCTCTCTAATAATAGATCCTTTCAAGATTGTGGTGGTGAGGAATGAAATCTTGGTTAAAAATTCACCCACTAGCTATGATGCATCTACACAATGGACTCCTGTTCAACAAGAAAAAGCAATGAAATACCATTGCATGCTATGACATAGATGAAAATCAAAGACACAATAAGTGGAAAAAGCCAAACCTTAGAGCCCAAAGGTTGTAAGAATCCATTTGGTATTGAATTTCTACAATGGGTGACTCCATGGAGACACAAAGTAGATGAGTGCTTGCCAGAAGCTGAGGGAAGTATGGAATAGAGAGAAACTCCTGACGAGCACCACGATCTCTCTAGGAATGATGAGGGTGTTCTCAAATTAGATCCTGAAGATGATTACACAACTCTAGAGTTATTCAAAACCACTGACTTTTAACATTTGAAACAGGCAAGAGCCAGGCAGAATGGTACACATACCCATAACCCCAACAATTGGGAGGCAGAAGCAGGATGATTACCACAAGTTCACGGACAACCTGAGATACTTAGTGAGATCCTATATTTTGAAAGAAAATTTCTTTTATAAAATTTCCTGGGCATGGTGTTGCATGTCTTTAATCCAAGCACTTAGGAGGCAGAGGCAGGTGGATCTTTGTGAGTTCGAGGCCAGCCTGGTCTACATAGTGAGTTCCAGGACAGCTGGGGCTACAAGGAGACCCTGTCTCAAAAAAAAAAAACAAAAAGAAAGAAAGAAAAAATTTTCTGGTATATAAGTTGTATCTCAAAGCCGTTTTTAAGCATACCCCTCTCCTTAATCCCCTTAGATAGACATAATTTGAGGGCAAAGAGAGGGAGGAAGTAATATTTGCTATTCCCAATGGAGCAGAAACTGCTGCTTTTGAAACAGGATGGTGTTCATTTTAAGAATAAGTGTTAGGGATGGCAAAATTGCTCAGCAGATAAGAACACTTGCTGGCAAGCCTGATAACCTGAGTTCAATCCCTGGGACCCATATGGTGGAAGTAGAAAACTGTCCCAGGTTGTCCTCTGACCTCCACATGTATGCTATGGTACACACACACACACACACACACACACATGGAGGAGGAGGGGGGAGGAGGAGGAGGAGGAGGAGGAGGAGGAGGAGGAGGAGGAGGAGGAGGAGGAGGAGGAGGAGGAGGAGGAGGAGGAGGAGGAGGAGGAGGAGGAGGAGGAGGGAGAGAAATACCAGAGCAGCAGGAAATCTAGAAAGAGCGTTCAGTCAATCCTCCATGGCAGACATGAAGCTGTGTGGTAAAGAATACACACTGTTATCTTCCTAGAGAAAAAAATGCCTCTGTCCACGCTCTGGACATTTTTCTTCAGATGGTAAGCAGGTTCCTGAAAGAGCATTGGAGTAAGATGCGTGTACTTTTCACCCGATGGTCAAACCTCAGAATGTGGGCCTGGTAAGCAGCAGCAGCAGTAGCAGCTGAGAAGAAAACAGTAAAGCTGCAGGGACTTTGCTGAAGTCTGTTTGTTAGGGCCTGAGGAACCTGGGTTTTTGAAGGGGGTGCTGCACCATCCTGCATGGAAGGTGTGATTGGCACTACACTCATTCTAGAGAGTCTAGGTCTGCAGCATGAAGCCCTGCTGGCCATTTAGCCCAAGGTTCAGCATCAAGGCAGCTCAGGCCAGCACAGGTTTTGCTGCCAGGTAACTCCCCCCGCCCCCCGCCAAAGAAAGCCCAATGTTACAATTAAATTTTCAGGAGTTTGGGGATTCTGGAATTATGTAATAAGAGATTCTGAACGCTTTGTGGTATTAGGTTGCTGGCAGTATTATAGGGAAGAATTCCATGAGCTACTGGTTCTTGCCTGGAGAGAGACAAAAATCAATGAGCTTGGTTTAAACTTTCAATTTTAAAAAATTATCTTCCCAGATCCTGAAAAGGTCTCTATCGTTTCAACTTTTGCATGCACAGTTAGCTTGCATCACCACAATCACTGAAATCCTTGACAAAGAGATGCTTCTTGAGGTCCCCAAAGTGGGGACCATTTGTGTCTGGGAGCAACCTGGAGACTTTACAGTGGACAGTGTGAAGATCATGGATCAGGTCGCAGAGGGAGAGGATCTGACCCAGCTATGTTATCGCCTCCCCAGGAGCTGAGAGCATTTGTTGGTTCCAAAATCAATGCAGTTGCCCTCCTGTACTTAGATCCTAAACCAGATGGTGTGAGGGAAAAAATAGAGAATCCCATATGGTTTGTGTGTCTTTTTTTTCTTTCTCCTACGTATTTCTCAATTTCTTTCAGTGCAAAAAAAGATATGGATGCTAGCTAGCCAGGATGTCTTTGCCAGAAGAAAGTGCCTCTGTCATCCATGCAGTCTCTCTGGCAGAGACAACCTTACCCCAACTTCACTACTTCCCACCAGGAAGATCAAGCTCAGTCCATGTCCTTTGCTTTTTCATGGTTTTTTCTTTCCACTGTAGCTTCTCAGGAAAATCCCATTTTTAAGACTTGAAGAGTTATTCTGACCTTCGGCTTTATCACCCACTTTTGCTACTTTGAGACAGGGTCTTCATGAAGCCCAGACTGGCCTTAAAGTCTGTGTAGCTGAGGATGACCCTGAACTCTTGAAACTCCTGCCTCTATCCCTCAAGTGCTGTTACCATTTTGAATCTTCCTTCCTTCTCTGTTTATGAAGACAACTGAGGAAGAATGGTGGAGGGGAAAGCTGTTGAT
The DNA here is from genome assembly GCF_000622305.1 of Nannospalax galili. Classification (NCBI taxonomy): domain Eukaryota; kingdom Metazoa; phylum Chordata; class Mammalia; order Rodentia; family Spalacidae; genus Nannospalax; species Nannospalax galili. The sequence continues at coordinate 355,726 of NW_008355477.1, forward strand.
GGGAGCATCTTTCTCAATCCAGTCCAATCACATGAAAGGTGCTGTTGCTCTTAATGGACTATGAGACAGTGGGACAAGAGTGACTGCTTATGTACTGGTAAATCTGTCCTTCAGAATTCAATCAGGGAAGTAAAGACTATTTGAGTAACCACTCACCTCACCAATCTCCAGTTCTGTTTCCAAATCCAGATTGCTTTTGATGCTTAGATTGAGATGGCCATAGATAAATCCAGAAGTCCTGACAAGGAGTGTACCATCTCACAGGCGAAACAGAACAGAAGGTGTGGGGATAGGTGATCTGGAGGAAGGCTGGTGTTCAGCAGGACTCTTTAGCAGCCATCGAGGGGTGAATGCAGAGAGAGTCACTGTTGTGACTCATTTATCACTGCTCAAGGCTGTTCAGCTGCCCCCTGCACTGCAGAGCATGGGTCTTCTTCAGGGATCTGCTCTGTAACCTGACACCTAGGAATCACTACTGTCCCTTAGGCCCACTCTTTAAGAACCTGAGGTTCTAAGGCCATGATGTTTGAGAGTCATATCCTCAAACACTTGAAATATGTCTCAGGAGAGAAATTTCCTCTTTCTATTTTCATGTGCACCAGGAACATAGAACCTGTCTGTGGTTGGGTATCGTCCATCATTGGCAAGGTGGTTACATCGTGCAGGTTCTAATGGCACTGCATCTCTGCTCCCCAGAGTCTGGGTGCAGCGGCCTTCTGAGCTAATACAGCTCAGGACCAGAAAGCTCTCTGTCTATGACATGCTTCCAGTCGCTAAGGGATTTCTGTATCAGTGGCAGTGAACATAGTGCAAGCACACTGTAGTTCAGATTTGTATACTGGAGTTCCTCCATTTTTCAGAGTTCTTTGCTTTTCTGTTTTATTTTTACTGTACTGTTGTATAGTAACTATTTCATAGCTTATTTAGCCAAAACTGTAATAGGCCATCTTAGTCATAAAACATTTCTTGGTTGCTTGCAAATATTCTAATTTGGGGCTGCTATCCTCGCAGTGTGATTAGCACAGCATTATGTTGCAGTGGCCCATGGAGTCTCCACAGCATCAGCTCCTTTGGCTTCTTGCTCTTGTATCTGCTCCTTATCTCAGAGTGGGGAGGCAAATCCATCATCGCTGAGTGTTGATCTAGAGCTGTTCATCAAGTACAACAGGTAGTTTCAGGGATACAGATTAGATTAGTCCAGAATGAGTAATTGTCAGTCTTTTGTGAGTAGTGACATCAGATCTTTGTTTCACGTTGTTTTCCATTAGAACTAGTTAATATTGACTTGGCATCTTTAGCCCTACTTGGAAGTAAACGGAGATACTCAGAAGTGGCTGTGCCCTTGTGGTCAGCCCTGTTCACTTCCAAATAAGCCGTACACACAACCAGTTTCCATGTCTGTGAAAAGCTGGCACTAGATGGCATCTTTCTAGTATCAGAAAGCCATTTAGTGAGGTGAGCCTTTCATACTTGCATTTTTAAAAATTTTATTATTTTTATTTTATGTATCGTGAATTGCCTGCATGTAGGTAAGTGCGCCCGTGTCGTTCAATGCCCACGGAGGTCAGAAGAGTCTTTCGCATCCCCTGAGACTGGAGTTACAGACAGTTGTTAGCTGCCATGTGGGTGCTGGGATTCGAACCTGGGTCTTCTGCAAGAACAACCAGTGTTCTTAATTACTGAGCCATATCTCCAGCCCCTCATGCTGCATTTTATCTAGAAACTTCTATGGGCAGTACTTTTGCCCTAAAGAGGATAATTCTAGTGATGAAATGTCTGACTGGTAAGAGAAGCAACAGAACTGAAACACTCCCACTTTCCTGTGCTTCCTTGTGCTGTTTCCTAGGGATAATCTATGGAAATTCCTGTGAGGGTTTGTGATTCCACCCACTGTGTTTTTATAAATAAAACTGTATGCAAACCAGCCATGCCCAGTCTGTGGCTGCTTTCCTGTTCCAACTGCAGAGTTGAAAAATCGACACTGTCATCATATTTTAGTCCTCAGAAGCAAGTCACTAGGTCCAGCCATACCCCAGGAGAGGAGATTACTCCAAACTCCAATATAAGAGGCAGGATCACTGGGGCACATTAGAAGGTTACCTCTCCCAAGAAATATAGGCATCTTACAGTGGAACAGCAGCCTGGGTCCCCTTAGAGCACTGGCTTCCTTTCTTAGCAGTAGCAGCCCTGTACTTTTTCAAAGCTTCAGCTGTCAGAGGACATGCAAGGCACTTGCTGCATCGTTGTTTGAAATGTAAGACTTGATGACCCCTTGAGATGTCACACATTAAGCTCTCCATGAGCACAGCTCTTCGGATCTTGATTTTTGCTTTGTCCTACCTCGGTGCCTGGGACCGAGAAAGCATTCATGTGTAGTTTTGAGTGATAGTCCCTTGTTCTTAGCACTCAAGACTATATAAGGTGTTGTACAGTCTTGGTGTCCTCTGTGTACCTAGCTGATCTTTTGGGTCAAGCTGATAAGACCTTGTTATCTTGTCATCTCTGAGTTATGCAGGAGCTCAATACCTATTTGTTAATTAGAGCTTGACTGGCTAGTGAGGGAGAAAGTATGTCAATGGTGTTTTATGGACCAAATTAAGCCCCTCTAATAGATTTTCAACCTCACCTTCATAGTCAAATCCCCTGAAGGGTAAAGGGATCTTTTAAAATCCCTATGCCATTTCTAGACTGACTTCAAAAGACCTATGGTGTTTTACTGTAAAAAATCAAACCCTTGTTTTCAGGTGAAAGGAACAGCATTTTCTCATGGCCGGGGGCAGGGGTGGACAGCTGATAAAAGCAGCTTCAGGAAGGAAGGGTTTATTTTGGCTCATGGGTTCAGGGTACATTCCATCATGGCAAGGAAGCCATAGCAACAGGAGTGTGAGGCAGTTGGTCACATTGCGTCCACAGTCAGGAAACAGAGAGAGATGAATGCTGGTGCCCAGCTTACTTTCTCCTTTCTATTTAGTCTAAGACTTCAGCCCATGGGATGGTGCTGCTCACATTTAGGGTGGGTTGTCCCACTTCAATTAATCAAATCTAGAAACTCCCTCACAGACATGCTCAGAGGTTTTTCTTCTAGGAGAGTCTAGATCTTGTCAAGTTGGCAATCAATGTTAACTGTCATGCTGCATCTATTTCAGGTGTTCAGTCTTGGCTCTCTTGTATGCTGGAGGGATCACCACAAGTATGATGGTGAAACATTTGTCACGCACAACCGTGACTAAGCCCCTTTTAATCCTGTTCCTGCTGCCCCCTACTCTAAGCAATCACTGCTTTGCTTTCTTTCTCTCTGGATTCCCTTGCCTTTTCTAGAATGACCCTTTCTCATTCATTCATTCCTACACTGATACCTGACATTGATTGCTTAATAATAGTCCCATGACTTTGTCTGATTTCTCTCCTTCCTGCTTCCCTTGAAGACGCCCTGTCCCCTTTGAATAAAACTCCCAAAGACTGGTTCTGCCTCCACCCACAGCTGAAGACTTTAGCTTGCGCCCACTCCAGTCCAGCCTACACACTAGCGCCAGATGAATCTCACAAGCACATCTCTGAACATGTCACTCACCCGCACACGAGCCTGCCCCCTCTCCTCCTTGCAAACAAAGCGCAGTGGCTTGGGCTGGCTTGGCTACCTCCCATGGGTGGAAGAGGACCCACCTGCCTTTCTTTCCAGCTTCTCCTGACACTACCCTGGTGTCCTTGAGAAACTCAGCTAAACCTCAGCCCCCACACCACATCGGTTCAACACTCTTTCCCCCATGCTCATCCTGGGAACAAGCTTACTCTTCAAGGCCTATCCATTATGAGGTCCTTTCATAGACCCTTTTGTCAGCATCTCACAATAACCAAGGACTTCTATCCCTACCTCACTCCCCATGTCCCTATGTCACCCTTTTTCTTATTCTGATTAAAAGTAATTCATTTACATGTTGCTCCCTCGCCACCCCCCACAAGGATCATTGTCTTAAAGGGGACACCTGCAGCCCTAGCACAATGCCTCACACATAGCAAATCAACAGCCTCTCACCGAATGAATAGAATCCAGGACAGCAATGATGCTGCTGAGGCCCAGATGATCAAGGATGCGGAGTGCCACTAGACCTCAGCCTACAGATCTCTCTGTTTCCTACAGATCTCTCTGCTCTGAAAATTGGTGGGATCTGGACTTAGACCTAGCTTTCCCTACTCAGTGTCAGTCTCCCCAGTCCCTCGCTCCCCCACTTTACCAGGCAAAGAGCTAAGTGTTATCTTTAGGAAAGCCAAACCCTGTTCCTATGGAAAGCAAAGGAAGGGACTAACTGTTTCTTGACTTTGTTTGTTCACAGCCATGCAAGTGTATAACTTTTACATAATCACTTAGCTTCCATTGATCACACCTTATTACAAATGCTGGAAGTTAATCTATTTTAAGACTTTAATGGTGTGCCATGGAAATGAAAGTTCCTTATTAGATAAGTTTTAGGGCAAGCTTTTAAAGGGTCTGCTGAAAATGATTCCTTTTATGGCATTAGAAACAGTCTCAGCATTCTTAGCATTATGTGGTTGAACTTTCATGTCTAGGACTATAAATGAGTGAAAAGAATAGAGAGGCAAATTGTTGTGTAAGTGATTTTCTTTTTACTCAGTTCTGTTAAGAGAAGCCCCCCTACATTGACTTTATAGCCTGTTGAACTCATGATTCTGAGACTTTTGAATGGAGGTTCCTTTATGCTCTTAAAATTAGTGACCCCCCACAAAGCAAAAATCTTTTAATTTAATGGTGATTATAGCTAGAAATATTTTCTATGTTAGAAATTATAGTAACTGCATTTAATATTAAACTTTTGGGGGGCTGGGGATCTAAACGGGGGAGGGGGACCGCCTTGTATACACTAAGCAAGTGCTTTAGCACTGACCTATATCCTCAGCTCAGCTGACTTATTAAAATAACAATAAACCCATCCTGTGTTATCCTAAATAGTATTTTTGATTTTCCAAATCAAAAATAATACTTTAGTGAGAGGAACAAATACTGTTTTACATTTTTGAAAATCTTTATGTGACTTAATGTGAGACAGCTGTATTCTTGTCTCTACCTCCGCATTAATTCAGTAGCATCGTGGGGTGTCTTGCTTTAGTTAAATAATATGAAAAAAATGCAATCTGTCACAGGTATGTAGTTGAAGGAAGTAGGGGGATTTTAGTGGTCTTTTCAAATAATTGTGGAATTCTTCTCTACAAGATTCAGTAAGTAGTAGTTCCTTTGTAAATAATATTTTATTTTTAAAAATATTTTATTGTATTCTATTTATGTTGGAGTGAGGGGGGGTCAAAGGACATCTTGTAGAAGTCATTTCTATCCTACCATGGAGTCCCAGCGATCGAACTCAGGTTGTCAGACTTGGTGGCAAGTGCCTTTACATGATGAGCCATCCCACCAGCCTAAGGTGTGATTTCTTATTTCTTGCAGACTATTTGCAGTGTGGAGTCTGAAATCATGTTGATGAAACTTTTGTACCCTGATCCATTAAAATCCATTGCTAACTTGGAGTTTGATTGGCTCTTGTAGTCAGGAATGATTTTGTAAAGTTACACATGGGTTATTCAGAAAATATTAGCTCTGTGTGTGTGTGTGTGTGTGTGTGTGTGTCTGAATTCCCAATATTGACGTATTTAATTAAAGCACATAAAAGTCCCATGTCTTTATATCACTGCCGATTTCATCAAGAAGTCTTCTGAGCTGGGGAAACTGTCAGTCTCACTGTGACAGGTACAAGTTTCCCCAAGTTCATTGGCAACAGATACTATCAGTTGTTTTCTTTGAAGTGATAAGCTGTTCCCTGGGTTCATTTCTGAGAAAATGTCTTGTAGAGAGCTATATCTGATACTTTTAGGAAAAAATAGTCTTTCACAAGGCAAGGGACTACATGGGCTTGTAACACAACTGCACTAGAACTTTCCCTGAAGGTCACTGTCACCTGTTGACATGCAGCCCAAGGTCATATATAAATATTAATACATAATATGATTGACACATAGATGGTAGGTAGGTAGATGATTGATAGATAGATGATAGATTCCTTTTGCACTGAGAACGTTTTTAAGTGAGACTGGCTTTTCAATTTTCTTTCTCTTGCTGAAAATGCTTGGTGGTAAAGAATGTGCCACTGCCAAGTACACTTTGCTGCTACTGTCTGCTTTGCGCTAAGGCATCAGCAGTTTTACTGTGCAAATTCCAGTGTAGCGGCAAAAGTAAATAATGTCTTAGTACTATTACAAAAAGAGTTTTGACCTTGCAGACCTCCTGAAGGGAGCTCAGAGTCTTCCGGGACTGAACCATCACCCTTTAAAAAAAAAAAAAAAAAAAAAAAAATAATATTATAAAAAAAGGTTTTGACCTGCCGACCCCCTGAAAGGGGGGCAAGAGTCTTCCGGGGCTGAACCACCCCCCTTTAAAAAAAAAAAAAAAAAACACATTCCACATTCTTCCCTACTGGCTCAAAGTGGACTGGTAAAGCCATACCATAGAACCTTCTAGAAGCTGGCGAGAAAGTAGCCGCTTGTTCTTCTCCTCAGGCTTGACTGGAGAAGACTCCTCAGGCTAGACGGGTGTGTGTGGGGGGGGTGCACCTGTGGGGTACAACCTCGGGTGTTGTTCCTCAGATGACATCCACATTTTTATTTGAGAAAGGGTTTTTCATTCCACTTGGGGCTCTCTTAGTAGGGCTAGACTGGCTGGCCTGCAAGCCTCAGGGTTCCACCTGTCTTTGCCTTCCTAGCACTAGAATTACAAGTGTGCCGCCATGCCCTACCACCATGCTCCACTACCGTGCCCCACATTGTGACATGGGTTCTGAGAACTGAACTTAGTTTCTCATGGGGGTGCAGCAGACACTTCACTGAATGAGCTTCCCCTCTAGCTCCTAGATAGAGTTCTGCACTGTAAAGTTTGTGAGTCGCTGCTCTTCTACAATGGATCTCTGCGATCTCGTCCTGTAAAGAGTCTCATGGTGATGATCTGCAGCCAGCTACTGGGCTCTGCCTCAGAAGCTTGACTGTAGCCTTAGATATGGAAATGAATGCGGGGAGCCATGTGTCAATAAAGCTTTATTTATAAATGCAGAAGCTTGAATTTCACGTATTTTCCATATGTCACCAAATATTTTTTCAATGCTTTTTTTTTTAACCTTTAGATGAATTAGGCTCATTCAAGGTGATATGAGCATTGACTAAAGGTATAGCCTAGCTGATCTCGAACTCAGGATGTTCCTGCCTCATACTCCTCAGTATTTGCCTACTGTCATGTACCACTAGAACTGGCTAATCATTTAGAAATAATAAAAATCATTCTTTGTTTGTAGGCCATATAAAAACAAGCCAGATGTGGCCCATGGACCAGTTTGCTGACCTATGCTCTATATCACTGGTTCCTTATCTTGGGCCTCCATTGAAAGCACCAGGGAAGCTTAAAGCTTACAAACCAACAACAAACCCTCTAGTTCCTGAATCCCACCCACCTGCCCCCTGGAAATTCCAATTGAATCCATCCAGGTTAGTGAAGCTTTGCTATCCGGATAACTCCAGATATTTTTAATGTGCAAGAAAGAGAACTTCTGTTCTATAATTGTTTAAAAAAAGACAGGGTGAATTTTCTTTAAGCATTTCTTTAAAACATTAAAATTTGGTTGTGTCACCAGCTGTCTGAGACCAAGATTGTGCACTGCAACCTCAGAAACCACTTTACTCTTAGCACCACATGCCAGTTGCACCCTCCAAGAGTTTGAATGACTTCAAACTTTGTCCAGATGTTGCCCATGTCTCCTGAGAGGCAAGATGGCCCCTGGTTGAGAGCCACTGGTCTAAAGATTGTCTTAAGTATTTGTTTATAGGATCTCTGGCATTCTCCCCTTCAGCCCTATTGGTATTTGGGGCCTAGTAAGTATTGGTTGTGGGGAGACTTTCTTGTATACTGTAGGATATTTACACCATCCCTGGTCGTTACTCAGTAGATGCCAGTAGCACCTTTCCTTGTTTCCCAGCTGTGACAACCAAAATACCGATAGACTTTGCCAGATGTTCCCCATGGAGCACAATCATCCCCTGTGGAGAATGCTACTTAGCATCCAGAAGGTTTCTGTCTACTGTCATTTACTTTGGCTTCTCTTAAGTAGGACTCAATCTGCTTCCACTTTCTACATTGCTAGTGGCTTGAACATTGCAAATGCTCCTTCCCTTTTTAATTTTGTGGCTCATTAGGAATCAGTAAAGGAGCAAGGCAGGCCCTGGGTAGAGAGGTGCATGGCGTATGCGTGTATGTGACATTCATTCCCTGGGGAAGAATCTGAGCCCTTGTTCCCTCTGGCCCTCCTTCTGAGCCAGCATTAAATCTGCAGCCAAGATCACGGACAACTTGGGCAAATCACTTGGCCATTATGAACTCACAGCCATGGCAACGGCCATCCGCAAGCCCAAGGACAAAAGGTGTTTTATTCTGTTGTTCTGCACAAAAGGTTCTAGGGATGCTGAGGACAAAATAGCCATTGACAGTTTGAGGCATTGATGTGTATTTTTTCTCCCTACTATGTGGTTTATATTTAAACCATCTTAGGCTAATGCACACTGGAGCTTTTGTGTAAATCAAACCTAAAATGCTCTTTACCCAGAGAGCAGCTAAATGAAGGCTTAAGATATTAGCTCAAAAGATGTTTGGGAATTTGGTGAGAGCTATTGAGAACTGGTAAAAAAAAAAAGTGTTTAAAAGCCTGGTGATGATTTTTATTTATTCCATTTTGGGGGGGTATTTAACAAAAGATCGCAGTCATAAAAACACAAAAATGTGCTTTCTTTACTCCTCCGGTTCACGGTAACCAACATTGTGATTGCTGGTTTGAAGCTTGGGAAAACTCAGCCTGTGGGGGTTACAAGCACATTCAAGCAAAGTGCTTGTAGTTTGCATTGGCTTTTAGTGGTTTGATGCTCGGCTAATACAGAGTGCCACCCCCATACTTAAAATCATTAGCTTGCCTGGCACTTCCCATCCTGGGGTCAGCCTGAATCTGAGACTCACTTCTTTTGTGAGTACAGGCACTCCCAGTGCCACCTAGGTGAAGACTGCATTTGTAAATCAACTTTTTCAAATGGCTGTGTATGTATTTCCTCAGCCCCTGCCCGTGCCAGGGCACTGAAGTATCCTCGATGTGAGAAATTTTGGGATTACTAGGAATTGCTTGCCTCCAAGAAAGCACTCTAGTTGCAGCCTTTTCAAGATGGCAGAAGAACTTAGAACATTTTGCTTTCCTTCCTTACAGCCACAGAAACCTGCTGTTTGTTTCGTGGCCACACCCTAGAGGGCCCCCATTTTCTTAGGGTGTGCACATTGTGTGTGCACAGGATGCCACATCTGAGCATGGGAAGATGGGGCTGTTAAGTAGAAACTGGCTTCTCCAACCTGTGCACACCACTCCTGGACAAGAGTTGCTTGATACGGTGCTGATACATACTCAGCTGGTTGAGACTAGGGCCAAGATTCTGCAGAGCTCACAAACTGCCACTTCTCAAAAATCACAGCTGTTTCTCCCAGAACTGCCTTATGCAAGGCACTTTCAAATAACACACGGGATTCTCTCTCTCTCTCTCTCTCTCTCTCTCTCTCTCTCTCTCTCTCCCCATCCTTGTATCACTTCCTGGCTTTTGGGCTATGATCAAATGGAAACAGCATCTCATTTTGCAGCCTAGACTGGCCTCGAACTCTCAGATCCTCCTACCTCATCCTCCTGAGTGAAAGATTTTAGGTGTGTACCACCACACCCAGCTCATATTTCTTCTTGACCCCTGGAAGTTTTTGTTGCCCAGTAGAAATTGTTGGCTTCAGGTTTAGCTCTTCTAAATCTCTAGTGTCCCCAAGTTTCCCCCCTTTCAGCCAGAGTGATCTTCTCCAACTTCAAGCTGTCCCCTGCTTTAAAATGCTCAATGGCTTCACGTAATTCTGAGAGTGAATTTGTTGATGGAAAAATACAGGTGTTACCTCATAGCACCGCGAATAAGAGATAGCTCATTCTGGAGCCAAATATGAGTGACCGTGGCCTGGGAACACAGATATAGGACCCAAATACAATGTTCCAATATGGTAACAGTTTTATGAAGTTTTTACAGTAACAGAACAAAGAAAGTCAAAAATTAAGGTATTTTTAAAATACATTGGTAGAACACGAGATAAACAGATTACAGAAAGCAGAGAAATTTCTGCTGTAGGTCTGAAATGTTTTCTGATGACATTCTTAGCCTTTGGGTTTATGGAAGCTGGGGTCTGTTTGTACATTTTGAAAGGACTTACCTAATTAGTCACAAGGATGAATGTTAAGTCAGCCACAGAGGTGGGCAATGAATGGATATTGAGGGAGTTAAAGACAGTCCAAGATAACTGCTCTGGATATGCAACATTCCAGTTGTCCACAATCAGGGGAAGTTTTATCAGTCAGTTATGGACAGTTGTTAGCCACCATGTGGGTGCTGGGAATTGAACCCAGGTCCTCTGCAAGAACTGCCAGTGCTCTTAACCCCTGAGCTATCTCTCCAGCCTTCAGTGTTTATTTTAGTAATTACCTCATTTACCAAGGATGGTTCTTCACAGCCCATTGCCTAATATTTTCACTGTCGAATCATAGATTCTGTCCAGTTTTCTTGTTTCAGACAGGAGGTTAAATTTGGTCCTTGCTTCTCCATTTTGGCCAGAAACCAAGAATTGTTTTGTGGAGTTAGAGTTTTATTACAGTGGAGTTTGGCTTGTCATAGAAGAAAGCAGATGGAACTGGCCTAGTGAAGAACTTAACATGATTCTGCAGGACATTTGTTCTCACATTTCAGCACATGTGAGTATGGCAGTTTCTATGCTGATACAGATAAGGTGGAGAGCAATCCATTCGTAGGTAGCTGGCTATTCACCACACATAATCTTAGCCCTTTAGAAAACTGGCCGACAAAGCTAGAATAAGCGCTAGATCCAGTAGGGGTATTTCGTAATCAACTTTTTCCATGTTATATATCACAAACTCCTAGTCATATTGTCTGGCAGGGTCTGTAAGAGTTTTATCTCTCTGTGTGGAACAAATATGACGAGTATGGTGATTTCACTTCTGAAAGACTCATGCTTCCCAGTCACAAATGAAGCCATCTGCAGAATTGTACTAGCACTGATTGGTCAAGAATGTGATTCACTGACATGATTGTGATATCCCAAGTCCTTGAATGCCTGATTTCCCCTGCTGTTACCAGACTAGATCCACAGCATGAGGTATATGGAGTCTGTGAGAGAGATAAATTGGAGAGAAAGTTTAGCCTTGATCTAGTGTTGACTTTGGAGCTGGACAGCATCATTCTTCTAACCCTACTTGTCTTTTTGAGCCCGGGAGCAGCTGTGATAGTTCCTTTGAAAAAAGCAGAATACTCTAACCGTCTGGATGAAAGAGTCTTTTGAAATAGCTACTGTGGATTTGGAAAGATGAGTTCTACTGTTCAGGGGCAAATGTGCTACACCGTAACACTTAACCCTAACTCCAAATGCTGAAAAATGATTTAGGTTATTAAAAATACATATGCACCAAAAATATCTTGAACTAAATAAGCACTTTATCAGATTATACATCACTGTCATCATGTCAGTTACTTGTTTAAAAGCATACTATACCTTTCTGTACAAAGCCTTCCTGCCCCATCCTCAGTATTAATTACATTCCCTTCTGTCCTTCCTTCTCTCCCTCTTCTCTCCCTTCCTCCACTGGCTCTCTGCCAGTCTGTATCCTCGCCCTCATAAAGCTACCAGGTGTGTCTAACCCATGTCCCACAGGCCCATATGCACCATATGGCAGGTCTGAATGTGGCCCCAACACAAAATCATAAACTTACTTAAAGCACAATGAGAGTTTTTGTGAAATTTGTTTTGCAGCTTGATTGTGCTGTTGAGTAGGGGCTTTGCAGATGACAACACCATGTTGCAATGTCCAAAGGTTGGACAAGGCTGAGCAAGTAGGTTCCTCATCTGCTGAAGCATTATATAGATCTTGAAGGTCTTATTTCAGATGTATATTTCTGCTGATAAGCACAAAGCTTGACACCTACCCAGTAGGTCTTCAAAGATAGTGAATGAATGAAATCCAGGGTCATTTCATTGATTTCACTTGGAAATCTGGTCATTGTACTGACAAGTAATACATGTGAATGTATCTTCCAAATCATCATTCTGTGATAATGAAACGTTTACCTGCATCGTCCATTATGACAGCCATTAGAGGGAGTGATTATGACACCTGCAAAATGTGGCCATTGCTACTGAAGATATGAATGTCTCCTTTTACTTAATTTTAAGGAACTTAAATTTCAGTAGCCACATGCGCTGGTGACTATTTCAATGGACAGCACAGTCCCAGAGCCACACAACTCTGTTCAATAAAGATCAGGTACAACTGTAAGCATCCATTTTGTTCTTAATATTATCACAGAGACTGAGTACGAGGAGGTTGTGAATATCACAACACACACTGGTCTATTTTCTCTTCAGCTCATGGTACATATCAAGGCCAGGATGTTGGTTTCTCTTGGTTTGGGAACTTGGATAGAATGCCATGTGACAAAGCCTGAGCTCCAACTTACAAGTTCACAAATCTCAAGCGTCCAGAGCTTCTCAAGGTATTCACTTGCTAATAATCACTTGGAACCATCTCGTGCACTCGGTCCCATTTTATGAGGTTTCACACATTTGCTTCAGTGAGTTTGCTCTTCCTGAACACAGCTGGTCATCTTTTGAAGTAGAAGGAAACACAAGTTTCTCAGGAAACCCTGACATTTTGCATTTTCCAATGAGCTAAAGAACAATTGGGGAAAGCGGGTCCACAGTCACTTTCTGTGATTGAAGTTCTTCCTGATGTATTCTGCTGGGTTTGCAATCCCTGAATCCTATGAAGACCATTTGAGGGAAAGAAATTTAACTGGCTTCGTGTGCTTGCCCTGAGGTAATGAATTGCTTTTGATTGCTGTTAAACATCTTAATGCATTTAAAGTTCGATTTCCCCGACAAGCCATTTACAGAACGGTCTGGATAATATAAACATGGATGGGAGGTCAGGAGCACTACAGACATTATCCCGAGGCCAGAACTGCGATAACTGAAGATAAAGTCTCTAAACTGAAAAATGTCCTGGCTGTGGAGGTCAGGCAGGCCTTTATGGACATTTCAAGGAAAAGCTTCTTTAAAAAGTAGAAAAAAGTCTCATCTTCTCAAGATCAAGTGTAAAGTATGGCTCTGTCTCCTTCATTTCACTTCATGGAGTCTCATTTTGTTCTTTTATTTTAACCCTCTCTGTTCCTTTTCCCCCTTCAACTACCTAAGTATCACTTGTTGGGTCTGGGTTCTGACTCTATGTGTGGTGAGGAAGGGGTAGATGGAAGCTTGGGGGTGCGGGGAGGAAGAGGAGGAGAAGGACGAGGACGAGGACGAGGACGAGGAGGACTGAATGAATTGCTTGTGCTGCCCAGGGTGAGGAGCAGAGAGAAATTTTATTAAACAGCTGAGATTATTTCTGTTCTCAACTTGGGTGGATCCTGGTAACTTGATACTCCACTCCCTAATGGGCCCAAGTCCCTATGACCTTTCCAAAATGATCCCCTTGATATTTTTCCAAACCTGGCAACATATTCTTACCATACTAAATTCTTCCAGTCTCACAGAGATCAAGGGTTTGGGGAAAGACATTGGCTGCTACAGCAGTAGACATACGTGAAACCCCAGAACGCTGGGTTTGGAGAAAACTTGACTGTGGCTTCTCTTCATGGAGCCACCACGGCTTGGCTCTGCAGTCTTTTCCTTTGCCTCTGTCAACAGAATGAAAGTCCCTCATTGTCACTTGGGCAGATGGCCCTCTGCCTCACAGTCAGGAAGCTCTCGGATTATGTTACATCTCTTAACTGTCAGTTGATAGCTGTCACTCACTACCTTTCCAGACTCCCAGAAAAGTCAGTTATATTCCCTTTTGGAGTATCAGAGTCCTCACTCAATGAATTATGAAACCTTGAGAACTATCCCCTGGTGTGTTGGAACATTGACATATTAGTCATAGAGCTGAGAAGGGAAAGGCAAGCAGAAACTGGTGCTAATGGTGGTGTTCATGAAAACCAGAGGCATTCCCACCATCATGACTGCCTTTTGTCTCCTTTGGTCTAGGTTGCTTCGAATGCTGCATCAAGTGTCTGGGAGGAGTCCCCTATGCCTCCCTGGTCGCCACCATCCTGTGCTTCTCTGGAGTCGCATTGTTCTGCGGCTGTGGGCATGTGGCTCTCGCAGGCACCGTGGCAATTCTCGAGCAACACTTCTCTACCAACACCAGTGACCATGCCTTGCTGAGCGAAGTGTATGTATCTGCTTCACTCCACATACTTAAAATGGGACCACCTCATGATGTTTGCTGACAGAATAGCCTGTTGTTTGCTGACAGACTATCCTGTCCTGTTCTGAAAACCAGACAGAAAACCAAAACCTTTGATTAAAGCTGACTGTATTCATATAGAAAAGTTCATGAGGGCTAGGGATGTAGCTGAGTTGATAGAGTACTTGCCTATCATGCAAGAAATCCTGGGTTCTATCCCCAGCACCGCATAAACTGGACGTGCCTATATTCTCAGCACTAGAGAGGTCAAGACAGGAGAAGTTAAAGTTGAAGGTCATCACCATATTTCATTGAACACATGCATGAAATTCTCAAAGAATAAAAGTTTTAAAAATAAATATTAAGATCCACATATGAGGGAGAACATATGTCGATTTTTTTTTCTGAGTCTGTGTTACTTCACTTAGTATAACAGTTTTTAGTTCCATCCATTTACCTGCACATTTCATGATTTCATCTTTCTTTACTGCCGAGTAAAACTCCATTGTATAAATGAACCACATTTTCGTTATCCACTCGGTCACTTGAGGGCACTTAGGTTGCTTCTTTCTCTTAGCTATTGTGAAAAGAGCAGCAACAAACATGGATGTACAAGTGTCTCTGCAATAGGATAAGTTCTTTGGGTATATGCCAAGGAGTGGTACAACTGGGTCAAATGGTAGGTTCATTTGTAGTTTTTGAAGACTTCTCCGCACTGCTTTCCATAGGGGTTGAACCAGTTCGCAGCCCCGCCAGCAGTGGATGAGTCTTCCCCTTTCCCCACATCCCCTCCAACATTTGGTATCATTGGTTTTCTTGATCTTAGCCAGTATGACTGGGCTACGGTGAAATCTTAAAGTGGTTTTAATTTGCATTTCCCTGATTATTAGTGATGTTGAACATCTTTGAAGATGTTTCATAGCCATCTTTACTTCTTCTTTTGAAAACTTTCTGTTCAGCTCCTTAGCCCATCTTTCAATTGGGTTGCTTCTTGTCTTGGTTCTCTGTTTTTTAAGTTCGTTATATATTCTGGTAATTAAACCTCTATCAGATGTGTCACTGGTGAAGATTTTCTCCCATTCTGTGGGTTTTCTGTTTGTTTCCTTGGTTGTCTCCTT
>NW_008355477.1:371283-371802 GCF_000622305.1 Nannospalax galili
GGGAGGGTGCCATCTGGGAAGTGGGTGTATAGTTGAATAAGATGGCTTGGGATGTTCGGTGCGATATACACACACAAAAAAAAATCAACAAATTTTTTAAAAATGTATTATATTTGAGAAGGAAGCATGGAAATTTACGTCATGTTAATTAGTAGAGGTGATAAACATTACCACTGAAATCTACCTGATGACTTTATATCCATGCTCAGATGCCAAGGAGCTCAGAAAGTAACTAACTGTGACTAGTAATAATCAGATACATACAGATTTGAGATGCATGTGCCAACATCTCAGTGTTAGTAGCAAAACAATGAGTCTGTCTACAAGGAACAATATATTCTAATATGAAATGAAGATCTTTTTGGAAGGTTAAAAACTCATTCAATTTTATGTCTTACAGGGCTTATACTGGGTTCAATATTGTATAACTGTATTAATTCAGCTCTGAACCTAGAAACATATAGCCACTTGTGAAAGAGATGTACTCTTGTTCTGGAGTGTTACTGAATATGGTAAAGC
>NW_008355477.1:372573-385712 GCF_000622305.1 Nannospalax galili
AAAGTCCATGAGACAGCAAAAAACAAAAGGCCAAGAATGTGGTGGGCTCTCACTTGCACATGGCAAGGTGTTCACACTCCACACAGTAGTGGTAGATGTGGAGGCCTGTGACAAGGTGACAGGTTGGCGAGGTAGAACATCTCATCAGAGAGTTAGTATTGTTCCCAAGTAATGGTTATCTGCCAGTGTTCTCACAGGAAATGACTCCCTGGAATGGAAGGAGCCGCTGGGGAGAACTTACTCCAAGTATAAATCTATAGGAAACGTATTTCCACATTAATTCTTCTGGTAGGAGAACAAAACCCAGGGTATCCTCCAAAAGAGGTGGCTCTGGAAATTTAGCCTCAATTCTCTGTCTCCCCACTCTAGAATATTTCTCAGTGGAAGCTCACCAGCATTCAAGCATGGTCTCATTAACTACAAGTCCAGCTGAGACATACTTCCTTCCCGAGAACAGCTTCCCCTTGCCTCATTCATTCTGCCCTTTTGTTTTAATGGTTTCAGTGTTTATGTGCTGTGATTGTAGGAAACCTCTCCATCAGAGTAGAAAAGGCATCAATGAATGTTTATGGAATAGTAATGAAAATGCTTTTTGTTTTTTTGTTTGTTTGTTGAGATGGGGGTCTCACTCTGTAGCTCTGCCTTCCAAGTGCTGGGATTGCAGGCATGCACTATACCATACCCAGCAAAAAATCACATGTTCTAATCTGTTTACAATTGACATCCAAAGAAATGATGGGTGGGCTATAAGGAGGTACCAAACACTGCAAGTATACTGGAAGAAATGCATACAGGGGGCTCAGTGGTTAAGAGCACTGGCTGCTCTTACAGAAGACCAGGGTTCTGTTCCCAGCACCCCCATGGTGGCTCACAACTATCTGTGACTATGGGATCTAATGCCCCCTTCTGGACTCCACAGGCACCTGCTTTCACATGGTACACATACATACACCTAGGCCCACAAATTTTTAAAAACATATATATATATATATATATATATATATCTTTAAAAATAGCAAATAGAAGCTGGAGAGATGGCTCAAGTGGTTAAGAGCCCTTACAAAAGACCAGGGTATGAATTCCAGCACCCACATAGTGGCTAACAACCATCCATAACTCCAGTTCCAGAGAATCTGAAACCCTCTTCTGACCTCTGTGGGCATTGCACAACATGGGTGCACTTACATACATGCAGGCAATATATTCATACACATAAAAAATAATAAAATACATTTCAACATAGAAAATATATGTATTACAGAAGGCTGGGGATGTAGCTCATTTGGTAAAGCATTTGCAAAATGTATGAAGCCCTGGGTTGGATCCCCAGTACTACATAAACTGGGCATGGTGGCACACAACTGTAAGCCCAGCACTCAGAAAGGGAGAGGCAGGAGGATCAGAAGTTCAAGGTTATCCTCAGTTACACAGCAAGTTCAAGCCTGGATACATGATGCCATGTCTTAAAAATATAAAGATGCACAGATATGTCCAGAAATGAAATAGCAGAATGAAACTAGAAAAGGTTTATTAACTTAGCTAGAGATCTTAATCTATGGTTCTCAAACTTCCAAGAAACTTCAAAATATGCATCACTGAAAAACAGATAAGTTCATCTCTAGGGGAGTGTTATCCAGGTACCAGTATTTTCTGAAACTATCCAGGTGATTTCGCTGGGAAGCCAAAGCCCACAGATCTGTCATTTGGGTGTCTGGAAGCTTTCAAAGGTCAAGCTTAGTTGTGAATGAACTTTCTGTATTTGCATGTACTCAACATCCTATGACTTGTATAATAAGGATCTCAGTGCAAAACTCATCTGCCCGTGTTTCTCCTTAAAGACACCCGTGGTTTGACAGGTGTTTTATCAGAATTGTATCAACCACCAAGCTTGGTTGGGAAGCATTTTTATCTGTTGGAGAAAGCATGGTGTCTGTTGAACCGGGGTTCAGATGCTGACTCTGGCACTCTGTATCTTTGGATGGGTGACTTAACTCCTCATTGTCTGTGCTCCATGCCAAATGGAGAGTCTTAATGTTCACTACACAAGACTTGGGTAAGTAGAAACACACTACAAGTGGGCCCTGCCTGTGATCAGAGGAAAATTGCTTCCTGCTTGAGAGGGTCGCCCACCTTGCCCACAAGCCCACCATGAAAGGAAGGTCCAGGCTGCTGGGGTGGGCAGAGATGTCCTCTTACGCCTACTCTAGGAGGCTGCTGTGGCCATAAGAGATGGCATAGTAATGTCACCTCACATCCTCTCCAGAGTCTGAGAATACAGTGTTCACTACGCAGTGACTCTAACGTTTCAAGATCTCTTCTTCTTTTCATAGGATTCAACTGATGCAGTATGTCATCTATGGAATTGCGTCCTTTTTCTTCTTGTATGGCATCATTCTGTTGGCAGAAGGTTTTTATACCACAAGTGCAGTGAAAGAGCTGCACGGTGAGTTTAAAACAACCGCCTGTGGCCGATGCATCAGTGGAATGGTGAGTATAGAATTCATGTTCAGCCCAAGCCATGTGTGAGTGTTTCTCTATTCTTAATGAAAACTGTTAGCTGTTCATGGAAACTCCATGACACGAATATCACTCTTACCAACATAGAGTTAGGAATTTGAAAACCTTCACATTACTGAAAAATTAAAATCTGCAGCTGGTCGTAGTCTAGAGGAAGACATCTTAGCAAGACAGAGTTAGTGGGGGCTGGAGATATGGCTCAGTGGTTAAGAGCACTGGCTGCTCTTGCAGAGGACCCGGGTTCGATTCTCAGCACCCACATGGTGGCTATGAACTGTCCTTACCTCCAGTTCCAGGGGGTTCCGATGCCCTCTCCTGACCTCCGTGGCATTGCATGCCACAATGCACTCACATACATGCAGGCGATACATGCATACAAATAAAATAAAAATAATAATTTTTTTTAAAAGACAGTTAAAAAGTGCTCCATCACAAAAGACATATCAGGCGTGCGTGCATGCAAGGTGTATGTGTGTGTGTGTGCAGCACTGGTGATCAAATGTGTACATGCCTGTACATGGTAGGCAAGTGCTGCACCACCGAGCTATACTCAGGCCCTTGTACATATTTTGAATTTATGATGGCATAGCCTTATTAAAATGTTGCGCAGAGTGCTGGATATTGTGGCACACGGAGAATGATTAGGCATAAAGAAAACATTTGAGTCTGAGAAAAGCAGTAATGGTGTGGGCCCTCCCAGGAAGGGAACATCTACACTCGGGCTAGGCTGAGGACTTCCTGGCGTGTACAGCAGTGAGTAAGCCTCACTGCTAAGCAGAGGAGGATGCTACCAGGATGTAGTTTGACTTCCAGCACTAGGAAAATCCACAGGTCACAACACTCCTCTTGAAAGAGGCATGCTGGTTGGGGTAGAATCCTTTGTGTTCTTGGTGACTTGATGGTTTGAGCCTAGGTATGAAGGGTATTATAGAGTATATGACATTGAGTTTCTCAAGGTAAATCTGGGGCTAGCAACATGGCTCAGTGGGTCAAAGTGCTCGCCACACAGACCTGACAACCCAAATTCAATCTCTGGAACCTATGGTGGAAGGATAGAACTGGCTCCCCAGGCTTTGACCACAAGTGGGCTATGACAACATCCATGCACCTGCGCGCACACACACACACACACACACACACACACACACACTTAAAAATTTTTAAATAGATCAAGGAAAATTTAATCTTGCCTTGGGCAGGTGTCACTATGCCTGGCAAGGACCCTCTGGGCCTGGAAAAGCCATGGGGTCCCAGGTAATCCCAGCTGTGTCTCAAGTTCAGCCTGGCCCTAGGTTTCTGTGTCCTTGGCTGTAAAGACTCGTGTGTGTGTGTGTGTGTGTGTGTGTGTGTGTGTGTGTGTGATGCAGATGGGAGCAAATGGCAGCAAGCCCAGGGACACTGCAGTGTGGAATCAGGGAGGGCTTTGGGCCAGGCGCAAGGAGAGGATCCTGGCTCACATGAGATCAGGGAAGAGAAGCCAGTGTGAACAGGGAATGGGGACACAGAAGAGAGGTGCATTCATGTAAGTAGGCTGAACAGGAAGGGGCTGGAGAAAGAAGGAAATGGCACTGCTTGACAGGAGGGATAAGGACCGCCTCAGGAAGGGCCTTGAATCCCAGGCTAAGAATGGTGATGGAAAACAAAGTAGGAAAATGACAGACTCCCAATCAATAATCATGAGATTTGGCCAGTCACCCAGTGGTATGGAAGATGAGTTTGAGAGAGTGAGGTTACAAGAGGCCATCTCAAGACTCAAGTGAGGGACTGTGGAAACGTAAACTGAGCTTCCAGAAAGGTAGTGGGAGAGGGGCTCTGGGTATTGCCATGGGGAGTGTGAATAAGAGAAGGAAATGAGTGACAGGTTCGGCTCGGATACTGTGCTGAGGAGCTGAGTGACATTAAGGCATGGTGAATTCTGGTGGATTCAATATGATCCATAGGGGCTTGATGCAGCCTTGAAGAAGCAGGTAGAGTTAGCCAGTATGGCTAAGTATAGGCTCGGGGCTGGGTCTCTGAGAACATGCTAGGCTGGGATGACTAGGAGCTGCATGTGAGCTCTAAGAGTGGTGGCTGTGAGCAAGTTCCTGCCAAAGTTTGTGGAGGGGAGTTCCTGAGGTATACCACCATCTGTTAGGTAGGTGCAAGAGAAGCTACCCTAGTGGGGAACTGAGGAAAAATGGCCAGTAAGAGGCAAGTAATTTCTGTAGAGTTCAGGAAAAAAGAAAATGGCCAATGAGATGCCCCCCAAAGGTCCAGATCATTTGCTGTAACCTCAAGTCCTGTCTGGAGGTCCTTCCTCCCTTGAATGGCCACCTCACAGTCATGGAAACTCACATCCTGAAGGTTATAGCAAGTGAGAGCTCAGGCAGAGTCTCTTCCCCAGGATCTGTGAAGATACCCAGGTAGCCCATTGCCTCACCCTACTTCCATTCTGCTGGTTCTGTCCAAGTGGCACCCCATTTGAACAGTTTTTACTCAGGTGCCTGCCTATTCTCTTGTAGTACTATCGTCCCACAGGACTGGTCAGGCTGCACTACTCTCACATCACTAAAATTCCTTCTCGGAGGCATAAACAACATTCACCCCCTCCTTCCTTGGTTCCTGCAACAAACTGAGGTACAGTTTCACCAAACTGCAGCCTAGGAAGTCAGTGAGTTTATTGTACTTACTTACAGGGCAATGGGTGAAGATTTACTACAGGAATGTGGGTGCTCCCCATCTAAGACCACACTGGAAACTTTTAAATGTGGCTGTGGGGAAGATGGTGAGAGGACCTCCCCTCTACTTCCTCAGTTTATATGCCCTTAGCCCCTCCCCCTCATGCTACTAGGGCTGACTGGTTGATTGGGAGGTGTAGCTGGCTCTCCCTACCTCTCCTTTCTTGTGGAGCATAACACATAACACTCAACTTAAGAAAAAGAACACAATCATTGCTAGGAAAATCAAAAGAATACATAAAAAGTGACACTTAGGGTTACTTCCAAAGACTGTGTTCATGCAAAGATGAAACTTACCACTCAGTTGCTGGGGAATTTCGGGTTTTGTTGACTTCAGTATCTGCCTCTGGATAGGATCCTCCTTACGCTTTAAATTTGTGTGAGTTTGTGTGGTTGTCAGTGTGTGCACACGTGCGTGTACATGCACTTGTGTGTAGGTGGGTGCATATGGGTGCAGACACGAGAGGTCACCAAAGGTCAATCTTCCTCGGAATCCATTCACTTTGTTTTTTGAGAAGGAGTTCTCACTGGAACTTGGGGATTTCTGATTAGACCACACTGGCTAGCTAGTGAGTTCCAGGATCCACCTGTCTTCCACCTCCCCAGCACATCGATTACAGGTGCGCGCCACCATGCCCCGCTTTTTATTTGGATGCTGGTGATGAAACTCAAGTCCTCAGGCTTACACAGCAAGGATTAATTTAATTGAGCCATCTCCCCAGGACTTTGACTTTAAAAATATATTTAAAAATATTTCTTTAGTGGGAGTCCCGGGGGGGGGGGTGGCGGTGATAGCGTGTTCCACAGAACGCATGTCATAGATGCAAGTGTGGAGGTCAGAGGAAACTGGAAGGAGTTAGTAGTCTCCTTCTGCAGTGTGGGTTCCAGGGATTGATTTTGGGTCATCATCAGGCTTGCCACAAGTGCCATCTTGTTGGCAACCTCATCTTGATTTTTAAGGTTAGATTCACAGGGCAAAACAGTGCAGGGTTGATGGCGCTGAAGCAGTATGCCAAGGAGAGGAAGTTGTGGGAGGTGGGGAGACAGTGAGCCCTGCTCCTGCTCAGAAGGCCTTGCTTTCCCATCCTTTGTGGGAGACAACCACCTTCAGGCAGCTCATCCATTGAGGAAGCAGATTTGAACACCAGATCCACAAGACGGGATCCTTCTCCACAGGCACTGGCCTGATTTCTGGGACACAATTCTTCATAGGAAGGGAAGGCTCTCCAAGGCCAAGAATCACCAGTCCCTTCTCAAGTCTCTGTGGTGTTATTAAAAGGACTGGGACATTTTCTGTGGATAGGAGAAGAAAAAGAAAACCTATTCTAGAGCAGCCAGCTTAGAAGCCCTGGAGAAGGAGAGGAGGTGAAATTCCTGACATGTGCTGCTTTGGATACTTTTTTAAATGCTGATGCTTCCGAAACTGTGAAAGTCCTTGAAAGAAAAGTGCAAACTACTTTGTATGTGCAGTTTCACAGGGTGACCAACAGGGAGGAGCAGTTTGAGCCCGAGCCTCCCTCTAATCAGGTACCTCCTGTAGTATAAAGTTGGGTGAGAGGGGCTTGGCAGCACAGGCTGTAATCCCAGTAAATGTGGGAGGCTGAGCCAGAAAGATGTCCATGATTTTGAGGTCAGTCTGAACTACATAGTCAGCTCCAGACTAGACTGGCCTTCAGCGTGAGACTCTGTCTCAAAAATAAAAAGTTAGGCAGAATCCTCAGGTCTTTAGTATTATCTTGAAAGAATAAGAACCAATGTAGAACTCCAAACCTGCTCACATCCCCTATAGGTGCACATTCTGGGAACGGAAATAGTGTGTGTTAAAGACAGCCTTTCAAAGCTCTCAGAGAAGAGGTAATCAAGGTAGGTTCTGAGGAAAGTCAAGAGTAGAGAATTCTATTCTTCCTGGAATCGGCCATAGCAATGTGTGGGGAAAAGCCAGGAAGCTTTGCCCTGAGCTACTTACTGGGTTGCTTGTAAAGCTGTGCTAAATGTTAGGGATGAAACAAAATAGAGAGAAACGAGAATTTGACCAGATTCATTGTGCGTTCCCCTTGTGTTGAGGACCATTTGAAACTTTTGGTAAAGGTTCAAGCATCTAGACTTTTTAGAAAGTTCACAAAATTAGGAAACTAGCAGAGTTCCTTTTGAGAGAAGGCTTCCTGTAGCAATTGCTATTTTTCCATACCTATGTGTAATGTCAAACAAAGGGAAGTGCTGAAAAATCAAGTTTTACGATTTGGTGACCTGCAAAGACATCCTGAGCGTATTCCATGTTTAGGAGAATGCTTGGAGTTTTCTGAACTGATGTTTAGAAAAAAATACTTCATAAACAGGGCTAAAAGTGCAGGCCTAAGATCACAGCTACTTGGGAGTTTAAGGTAGGATAATTGAAAATTCAAGGCCATTCTGAGCAACATAGTGAGATCCTATTTAAAAATAAAAATGTAGAAAGGGTGTATAGCTCAGTGGTAGAGTAGAGCATTTGCCCAGCATATACAGGGCCCTAGGTTCAATTCTCAGTACTAAATAGTTTTCAAAAAATGTTACCTCTCATGTGAGTCAACTAACTCACATTAGTTGAATGAGTAAGGTTACCTTTGACAGGTAGACCCAAGACCATTGGAGTCTCATGTCCTTGATGGTTAAAAGAGGGACCTTAGGGGCAGGAGAGATGGCTCTGTTGGGAGGACTTGAGTTTGATTCCCCAGAACTCATGTTAAAAAAAAAAAAGGGCATGATGACCCTTGTAATTCTAGCACTGGAAAGGTAGAGACAGGCAGATCTCTGAGGCTCACTAGCCACCTAGCCTAGCCTACTGGATGAGTTCCAAGACTGTGAGCCACATTGTGTCAAAAAAAAGAAAGAAAAAAAAGAAAAAGAAGAAAAGAAAAAGATAAAGAACAAGGGGCTGGAGAGATGGCTCAACCGTTAAGAGCACTGGCTGTGCAGTGGTTCAATTCCCAGCACCCACATGGCAGTTAACAACTGTCTGCAACTCCAGTTCTAGGGGAATCTGATAACCTTTTCTGACCCCCTCAGGCACTGCACAATATGGGTGCACTTACATATATGCCGGCATAACCCTCATACACATAAAATAAAAATAATAAATAAAATTTTAAGAAAATAAAACTGGCGGAACATTCCTAAGGAATGACACCCCAGGCTGTCCTCTGGCCTTTGTTTACACACACATACACACACACACACACACACACACAAACATGAACACACACCCCAAAAATAAGTGAATAAAGACCCAAGAAAGGCCCTGAGGTCTCTTCAGGCACTAGGGCACTACCACACTACATGCTTCATGCAGACCATGAAAACTCAGCTTTCCCTGATCCCTGTACTGTACTGATGTTTCTTTCTCACTTCCAAAGGCAGGTAGAGTCCCAGGAATGTATCCTGCATCTCACCGGTCCCATACTGGACCAAGAAATACAGTCCTTCCTCAGAGAGATGCACCTGCCCATTTCAGTGATGATTCTCCCTCCTCTCCCTTTCTGCCTAGTTCGTTTTCCTCACCTATGTGCTGGGAGTGGCCTGGCTGGGTGTGTTTGGCTTCTCTGCCGTGCCCGTGTTTATGTTCTACAACATATGGTCAACTTGTGAATTCATCAAGTCACCACAGACTAATGGGACCTCGGGTGTGGAGCAGATCTGCGTGGATGTCCGGCAATATGGTACTTTCTTGCAATCCCATCCCCATCACTTCTGTGTTTGCTTGTGCATATGCCTGGGTTGTAATTAGCACAAAAGCCTCTTCCTAAGCATCATGACCTGTTTCTTTTCTTTCATGAATAGTTTATTCTCTTCCCCTTGGTTTTCTGAATGCAAGCATTTCTGGGCCTTTGTACTTGCTGGAGGATGTTATTTGAGATTCAAAAAAACATTTTTTCCAATTAGGTATATAGTAAAGCTAAAAATGTTTTTTATAATTCAAAAACTACTTTATAACACAATTCAATCAAAAAAGACTTCTGAATAACCACTATAAAAATTTATATATTTCGATTTTTTCTTTTCAATTTTTCTTTTCTCCCCTCCCCCTCTTCTTGTTTTTCGTTTGTTTATTTTTGTCTCACTATGTAGTCCAAACTAGCTGGCCTTGAACTCACAATCCTGCTTCCACCTCCAGAGTGCTGGGGTCACAGGTGTGGGCTCCCATGCCCAGCTCTTTTCAGTTTTAAAAAATGACTTTTCATCTAAAACATTGCACATACAGTTAATTTGCACACCTGGCTCTTTAAAGCTAGTCTTTTAAAAAATGACCGTGGCACACGCCTTTAATCCCAGCATTTGGGAGGCAGAGGCAGGCAGATCTCTGTGAGTTCGAGGCCAGCCTGCTCTCCATAGTGAATCCAGGACAGCTGGGGCTACAGGGAGACCCTGTCTCAAAAAAACCAAAAAAAAAAAAAAAGACCACTCCACTCTAACTTATCTGTACTGAAAAACACAGCAGAAAATGCAGATGTATTTCAAAGTCCTTAGGATAGATTCTGGGAGAGCTGTCTTCAACTGTCAGAAACCAGCTCAAACATTTTTTCTAATGAATGGGAGTCTCATAACACGGTTCCTGGTTCCTGGAACCAGCCACAGAAGGAGCCATTGAGTCCTCCTGGCAATTAATTTGGAACTTGACTTTCTTGTTGAGGGAAAACCTTAACCTAAAGAGGGACTATAAATACTGCTTTTAGCTAGGATAGTAGGAAGTCTGTTCTTGTCAGAGAGAGCTAGGAAGGAAGAGAGCTTTTCATGAGAACTGAAGAAGGAATACCTGTCCTCCCAGAGTTCTGGATGGATGGAGACAGTGATTTCATTTTTATGTAGTTTTTCCCCCCATGGCTTATTCTCAACATCTTATAGCATAGCATGAAACTCACCTAAAACTGCCCACCAGACTGATTTCTTCTCACAAAGGCCAAGTCTTACAATAGATTTAATTTTTTAACTTTAATTTTTATTTTTAATTATGTATGTATGTGTGTGAGTGTGGGTGTGTATGCATGAGGGCAGTACCAATGGAAGCCAGAAGTGGGCGGTTGTGAGTGGCCTGACATGGGTGCTGGGACTCAGGTCTCTGGAAGAGCAGTACATGCTCTTAGCCAGTGTTTTTAAATCCTCATAAAGCTGGGCATGGTGGCACAGACCTATAATCACAGTATTCAGGAAGCTAAGGCAGGAAGACTGCCAGTTCCAGGCCTGGCCTGGGCTAAATAGCCCAACCTCACCTCAAAACAAAGAGTTTTCATATAGGACTATGCAAAAATAATTTCCACATTCCTTAAAAGAACTGTTTTACCACAGTAATTATCTTTTTACTTCCTCTATCTTTGCCCAGATAGTTATTCATGAGGTTACTTGTTGGAATTGAGAATTCCGCATTCTTCCAAGTCATATAGATTCACTCTTAGCCCATGTCAGAGATAGGAGGGAAGAAGGACTTAAGAAAGAATACTCCTTCCTTCCCTCCCCCGAGAAGTGTAAAATGTGCCGTGCCTAGTATTTAAGCATATGCCCATGCATTACAGAGGGAAAGAGCATCAACCCAAAGGGCAATTGTCACTGCATTGGGGACTCAAGAGCTAGAAAGATACCACAAACTGTGGTTGTCCCACCCTCTGTAATGAAGACCATTTGTGTTTTGCTTTTAAAAAAAACAAACTTCCAATTTGGGTCTGGAGAGATGACTCAGTGGTTGAGAGCACTGGCTGCTCTTGCAGAGGACCCAGGTTTGATTTCCAGCACCCAAATGGCAGCTAACAACAACAGTCCTTAACTCCAGTTCCAGGGACTCCAACACCCTTTTGTAACCTCCATGCGCATTGCACGACACAAGTGCAATTACATGCATGCAGGCAATACACTCACACACATAAAATAAAAATAATAAAATATTATTTTAAAACTTTCAATTTGATTTTCAATCCAACACAGACATACAAAATACAAATCCTGAATGTTCTTTTGAGTTCCAACTCCTTCAGTTTACCATGAATGTCTCTGAGTGGATACTGTCAAGTTTGTACCACTAACACAAAGCTTGAGTGGCCAGGACAGAGACTTTAATACTCACATGGAAATGGCCCCACCTAAGCACAGATACAATGCTCTATGAGCATTCTCTAGCAAGTGCTTAACAGCACTTAACAAATTCAATGCAGGGAAAACCTACTTCAAAAATGTGGGCCAGATGTGGTGGGGTACACCCTTAATCCTAGCATCTGAGAGGCAGAGACAGGAAGATATCTGAGTTCAAGGCCAACTTAGTCCACATAGCGAGTTCAAAACCAGTCAGGGCTACATAGTGAGCTCCTGCCTTTAAAAAAAATGGGGGCTGGAGAGATGTCTCGGTGGTGAAGAGCTCTGGCTGCTCTTGCAGAGGACCCAAGTTTGGCTCCCAGCACTCACATGGTGGCTAACAATTGTCCATAACTCCAGTTTCGGGGGAACCAACACCCTCTTCTGGCCTCCACAGGCATTGCACAACAAGAGGACACTTGCATATATACAGGCAAACACACACACACACACACACACACACACACACACACACACATAATGCTTGCAAATATCAAACTCCATTGAACAAAGCACAATCTGCAGGAGAAAAATGCCCAGCTATTGAAATCTCACACAGACTAGCTGACTTTGCTCTTGCCCTGTTACCCAAATAAAGCTTATTCTTTATTCCCCAATGCCTATTCTGCAGACAGCAGATATCTCAGTTGTGAAGAGAAACATAACTTACAATTATAACTGCTATCCAAAGTAAAAAAGGTCTACTAAAAACATGAGGCAGGCTGGGGTTGCAGCAAAGTAGCTGAGTGTGTGTTTAGCATGTGCAAAGCCCCTGAGTTCAATTCCCAGTCTCAAAACAAGAACCAAGTTAAACTAAGCCCAAACCACTATGCACTTTAGTTTTTACTCATGCTCTGTTCGGATTCACTTTGCAGGTATCATTCCTTGGAATGCTTTCCCAGGAAAAATATGTGGCTCCGCTTTAGAGAACATCTGCAACACAAATGAGGTAAACACGTCACAGTCCTGAGGGCTCACATGTATGATGGCTCCGGCTGAGAAAAAGGGGTTTTGCTGGAAAGAGAGCAAGAAAGATGCCTGAAGTGCTATGAGAGGAAGTTCTTTTGTGTAGACTGTTGAACTCTGTGTAACCATCACTAGTCATTTTTCACCTACAAAAAAAAAAATGGCCATTTCTATATGGTCCAGCCTGTTCAGTGAGGATCCTTAAGACCACATCTTTTCCTCCCTGCAACGATGTGTGATCCCAAACCTACAAATCTTAGAAACGATTTCTTTCTTTCCCCTTTGGGAATTTTTTTTTCAAAGTAGAACACTGGTCACAGTAAAATGGAAGTTAATTTCATTTTTTAAAATGTCCCCTGAATTTGTCCATATGTTAGATTTTTTTAATAAGAGGTCAGAGCTAATCATTTCTATTTCCAGAACAAGTTGTTATTGCCTTCGTTCTCTTTTGTCTTTAATTGGCAAGATACCCTAATACTATCTAAGCCTTAGAATATTCTTCAGCTGTGGGCTTACAGCTGTTTATGAAACAAAAGTCTCAATGCACTGGTGGGACATTGCATATTTAAGAAAACACTGATGTGTTTTTGGAAAGCACTGAGTTATAGAAATAATCCACCTCTACCCTATTTGACTTGTCAGTCTGTATAGCCATAACACAGATTGTTGGCTTAGAGCTGAGCCTCCTCACCTTCGCTGCACGTTGCAGCCGTCGGGAGTACAGTGTATGCATGGCTGAGGCTCAGGCTCTTGGTGTTCAGATGTGATTGGCCTAGGGTGCAGGCTGGGCACCAGAAAGGTTTGAAGCTACTCCAGTGGCTCCAATGTTCAGCGGGGGGGGGGGGGCCT
>NW_008355477.1:385990-425675 GCF_000622305.1 Nannospalax galili
GGGGGGGCTCTAAGGGCAAAACAGCCCTGCGCCCAGGCTGGCAGGGAATGGCCTCAAAGGAGGACAAAGCAGCATCCCACAACACACACAGCCCATTTCACTCCACACAAGATGCTCATGGTGCCCTGTTCTTTCCTAGTTCTACATGTCCTATCACCTGTTTATTGTGGCCTGTGCTGGAGCTGGTGCCACCGTCATTGCCCTGGTGAGTACCCCAGAACCACCCTAGTGTAGTGTTCCTCCCCTTCTCCCCTCCTACAAATGACAGATTTTCCTTTCAGCTTTTACCACGACCCACATATTCAGCTGTGATTAACTGTCACCTCTGTAAACTTACCGCATGTCTAGTTTGCAGGAAGCACTAGTGACTGCCTTGGCACCAACCGTGCGTGATACAGTGTGGACACTGGAAAGAAGACAGGGTAGCACCCCCTGCTGACTAGTCATCTTGACTTACCGCATTTAGCACTTAGTTCCATGATTTCATTCATGGACAGAGGCTCACGTGAGGCACTACCCATTTCTTTGCAAAGAAATCTTAAGTTCCAAATAGAAAAATGCATATCCATATATAGTTGATCTCCTTATGTGCAGAAATCATATTCTATGGTCAATTAAAACACTAAATTATGTATATGACTCATTGCCTCTAGGAAAAATACAGATTGGGGTCATGAGCCTCTGGTCACATCATTTCTACCAACGTGTCAGTATATCACATCCTTTCACATGTGTTTCAGTGTAAAGACACTTTAGTTAATATATATTGATTCATTACTGCTGAATTCATGGCCAGCAACACTATCACTCATGCCTGGATGAAGTTTCTCTAACACACACATTAATTCTGGAAAGCAATACTACAGCTTTCTTGAGCACTGACTTAGCAAAAACAACAAAGATCACAAAAACATGCAAAAGTGGCACCAAATAGGCCACTTGTTTATGGCATGAAAATTGAACAAATGCAGCACAACATCACCTTAGTCAAACGCAGCTGGGAATGTGCACCTGTCGTAACTCAAATCTTTTACTTCTCTATGAGTGTCCACTCATGGCTGAGAAAGTATATTTTCAAATAAATGTTAGCAAGTGGACAGATTTGTAATCTGCACATAACAAAGATCAACTTATAAGCACACAGGCTCACATGTGTGTATGTGTGTAATTGGGTAGAGGGGCTTGGTTTATGATTTGTAGAAAACTAACTTAAAATTGGTGAACAAGGGGGCGATCTCAGCTGCCTGAGGATGAGCCATCACAGTTTTCCTAAGCATGAAGTCATTCGCCGCTATGAAATCACCAGAGTGACCTGTTCTCTTGGCTGAGCAACAGGCAGGAAGAGGACTAATTGCTGCTGAGCAGGCAGTTTGGGAAAAATGAGGAGAAATAAGGCAACGAGCTTTGCCTTTCTCATGCTGCTGATCCAGCTCTGTATCTTGTTATTCCTGAAACCCATCCAAGTCTTTTTAATAAGCTTACTGAGGGCAGAGCCAAGGAATTACATTGTGTATGTATGACAAGAGTTTGTATGCTAGATGTGCAAATCACCTGCTTTGATTAGAAGTGGGGAGAAATGTCTTAGACTGAGAGCTGGTGCCCGTCCCTGCCCCGGCTCAGAAGTGTCGTGACATCAGCCGTCACTGTTTGTATCTTACTGTCCTGTTTTGTTCTCTTCCACCAGCTGATCTACATGATGGCTACTACATATAACTATGCGGTTTTGAAGTTTAAGAGTCGGGAAGATTGCTGCACTAAGTTCTAAATTGCATAAGGCCAATAAGGAGCTTTAGAGAGCTTGGCTCTGTAGCGTGAATATCACTGACACTCCAGACTAAGCAGAGTCTAGGTTTCTGCAGTTTTGCTACAGTAATTTGTAAATAGCTTCAGTTAACTCACTTTGCATGGTAGACTAAATAATATGACTTACTGTATGTGAATTACAAAAGAATGAGGTCTATTTCCACAGTTTGAAAGGGACTGTTATTTACTGACACTGGTGAGCATCCTTTGAAAAAGACATTTTTTGAACTTAAACCTTGAGCAGTATCTCTAAATGAAGTATTAACACTTTGGCATACCTGCATTTTCCTTTATTTTTGCTTGCTTTATAACCAATGTTGTTGAAATGAAAACAAGTGCTGAAGATGGAAGAGAAGTTTTCACCTAGATTTCCTCTTGTCAGTCTTTCAAGAAAATATTTTGCAAATACACTTTAAATTCAATTTCAAAGGATTTTAATTGTATAGAACATGGTTGGTTCATTACAAAATAAATGCTCCTTCAAATAGACCAGATAAAGATTTGGAAAAAGAGGAGGATGTCACACATTTGATTTTTCTGAAAAAAATATTTTTTAAATTGTCTTAATGGGTAGTAACTGTTTCCTCATAGCTAGGTTCTCAAACTGCACATAAGATTTTAATGGGAAGAGAAGTTGGGTCCAGATCTGAAGGTCTCAAATATGTTGAGAAGAAAGTATGAAATTTAAGGAAATTGAGCTATAGAGTTGTTTTGCAGGCAATAGGAAACACATGGGAAGGATGTGTATACCACATCCACTGTAAAGAATGAGAAAGATTTTTATGTGAAAGAGATTTGCAGGAAATGAGATAATGGCAATTATTACAGAAGAATACAGTTTCATTGCTAAAAATCTGTCAACAGAGAGACTACATACTTTCCTTAGTTCCAAATTTTGACCTTCACATTCATTTAATTTTTTCCATGTTAAATATATAGTTCTAAAACTGTTTACTCAAAATAAACATTTTTTCACACTTTTAGGCCTTTGGGGGCATTTTTTATGCACAGATAGAATGGGTCTTCACCCTACATTTTTTAACGTAAAAACGATGTGTTTCTGAACTTCTGCATAAGTCTTTAAAAATTATTTTGAAAGTGGTAAAAAGCACCATCTTATATTTCATTTTTACTTCTTAACAATAACTTTGGCCATTTTATTCCCAAGTTCATTATATTTGCATACTAACTTTTCTTCAGCCTCTTAATATGAAGCAAGCTAGTAGAGCATGCTCTGTGCCTGGCAGCTCTGCTAGCAGAAGAGTATTAATAGTGAATAACCCTTGCCCCCTGCAGTTGGTCTGTCTAATCTGACTAGCAGCTCGCTTTGCCTTCTTCTCACATGCTCACTAGCCATCATGCTCACCCTTCTTTTCCAGATCCACTTCCTCATGATACTGTCTTCTAACTGGGCTTACTTAAAGGATGCGAGCAAAATGCAGGCTTACCAGGATATCAAAGCAAAGGAAGAACAGGAACTGCAAGATATCCAGTCTCGGTCAAAAGAACAACTCAATTCTTACACATAAATGTTTGCCAGAGTGTGTCAGCCGACGAATTTACAGCTCTGACAAATCATCAGACAGCTGCTCTGCAGTACAGATGTGTATCCCACCAAACAAACTAACGTAGACGTACCAACATTTCACTGTCTGTCTCAAGCTGCTGGGATGTATCTCTAGGAAAACCTTCCAGTGGGTCATTTTTTTTCTTTAGAATATTGGAGGTTTCACGTCAGCCATTTTAAAAGGCAACACTTTGACAAAATAACCGTTCATTTTTTTGGAAATTTGTAGCATGTGCGCTTATTGCTAGAGCAGTTCTAACAGTCCATGGAATTACATCATACTCCTTGATAGGGACCTATGGAGTGCCAGTATCAAAGGATGTGACCATAGATTTACATACGCTACCTGTCCTCAAATGTTATTAAAACAGAATTGGTCTGAAGTTCATTACTGACAGTGAATCTATTAAGTTTTGCCTCATCGAAGATAAAGTGATTTTTTTAACTGACTTAAAAAAAATTAGCACCTACAAAGTCATTAATTTCCAGAGCCAATCAGAAATCTTTTCTTTTTTAGTAATGCAAAAATGAGCTACAATTCTGCTAAACGTACCAATGCAGAAGCTGGGTTCTGACTCAAGCTCTACAGAATAAGTTTTATAACAGATTTCATTTTAGCAAAGTGACCCAATGATCATCATTCTTCTTGGGGAAACAAATGTCAGCTCTGCCTTAGTATTTGCTTTAAATTTCTAAGAATTTATATTATAACCAGAAACTCTTCACAGAATTTTGTTCCATAAATACTTTTCTTAATTGCCAAGTGTTACCTTGTTAAAATGACCACCATTCTAAAACATTTTAAGTGGTTTGAATAATGAGTTTACAGTTTCTTAACTATCTAAAACCTAACTGCAAATTGACCACAGACCTCTGACCTCCAACTTTTATAGACTTTAATACATAAGTAATTTAAACTAGGGTTGGTATTTATTTCATTTTATCTAAATCTTAATTTCCTGGAATAATAATGTTTGATGTTCAGCAAGAAAACTGCTGTTTAAGTTTAAGCCATTTTCAAAAGAAACTTGCCTTCTGAATCATTGTGTTCCAGAACATTAAGAGACTATAGGTACTGGGTATTAGTGATGGTAAGCTTTGTGTTGTTCTTTCTGAAATGATCCATATAACTGTGGGGTGCATCAGTGCTTTTCAAAGGGGCTGCATACTTATAGGGTTAACTATGTATATTCATGTTAAGAGTTAACTTGTGGTTTGGCTGTTTCCTGGATTTTAAAACATATACATGTGCAGAAATGTATTCAAATGAAAGGAAGCATACCTTTATCAAGATGCTATTAAAATTGAACATCAAGTATAATATTTCATTTGGATTATTTTTTTTTGGGGTTAATGCCTAAAAATGCCTATTTGGATTCTTTTTCATTGGGGGAAGCTCTCTTCTGTGTAGAACAGTTGTTCCAAGATAGCTTAGTGTTTCATTTTCCTGTTGCATGACAGACTTCAACATTTTTTCCAGCAGTGGGGGTGCTGTTAGAGTCCAGTGTTCTAGAAGAGGCAGTGTCTAAATCCTAATTTTACTTTTCTAATTCTGGTAGCTATTGCCAGGAACTTTTGAAAGTTTTGTTGGAGTAGTCTAATATTTTTTATGTAAAGAGCATTAAATTTTGCTATGTATAAATTTTTGTAACCTAACAGTGAATCAATATTTTCTATTCAGTGCCAAGGGCTTCCTGTAGTTCTATTCAAGTGTTACAATAAATATTTGTAGATAATAGTCAATACTTGTGTATGCTTATTTTAAATATCTATTTAGGTGGAAATAGTTGTGGATGTACTAAGAGTAATGAAATAAAATTATAGCTTCACTCGCTTGCCTTTTTACCGTACATAAATCCTATCTTTCTCTGTTCTCAGTATGGTGTCATTTTTAATTTTAAGTATTAAGATTTCACATTGTGTAGAAATGCAGTACATGAGAGACTGCATGTTCTATTTCTCACAAAAATCTATTTTCAGCAAGAGCAATTTGAAGAACTACTGCAATCCACTGGCCTGTATTTTATATAAAACGTCACTAGCATTTTACAGATCTGTGAAAAGCACATGATTGTCATGACTAGTTTCTCTAATGAAACGATCTATCGACAGGATTAACACACAGCTTACCCTTGGGCAAAGCAGCAATAACTGGGGAGGCTTAATAAAAGGGCCTGTATGTTGTTGGCTCATATTCAAACCTGAAGTCTGTAAGTCTAGTGGAAGAAAATGTATTTAGGAATGTAATGAAATCTAGTACTTACAATTATTCTCTGAAGCAGCAGACCTAAATTTGTCACTTGGGATTTCACTCTGTAATTTGAAAAACTACTGTCAGCATGATTATGCATTTGGTTTTCAACATTTGACCTTTCTTATAGAAGGGTCCCAGCCTTTGTCGTTATGGACACAATGACATCTCTAAATGAGGTGCTGACTCTGGATCATTACCCTTCATTCACATACCACAGGAGAATAAGCAGGAGCCCAAGGGCCAAGAGACTTGTCACAGTGTTTACTACCTTCTGCATAGGCAGCATTTTGTGCCATTAGATAAGCCACATGAACCTCCTGAATAAATTCTAAATAATGGTTCTGCAAAATCACAAGCAGTCTTAATCACTGACAGTAATCCTGCCACCAAACGCAGGAAACTTTGGAAAGCAGAGATGTTTCCGGTTACCCCTTGTAAAACTTTTAGGATAGGAAAATAAATGAGTTATGAGAAGAGCCTACTTGTTTAAAAACCAACAAAGTCCATTCATTAAGACAGAGTACACAAAGTTGTCAGAAAAAAATGATGCGGGGATATGGGAGGTGTTGGAGGGGAGTGCGCATGGATTTGATCAAAACACCTTACATGCATGTATGAAATTCTCAATAAAGTTTTCTTCAAAGTTAAAAAAAAATAAAGGTCAAGGATTCCACAGTAAAGATGTTGGGTTACCAAATGCCAGACTGGGTAACTTATAAAGAAATCAATTTCTCACAGTCCTGGAAGTTTTGGGGAGTCCAAGATCAAGGTGCTGGCAGGCTCAGTGATTCGTGAGGTGTGTGACTTGGCTTTGGAAGTTCTTGGTATATCTTCTAAAGAGGAAGAATGCTGTCTCCCCAAATGGCAAAAAGCAAAAGGGCCTAGAATTTCCTTTAGTCCTGGATCCTACTCAGGAGGGTTCTGTCTTCTAAACCACCTCCTCAAGGCCCATCTCTTAACACCATCATATCAAGATGTAAGTTCCAACATATCAGGTGGGATCCACACATTTAAGCCATAGCAGATGTCAAAAGGATTATTTCTAGGGGTTGGAATGGAACAATTTGTGTTCATATGCTGGGAGGATAGCCTCCTGTTTTACAGGCAAACACCAACTCTGGAGAGGGAGGTGTGCAGCTTAACCTTTGTAAATGCAGGCCTAAAGTCTAAAAATAAGTTTTCAAATAGGTATGACTAAAGACAAAAATGGGGAAAGGGGGGACAAAAAGTTCATTTTCGTGTAATGACTAAGAAATTCTATGGCTAAAGAAGGGATCTCACTTGACTTAGTTATTCTTGTTTCATACAGCGTGGTACCAACTTCAAATGTTAAAAGAGAAAATCACACA
Organism: Nannospalax galili; assembly: GCF_000622305.1. NCBI lineage: Eukaryota > Metazoa > Chordata > Mammalia > Rodentia > Spalacidae > Nannospalax > Nannospalax galili. Next base: position 392,964 of record NW_008355477.1, read on the forward strand.
TTGGGCTATAAAGATGGCTCAGCAATTAAGAGCACATATTGTTCCTCCAGACAAACCAAGATTCGATCCAAGCACCCATGTCTGGTGCTGTAACTCCAGTTCCAGGGGATCCAACATCTCTGGCCTCCATGGGCACCCACACAGATGTGCACAAACCCACAGACATATACACATAATTAAAAATAAGGGCTGGAGAGATGCAGTTAAGAGCACTTGTTGCTTTCCAGAGGACCCGAGTTCAATTCCCAGCAAACATGTCAAGCAGCTCACAACTGCTGGTAACTCCAGATCCTGAGGATCTCACACCTTTGGCCTCCATGGGAGCCAGGACTCAAGTGCACATGGACACACACACACACACATACACATACACACACACACACACACACACAATAATTTTTAAAAAATCTTTAAAAATAAATAAATCAGGGGGCTGGAGAGACAATTCAGTAATTAAGAGCACTGGCTGTTCTTGCGTAGAACCTGGGTTTGGTTCCCAACACCCACGTGGTGGCTAACAACTGTCTATAACTCCAGTTCCAGGGCATCCTAAACTTCATCTGGCCTCCGTGGGCATTGCATGCATGTGGTGCACTTATATACATACAGACAAAACACTCAAACACATAAAATTTTAAAATATAAAAATTAAAAAATAATAAAAGAGCTAGGCGTGGTGGCACAAGCATTTAATCCCAGCACTTGAGAGCAGGCGGATCTCAGTGATTTCAAGGCCAGTCTGTTCTACATAGCAAGTTCCAGACCAGCTGGGGCTACAGGGAGACCCTGTCTCAAAAAGACAAAAAGACAAAAAATAAATACAATAAAAATCACACTAGATTACACAAAATTTTTATTAACAATTATGATTAAAGAGAAACAAAATAACACATTTCTTGACTTTATGTTGTATGTAAGCTGTACAGATAACGTGATTACCACATGTCATCTGGGTCTTCATGAGAAAGGCTGGAGAAATAAAGAAAAGATAAAAATTGGATATTTAAATAATTCATGTCAAGTTTCAGATCTTCATAATGTTCTCATTCTTTGTTGGTGGGGTTTCTGCCCTTCTAATTCTTATTAGGTTCAGTTTCACAAGTTAAATCACATGGACTTTTTGGAAGCCATTAACTTTTTTTTTGGAGACAAGGTTTCATGTATCCCAGGCTGGCCTCTAAAACTCACTAAGGATGACCTTGACTTATCTTCCTACATCAACCTGAGTACTAGAATTACAGGCATGTACCAAAATGCCTGGTTTATGGCAGTGTTAGGAACTGAACCCAAGGCTTCATGCATACTAGGTAAATACTGCACTAACCAAGCTATATCCCTAGCCTTTTGAAAATTTATTTTTTGTGTATTTGTTGAGACAAAGTCTCATTATGTAGCCCAAGTTAGCCTTAAACTCTTGATTTTCCTGACTCACTCTCCTAGGTGCTGGAATTATAGGAATATGCAAATATGTTCAGCTTAAGTCAGTAATTTTCACTGCTTCAATAATTTCTTAAAGGCAACCTCAAATATCTGATCATTTTTCTTCGCTGACAAAATAAGCAGTAACAGTTGACCTGAGGAACATGGTATTTGTGGGAAACCATACCTTTTATCCTTGTCACTAGGTGCTAGCGTGTCCGCTAGTGAGCATTCTTTGCCTGATTCTTTCGAGCTCTAACACAGGATGGAGAAAGAATTTTGAAATAAGTTAATTTTCTGAAACACATAGGTTTTCTACATTATTGATCTCAGCCAGAAGGCCAAGAATCAGCACATGTTGATTTCTCCTCTAGCTAATTTGGAAATATACATGTAATATGAGTCAAAAGGGCTGAAGAGATGGCTCAGTGGTTAAGAACACTGGTTGTTCTTGCAGAAGACCTGGGTTCGAATCCCAGCACCCACATGGCAGCTAACAACTGTCTATAACTCCAGTTCCAGGGGATCCGAGAGCCTCTTCTGTCCTCCGCTGGCATTGCATGACATGGATGCACTTACGTACATGCAGGCAATACACACATACACATAAAGTAAAAACAGTAAAATTAAAAAAAAAACGTGAGTCAAATAAAAGGCCTTTTAAGCATGACATGTAGAAAGTACATCCAAATAAACTGTAGCATGCATTTTCACACCCGTAATTCAGACATATAAAAAGTGTCTTCCAAGGAATTCACTACTCAATGATGCATCACTACTGCTTCTTTTCAAACAAGATGTCCAAACCTGCACAGACTGACAAATCTGAAGCTCCACAATGCTGTACCTAAGCCCAAACTATGAAATCTTGTCAACAGTAATATAGTTAAATGATGCAAGGTTCTATTTCAAGTATGAATTTTCTATACTTTCAACCTTTTTGTCTTCGATAGAGAAGACAGAATCCCATGCCAAGATACTGGAATAACCCCCCTTGGTGACTGCCCTCTCCCTCTGCCTCCCTCAGCTTGCTGTCCATACCAAGGGTACCTTATCTGCACTTGTCTGCTCCCCTTCCTGCTGGATGATTCTCATGTATTTCTCTAAAGGATTTTCACCATGTGTCGATTTGTCTCTCTTTTCTTGAGCACTTTTTTCTAATTCTTCCATTTCAATCTTCAGTGATTCTTTAATCATCCTCTACAAAAGGCCAATGCCCAAATAAATATATAAATAGTTCTTAAAAGCTTCTCAGTGTTTAAAAATCATTCTAAAACAATCCTTATCCTAAAAGCACAACTTGCAAGACAGAGAAGTGGGTGTGTATGTTTTTAAATTGAAACAGTCACTATATCAGACAAGCATGTCATCCCAAGGAAGGAAGGCATTAATTTGCCTCAGGTGTCCTGTGCTTTCAGACCAAGTTAACCAGGAACCCAAGGAACACTTCTAAAGTATGTTAAGTGGCCAGAGTAATCAATCCATCTGCCAAGCACTAAAGCTGTAAAGGCAAGAGAACTCAACAAAGGAGGATGGCAGTGTGTGCCTGGCAGCATGTCCTCTCCCCTGGCTGTCCCAGGCCCAGTTAGAGGCCTTCCAGAGGTGTCCAATGGAGAACGCAGTACAGAGACTGAAGTCCCACATCTTACCCTCTCATGCTCCAGTTTTTCCAGTTCTCTTCTCTCCCTCTCTAGTGCTTCATGCCGTTCATTCTGCCTTTGCTCTTCTCTTTGCCTTCGCTCTCTCACGTGGAGTTCCCACAACTGTTCTTCGTTCATTTGTTCTCCAGTTTGGCTTGGATCAGCACCTAATAGAATAGAAAAGTGAGAAGCTTTTTTCAGTATCACATTTTTCAAAGGAATGCAGAACTTGTTTGCGGGAGGGCCACCTGGTTTTGCACTGATTCTAGTGACCTGCTCCAAGCTGCTGCTCCGTTTTTACTGACTTCCAGCACACAAACCAACCCGTAGCAATGCAGGTCAGCTTTTACTTTCCTGAGACTAATACAAGTCACTCACTACAAATGACCCCAACTGTCCCTCCTCTATGCCATGCCATCCTCACTCACCTCTTCCCTCTCTCCTTCAACCTTGCCATAGCAAGTCCTGCATTTCTGTCATCCCATTTGACTACAATCCATCCCTCCCCTATCTTTGTGACCTTCACCAAATCCTTAGCCCCTATTTATTTCTCTAGCAATTTCCCTTTTCTTCCTCCTAAAAAGCCGCTCGACTCCCTCCTATCCCAAACAGAAGCAAACTCCCCTCACTCCCTCAACCCGTGCCACCACTCTAGCTATGTCACCATTATTCAAATTTCTCTGCAGTGATGGCGGTCCTTCCTAGAGGCTTAGTGATCACACCAAACCCTGATCATCCCCATGTCCTTCTTCAGTACCAACCACTCCTCCTGGGCTTCCTGTCACCAGCACGGGGAAATTCCACAATGACAGCTTCCTCCCAAAACTTATGGTGGCCCTTTAATCATCTTTCTCTAGGTCTGGCAAGGTGACACAGAACTATAGTACTATCAACTCAAGAGGATTAGGTAGGATTGGTTGAACCCACAAGTTCAAGGGCAGCCCTGGATTACACAGTCTGTCCTACATCCACTAGGTCATTAGGGCTTGCATGTTTGAGCAGATCATTTTGCTACTGCAGAGACAGTGCTCTACGGTTCGCTGGACAACTGAATAACCAAAGCAGTGTTCTCCCTAATGTCTGTCTCACCTCTGGGTAGTGCACTGTCACCAGCACTAGGTACTTCCTATCTACATACCATGGGTTTGTTGTCTAATGATGGCTCTTCTTTGACAAAGTGAAAACCATCAGCAGCCTAGGATAGAAAAATGTGCCCTTTTCTTTCCAAACTACCCACCCTACTATTGTGTGGAAATAGTATGTGCTTATCTACCCACTCATAGCCCCTGACTATGGCCCTATTCTCCTAGCTTGGGTCTTCATTGACTACTTAACCTGAGGCATACCCTGCCTCTCCACAAAGCCTGCATTGCTACAAAACTCAGCTTAAATGCTACCTCCTCTGGGAGGTCCTCCTTACCCCTCAAGTGGTAAGTGCTCCAGTAATTTATTTGCCAGTATCTTATACTTTCTATCTCAAAAACCATGTGTGATTATTTTTCCCACTTCTATTTCTTCTGAGAAAGACCCAGGTTTTAATTACTTGACTGTTCCCTTTTGGTCTTGGCACAGGTCTCTACCCGTCAAAGGTTTAATTAAGTCCCAGTTCCACAGATGAGGCTGCTGGCTGTTCTCTTTCAGCTGTCTGGCCTATGACCTACATTTTTTTTTTTACCCAAGCAATGCCAATAAGCAAAAAAGCCACAGGTTCAAAAGAGGTCTTCAGAGCTTTGTGCTATGCCTTGTCTTGAGTGGACAGCAGGCCAGAGTTAGTTTGATGAGCAAGAGAAAAGCAGCAGAGAATTCCCAGTCTCCGCCAACCCCTATGAAATTAAAATAGCTGAGGGTGCTGGCACTCACTTCCACAGGCACAACTGCCCGTCCGCCTTGCTAGTGGAGGAGGGGTTAGTTCAAACAAACGTCCTCCCAGGGAACAGTGGGCACTGCGATCACAGAAGGGAATGCTGTTCTTGGTGAGGGCAGAAGGGGAGAAAAAAGAAAACAGAGGTGGTAGAAAGCAGCGGAGGATAAAAAGGGGGACGGGGTGGGACGTGGAAGGAGGGGGAGGTGGCAGTGGCATCTAGAACCCTTTCTGGACACAAGAACCCAGATCAGAAACATCTATACTGAGCACTTCAAGGACACCATCCAGAACCCAGATCAGAAACATCTATACTGAGCACTTCAAGGACACCATCCAGAACCCAGATCAGAAACATCTATACTGAGCACTTCAAGGACACCATCCAGAACCCAGATCAGAAACATCTATACTGAGCACTTCAAGGACACCATCCAGAACCCAGATCAGAAACATCTATACTGAGTACTTCAAGGACACCACATTTCGGCCCTTTTCATTGTCTTCGTACCCAGATAAAGGGGCAAAGTGGTAAAAATATGGGAATTTCTCCATGACCAAAACATGCTGCTTACTAATTATTTCAAAAGCCATGACTGTAGTCTACAGAACCTCTCAAGGCAGGACATCTAGCTAGTCATTGCTTGCCCTTTGCTATTATTTTGGCTCCTTCCCTCAGGTCTGTGGACATGGCCAATGCACGCACTTCTCTACAGCTGAGGCAGCACCTCCCACCTGAGGGCCTCAGCGATGGCCTGCTGAACTCTTGACTTGCCCCCACATCCTTGACTCTCCGTGAAGGCAGGAGCTGTGTTTGGCTCACTGCTTAGACATGGCCCCTAGGCAAGTGCTCAGTAGAGAGAATGTTCTTGATCAGGTCTAGCTGAGTCATTGCCTTCCAAAGTATATTTACTCAGAAGTGAGTAAATCCAACCGGCCTTCTCAAAATCCCTTGTTTCTTTCAGCAGTTCCTCATCTTCCTGAGTGCTGTGGTTTAAATGAGGGGAGCACTAAGGAGAAGCTTTCAGTGTGTTAGGGGTGAGGGTGATGATGATGATGATGCCGCCCTAGGTTTGGGTAACACTAAGAGGTGGCTTTACTTAGATATTTCCTTCTGTGTTTGAAGCTTAAAACCCTCTAGTCCAAGAAGAATAGGGCCTGGCTGATGGCTGCAGCTGGAACAAAGCACAAGCCTTCCCTCACCTGCTCCCTTATCCCTCCATCACCCGACGGGGTTGGGGGGGGAGGAAGTTGCAGAAGAGAAAAGTAGGGGCCAGGCCCTGAACAGTGACCAGTTTCCCTCCAATGACAATATACCAGGATCATCCACTTTCGGAAGACTGAGCTATAAGGTTTTTTCGGTCTTAATTTAAAATAGAAAGGAAGCAAGTAAGAATAAATATTAAATTCTATTAAAGATACACAGTGGGAATTGACAATTATTTCAGGGTTTTACCACAATATCCCAAGATGACAAGGCTCCTATGGAGTAGTTTCTGCTGAAGAGTCTCAGGGAAAAGTATAATTACTCTGCTAGACTCTGAACAAGTAAACATTTTCTTTTAAATATTTCATTTATTATTTTTATTTTATGTGTATGAGTGTATTGCCTGCATGTATGTGAGTGCACCACTGTTGTGCAATGCCAAGGAGGTCAGACGATGGCTTCGGATTCCCCTGGAACTGGAGTTAAGGACAGTTCGTAGCCAGCATGTGGGTGCTGGGACTTGAATCCAGGTCCTCTGCAAGAGCAGTCAGTGCTCTTAACCGCTGTACTCCAGCCGCAAGTAAACATTTTTTAAAAGACTATATGAGAAGTCGTCCCTCAGAGGTTTTCCTCAGCAGTTTTCACATGTTCACACACGAGTTCCTTTGGTAATGTCATTAACAATGGTAAGATCACAAGCCCAAGCCTCTGAATAATTTATGTTTATAAAAGCCCTTTGAGGTCAGCGAGATGGCTCAGTCAGTAAAGGCACTTTCCACCAAGGCTAAGGACCTGAGTTTGATTCCTGGGACCAATATGGTAGAAGGAGAGAACCGAGAACCAAATCCCGTAACTGTCCTCTCACCTCCACACACATGCAAGCATGCACACACACACACACACACACACACACACACACACACACACACACAGAGAGAGAGACACACTCAAACAAATAAATGTAATATATCACACACACACACACATACACACACACATACACACACCTGCAAGGGTCACCTATAACTTGACTCAGGAGAACCAGGGCTTAGGACTGCATCTATCTGAAGTGGCCTGATTACCTGGGCACTAGCCTCTGACTGAGACAAGGATTTGGGCCCTGGTTCCCCAAAGTTCCCAACATGGCCTGGCCCTGTAGCCAATGGCCTAGATGAGACCAACAGTCATTTTTATCTGTTAACTGGCCTTAGTAACAGCAGCAAGTGAAGGGAGGGCACTGTAATGGAGGGGATCTAAGCAGAGAACCTGGAAACTGCAGCAAGAGAAAGTGGAGGAGCTTTCCGACAGAGTCTCAGTTTAACCAGTGGCCAAGGCGTTCAAGGTATACTTACACTTTAAAGAATTATATTTGTTTACGAAACTGGATTTCTACTCAACAGGAAAATCAATCCAGTAACAGAAGACAATTCATTTGGCTTGCTGATAAATCATCTGACTTCAATTTAAATATCAATGATTTACAGCCAGTCAAAATTCCAACACAGATGGGTCAGGGGCTCACTATGCCCACTCCCAGCCTGAGCACTTTGGGCAGCTGAAGCTTGCTAGGGTAGGGAGAGTCAAACTTTCTTCAGGGAAGTGGCTCCTGGTTGATCGCCATGCCCTAACAGATGACCCTACACTCATGCACATATGTGCAGCCCTGATTGGACTGTGTGGGCTATGAAAAGTGGACATAAAGCTGGGAGGGAGACATAGCAGGAGCAGTGTGGGATGCATTGGAGGGGGAGCAAGCAGTAGATATGATCAAAATATATTGTATACATGTATGAAATTCTCAAAGAATGAATAGAAAAATAAATATCAATGATTTAACAGTCCTATTAACAAGCGAGTTAAAAACACTTCACAAACTTTACTAAGCTTTTTCATTTAACTGTTTAGATTTGACAATGAAGTCTGCAGGGCCAAGAAAAGAGCCTCAGATCCTGCATCCTTATCATACTTCTGAAGGGGGCCACAGGGTGATACAGGCCAAGGCAAGGTCATGGGCAGGACACCACTTTCTGGACTCTCATTTTAATTTTTTGTGTGCATATGCATGCGTGTGCACATGTGTACATGCACGCAGAGGCCAAGGCTGAGGTCTGGTGTCTTTCTCACTCTCAATCTTATTTATTGTTAAAAATTTTATTATTTTCATTTTATGTGTATGAGTGTATTGCCTGCATGTGTGTAAGTGCTCTTAACCACTGACCGATCTTTCCAGCCCCACGCCCTTGACCTTTTTATTTATTTATTTGGTTCTTTGAGACAGAGTTTCCCTGTAGCCTCAGCTGGCCTTGATCTCAGAGAACTGCCTGCCTCTGCCTCTAGTGCTGGGATTAAAGGCAAAGGCATAATAAGCCAACACACTTGGCCCTCCACCTTATTTTTTGAGACAGGGTCTATCACAGAACCTGAGGCTCACTGATCTGGCTAGACTGGTTGAACTAGGCCCCTGGGGAAGCTCCTGGTTCCACGCCCCTCCCTGGATTACAAGTATACCACTGAGCAAACAGCATGTTTGTGTGGGTACCCCTTAGCAACTGAGTCACCTCCCCAACCCCCATTTGAATATTCTGTCAGTTCCATTCTAGCACTGAAGATAAGTGTGAACAATCAATGGAATAGGTGTAGTGTAAAGAAAGTAATACCGGGCTGGAGACATCGTTCAGCAGTTAAAAACACTGGTTGTTCTTCCAGAAAACCTGGGTTCGAATACTAGCACCCATATGGCAGCTAACAACTGTCCGTAACTCCAGTCCCAGGGGATCCTACAGTCTCTTCTGCCCTCCGTGGGCATTGCACAACATGGGAGCACTTACCTACATGCAAGCAATATGCACATATACATAAAATAAAAATAGTAAATAATATATATATTTTTTATGTGTATGAGTATTGCCTGCATGTATGTGAGTGCACCCGTGTTGTGCATTGCCGCAGGTCAGAAGAGGGCTTCAGATTCCCCTGGAACTGGAGTTAAGGCGGTTCATAGCCGCCATGTGGGTGCTAGGACTCAAACCCAGGTCCTCTGCAAGAGCAGTCAGTGCTGTTAACTGCTGAGCCAACAAAGAAAATAATGCCTTCATATTCCATTGAAAAGAAAAAGAATGAAAAATTACTCATTTTAAATTGAAGTAAACCGAAAAATTAGGGATTTATTTAAAGCCTTAGTTTTTACTTGGGAACTATGGGTCACACTGAAACTTTTAAAGGAAACTCAGACACAATCTAAAAATCTTTGCAACAGAAAAATGAATCGAGGGCTGGTGAGATGGTTCAGTGAGTAAAGGTGACTTCCATTAAGCTAGAGGACCCGAGTTCAATCCCTAGGACCCACATGTGCACCCCCCACACACAGACAGACACGCATGCACTCACGCACGCACGCCCACACAAAACCTAACATGTATACTCAAACTTACACCTGAAAGATGGTTCAGGTTCCTCATTATCATCCACAGACTGCCTGTCGGGCATGTTTGAAAATTTACTTCAGTCTTGAGTTTCAGCATGTCTCTGATAAAGACTGGATTGGAAGAAGAAAATACATGAATAGGAAGTGTTAGTAACTAGGAGAACAGGGGACAAAAAGTTTTTTTGGTTGTATTGTGGAGGTGGAAAGCTTTTGCAATGTGATGGTAATTAAGAACTTTGCAGCAGGGAAAACTCAGAGACAGGTATGGGGAGGTGAGCAGGAGTCTCCCCATCCTGACCCTGTGGTTGCCCAGGATGGAAGTCTTTGTTTCCCGAAGTTTTCCCATTCCTGTAGCCTTTGTGGCCATGTTCCGTTGCTTAATGATCACATGCACCTTTTACTTAATTGTCACCTATGTGCTGTTTTGCCTTTTGTTTGCATTTCCCCACACAGGAGTATAAAAGCCCCCCAAAACTCGAGCAAGGGGTCTGACTCCTGTATTTGTGGGGTCAGTCCCACTAGCACCAAATTAAACTTCCTCTCTTTACCTGACTTCGGCTGTTGGTCTCTGACTTTTCCATAACAGTTGTTGAAAATAATTTACAAAAATTTTGTTTTTTGAGACAGGTTTTCTGTGGTTAGCCTAGAACTCATCATATAGCCCAGGCTGGTGTCAAACTCATGGAAATCCTCCTGTCTCAGCCTCCTGAGATTATAGGTATGAGTCATTATGCCTGGTTACTGAAATCATTTGTCTTTGGCTTCTAAAGAATGGTTCTAGATCTGAGGTTGTGACAAGTGCTACTTAAGCATGCAGGACATCCTAATTCCATTTCAACACCACATTTAAAAAAATATGGGGGCTGGAGAGATGGCTCAGCAGTTAAGAGCACTGACTGCTCTTGCAGAGGACCTGGGTTCGATTCCCAGCACCCACATGGCAGCTACGAACCATCCTTAACTCCAGTTCCAGGGGAATCCGAAGCCCTCTTCTGACCTCCGTGGCATTGCACGACAAGGGTGCACTCACATACATGCAGGCAATACACTCATACACATAAAATAAAAATAATAAAAAAGAAAAGAAAAAAAAACAAAGAAGAGGAAGAGTGGCCCCAGGGGACTCCATGCACTCCACTCTTCTCTCACAACTAATCCATGTTTACTCAGCAGGGTCGCACCTCCTGTGGGAAAGTAGACCTTATTAACCAAGAAGGCTGTGCTCTCAAGGAGAGTCCTCCTTAGTTTTCCAGTAACCAAAAAGCATTTTCCAAAAGACAAATTCCTAACATATATGACAGAGTACATGAAATCCAGTGGGGCAGGAGCTCTAAGAAGGGTGCATATAGGGGAGGGGGTGTAAATATGATCAAAATACATTGTAAGAAATTTGCAAAAATTCAATTTAAAAAAAGCACAAAGCAGTTGAAGGTGCAGTCCCACAAGTCCAACTCGGCGTCAAAGTGTGCTAAGTCGACAGACTGTGGGTCTTGACACTCCTTTTGGTTTTCTCATAGGAAAATACAATAAAAGCTGGGCATGCACATGTATGTCTGTAATCAATCTCAGCATTCATAAGGCAGAGGCAGGAGGGCGGCTGAGGTTTGAGGCCACCCTGGGCAACACAGTCAATGAGACTGTCTGAAAACCAAACAAATATAATATAAAAATATTAAAATATGTAAGGGTCCTAGGGCCATGATAGGCAAATGTAGCATTTTTTAAGTCTGTAAAGGAGGCCTACATAAACATCAGGTGCCCAGCTGGAGCCCAGAAGTAGGAATTCCAAATCTCCTGCTGTGGATAGAGTCCTGCCTCTGAATCACAGCCCAAGAGACTCACTGGCCTAGTTTCTAAAAACATCCACTTCTTCCTGCTTCAATGATCATAGTCTAGAACTCACTATTCAGAATTTATTTCAATGACACACAAATTGAAACCTTACTTGTTTATATTTAAATGTGAGAACATTTTTAAAATAACATTAAAAAAATTTTCATTTATGTTTATGTGTATGAGTGTTTTGCCTGCATGTATTTAAGTGCACCCATTTAATGCAATGCCTGTAGAGGCCAGAACACGGCGTCAGATACCCTTGAAGTGGAGTTTCAGGTGGTTGTTAGCTGCTGTGTGGGTGCTGGGATCCAAACCCAGGTCCCCTGTAAGAGCAGCAAAAGTGCTCTAACTGGGCCGTCTTTCTGACTCCTAAAACAACTTTTTAATGATGTGTGAAATTTCTCCAACTTTAAAAATGAGCCCAGTTTTCTTACTTTGACATAGTTAATATACATCTGTCTTTAAAAAAATTTATTTTTAATTATGTGTAGTATGTGTGTATGGGGGGTGGGTAATGTGCACGTGAGTGCAGTGCCCGAGGAGACGAGAGGAGGAGCTGGAGTTAAAGGAGTTCTGAGATGGCCAACATGCGTGCTGGAAACTGAACTCAGGTACTTTGCAAAAGCAGTATGTGCTCTTAACCAGTGAGCCATCTCTCCAGCCCACATTTGTCTATCTTTATGAACCAAATCCATTTTCAAACCTATGAAGATGTTTCTTTACACAATATTACATTCTCCCTCATAATTCAGATGACTTTCAAAGATCAGGAACGATTTTAGAGTCTCACTGTAAATAGAGACCGCTACACGATCTTTGATATCGCCTAAAAATGGCCAAAGGAATAAAGGTCAATATAGCAGATAATAGGATTCAACAGAAGCCAATGAAAAAAACACTTACTGGGCATTCTGCTCTGGAGCACTGGAGAAGGAAGGACCAGAGAAGCTGTGCCTGGATGCAACAGGTGATGGCTGGACTGTTGTTCTGTCAGGACAAGAACTGGAGGAAGCACCATGACAAGGGCTAGAAGAAGCAGCGTATGACCTGCCCAAACCTGTGAGGTACAAGGAATCAGGACAAGGATATTACAAGTTTTCACGGGACCTGGATTTGGTTCCCAGCAGCCACATGGTGGCCAGTAACCATCTATAACTTCAGTTCCAGTGGTCCTGATGCCCTCTTCTAGCTGCTATGGGCATTGCATGACACAGGTGTGCTTATATACATGCAGGTCGCAAAATATCTGTACACATAAAATAAAAATACATTAATAAAAAACTATTAATTTAAAAATAAATCCTGTTTTCCTTGTAAACAGCCAAGCATGATGTATGAAATCCACAAAGGATGAATGATTCAGGCACCTAAATTAAACTGTGGAGGTAATACAACATACACAAAACTAACCAACAGAAAGAGAAAGGCCATGTTGCACACTGAACATCTCTGTGTGCTAAGGATGCACTAGACCTTACCACCTTTTATCAGCCTGTGACATGAACTAAGCTACCACTGTTCACCAGGATATAGGATAAAAGCAGCCACCACTGAAACAGGCTCCCCGAGGCTGACTGCTCCCTATGCTGCCCAACTGCAAAGTGTCTCCAAACCCTGTGGATAGTGGCTTACCTTCCAGATACATTTCCTTATCAAGGCTTCTTCTTGATTTTGGATGGGGCGTGGATGACAGGCATGTAGAGGAACTTCTGTACGGTGTCTGTGGAGCCATATTGCCCGTGAAGGCTTTGGAGACGTCACTCTTTTCGTCTTTCAGCATACCCAGAAGAGGCTGCTCAGAGACAACTCTGTCCTCTGCACAAATATGTCTATCTATGGAACCGGAAGCAATGCTTTTGAGAACTCCTAATGAGCACGTGGATGATGGACTCTTTGCTGGTTGTGGACTCCCAGTGGGGTTCTGAATAACCCTTCGATGATAATTTCTGAAAGCTTTTTCCAAGCGTTCAGCCTCTTGCTCTAGCTCTCTTACCTTGGCCTTAGTATTGGCTACAAACTCAATATCAGAGTCTGGGGAACTCGCCTCTGTCGCTGCATTTGTATAGGATGGAATCCTTGACATAACTGCACTTGCCATATCCCTGTTCTGTTCAAGGGGCATGTTCAAGAAATCCCCACTTGTATCACCACTGTGAGGCACCATCTTGCCAGTCCCTAGGCCACTCAGGGAATGCAGGGTCAGAGACTGCTTTGGATTGCGGAACACTTCATTCTCTAGGGCTGCAGGTCACAAAAAGAAAGTGAGAAATGAGGAGAAAAAACAATGAATAAAATTAAATTGTACCTAAGAATATTTTTAAAGTAAATAAGAACAAGCTTGCACATTAAACAGTTCCTGAAGTCATAGTAATAACTATTAACATTTATTGAGAACGAACTTCATATATCTATATTTTATAATACATGATATAATTTCATAATCTATTACACATGAATTTCAAATTCCCAAAACACTGAGCAGTCCAAATTTATTTATAAACTTCGTACAAAGTCTATCCATACCTGAATTCAATTGGCTGGAAAGTTCAGCTTGAACTGAGCAAACCCATTTAATCTTTATTCCAACTAGCATGAATGCTCAGACATTTGACTACAGCATAGCGTGTTTGACTACAAGATACAGCACTGTATCTTTCAGGTCTGTGTCAGATAAGGGAATGAGTACTGCAGGCCAGGAACTCTCACTGCTCGTTCTAAGACAGGGGATGGAGGCTTTCTGAGGCTGGGTCACATTGCCAGCAATTCCTAGAGTTGCTGGCATTTTCTAGCACAGAACCAGCACCTACGCTGCCTCCCCTTGCTATAAGACAAATGTGCAACAGGTTGTGTGGCACGCAAGAGGGCCCTGGGTTCACTGAACGGCTTTTCATGTTACAAGACTGCTATCATTTCAGGGGTAGACAGTCTGGAAAACAACTGTGAGGAGAATATGCAGAATCGTCAAGAGTTTAGAAATGAGCAAAGGTGGAAGGAACAGAGGACTGATGAAGAAAGTGTTCAAGTGGGAACGGGGCAAAGCTTAGATCAAGGAAGAATGAAAAATAAGCTGAACACAACTGAGGAAGGACCCAAGCTTCACGACTCCCTGTGAAGTAGGAGGCAGCAGAGATGCATCCACAGTGAAGGCTGAGGAATGACCCACCAGCAGTAACTAGTTCCTGGGTGGCTTCCAGGTACTAACTCAGGACCTATGACCCATCCATTCCATTTGTTCACTGCGACCCAGTAGGTAGAATTATCCCCCCATGCAAATGAGGAACTTGGGGAATTTCAAGTGTTATGCCCAAAGTCAAAAACTTCAAAAGTGGACTCCAAAATAAAATAGGTCTGACTCTGAAAGTGGCATTTCTGGTACGAAGCCACCCTGCTTCGCTCATGTATTTATATACAGGTCTGTTAAGGAATACATAAATATACAGAAAGCCTATTAGTCTTATCATCAGGGCCACAAAAAAAGAAAACATAAGATGAAGGTGGGGAGCAATGAGATGGCTCAGCAGGTAAAGGTACTTGCCACTAAGCCTCACAACCTGAGTTCAATCTCAGGGACCCACATGGTGGAAGGAGAGTCCCAACTCCTGGAAGTTGTCCTCTGACTTTCATACGCACACCACGGTATGTGTATACACAGGAACAATAAACAAATGTAATAAAACATGTAAAGACGAATCTGGGAACTTTTGTGTCATCACCACACCTGTTGTGTGTGGGGTACCTGTGAAGATAAGCAAATCACTTTGACTGATGACCCAGTTGGTATTCCTCAGGTAGGAGTTTTTACTTCTAGGATGATGCCTGTTTCTATGGCTTTGCCCAATACAAGCATTACTCAGTGCTCAACACATTAATAGTCATTACATTTCCACAATATCTGATGCTTTCTTTTACTTATTTACACTGTAAGACACAGACACACAGTCACAGACACACAGACAGATAGTCACAGACACACACAAACACACATTTACAGGTTTAAAAAGTGTCTTGGGGGGCTGGAGAGATGGCTCAGCAGTTAAGAATACTGACTCTTCCAGAAGAAGAGCCGGGTTCAATTCCCAGCACCCACATGGCAGCTAACAACTGTCTGTAACTGCAGTTCCAGGGAATCTGACAGTCTCTCCTGTCCCCTGAGGGCATTGCACAACACGGCTGCACTTACCTACATGCAGGTAATACACGGACACACGTAAAATCAAAATAATAAATTTTAAAAAATATTTTTTAAAAAGTCTCTTGGAGCCAGGGAGGAGGCTCAGAAGTAAACAGTGAGTGCCATACAAGCCTGACGGCCTGAGTTCAGTCCGTGAATGCACATAAAAAAGAACCATGTGCCCACTGGTGAAATAGTGGCAAGACTACTTATGGGAGTAACCGACTGCTCTCTTGATTGGATCTGAAGACTGCTGTAAAGAAGGCAATGCATGCCTGCTACTATAAACATGATCCAAACCCAAGGATGGGAACGTCATAGGCCCAAGGGGGGAACCTTTTGATGTTGTTTTGCTAAACTGTTATGTTGTCCAAGTGCCATCAAAACATAAAAGTAAGTTTATGCTGCTCCCAATCTTGGTCAAAGAAGCTTCTGACTGCAGTGGGCAGTGGTATGCAGAGACTCATAACTGTCCAAAATGCGGAGAATAAGCAATTGTGAGTACCGAACAATGGAAGGCACGTCTGTATTAACACCTCCCTCGGGCTCAGGGAATGTCTTATGAGAGGGGCAGAAAGAATGTAAGAGCTGGAAGATAAGGACGGGTGCTGTGAAATGCTATCCTCTGGACACGGCATGACTGGTGCACACATTAACTCACAGTGGCTGTAGTTACGTATACAAGACTGCACCAGATCAAGAAAGTTAAAAACTTCAGCAAGGAGGGGGAAAGGACTCTGGAGGCCCCACTCACAGCTGAGGGGCTACTGGTAGTTGACAGCTGCTGGTGAAGTTACTTGTTTTGGAGGGGCTGGCCACTGGCAGGTTGCCCATTCCCTAGTGGATGACCTCACACCCATGTACATATGGGAAGGCACTGATTGGACTCAGTGGAATATTTTTTTTTTTAGAAAAAAGGAAGTGTACATGAAGCTGGAAGGGAAAAGCCAAAGGGAGGGAACAGGGCGTGGATGCACTGTATAAATCTACAAAATTTCCAAAGAATTAAAAAAGGAAAAAGAGCTGGATACGGTATGTGTCTGTAATCCTAGCACTCCTACAATGAGATGGGAGATGGAGAGAGGACAATAGGCTGGAGGTTCACATGTCCACTTGCCTGGGGTAAGCAATGCAGCGACAGAAACAAGAGAGACCCTGCCTCAGCAAGGTGGAAGCAGAGAGCCAAGCTCTGAACAGGTGTCCTCTGACTTCTACCACGTGGCCCAGTGGCCCGGTGTACACACGTGTACACACACACACACACAAATGAATGAATAAAGTCTAACCTGTCTGAGTGTGTTTTAGTTGTGATTTTATATCAGCAACCTCAGTGGTTAGCCTTTTTACAGAAGTATCATATTCTAATATCTGGGCCTTTAGCTGTGTAGAATGTTTAATCTGAAAAAGATTCAGAGAAGAAAAAGAAACCAATATAGAATAATGATAACTTGTTTCAAAAAGAACAATTCTCTTGTACTTATATTCTTTTTGATTGCCAATTCTAAGAAGCTTTACACCAGCAATCCTGGATCTCTAGAGAATGCAATAACAGAGAGGACGCATGAACAAGTTCTTCGCACCTTTTCCATTAATGCCCAAGAAGAGCTATTCTATGCATGCAGACAGAAATCAGACAGAGTGACGTGTGTAAGTGGCAGGCAGAAACCAAGACTTGCACTGGGAACTTCCAGGCCTGCTAAAAAGTTTAAGTCTGCATGAATTTGCCTTCTATTCAGAGCTATTACCAATTAGGACTATAAACTTGGAATGGCCAGACAATGTTCTCAGCTGAGAAAGGCTCCTTTTACATACTGTGGGGGAGAAGTAATTTTTGGTATTAAAATCAGCCTCATACGTGCTGATGTGACGGGTGCCAAGTTTCCGTACACAGTGGACTGACATGACACCTGCAAGGGTGAAGAACAGTGCTCACTTCGCTTTGCAGCTGTTTTTGTAGAGCTTGCTTATGAACTTCAAACTCCTTGTGTCCAAGTGCTAGAGCATTTTCTGCTTTCTGTAACTCTTTGTGAAAAGCCAAAAGCTCAGGAGGTGGCTGAGTTATACCTACGAAGGTTTAAAAAAGAGAGAAAATTCTAGTCACTATCAATCTCAAATTTGCTTATTTCACTTCCAAAAAAGCTGCTAAAGAGATTTAAAATAGTTTCCTGGCTTTGTGTATGCAATATGCCCAGTAATATTCTGTCATGCAAAGTTGCCATGCAAGTAATATTCTATCAGTTCTATTAAATGGCCCAACAGCAAGCTTGATTCACAGGTTTCAGAATAAGAGAATTTAATGCATGTTAATATAAATATATTCCTCTGGGAGCCCCTCCAACTTAAACAATTCTTTCAAATCCTCCAATTAACTCAAAAGCCCATCTCTGTCCTCTACCACACACAGAGGGTATAGATGTACCTTTCTACCTCTCGGTGCCTGTCCTGGTCATGTCTCATCTGAACAGCAGTCAGTGGAAGTTAGGCTCCAGAAATAACGCAGATGGTACCTTCAATTTTAGTCACCTGAGGGCCCATTAATGAAGTGTGCCTTATGCTGGGTGAGCACAAAGGATGCTGTAGTAGAAACATGGCCACACTAGCAGCCCTCCTTGGGACTAGGGATTTAGATGGAAAAGTTCCCAGATGTGGAATGAGTGGGCAAGAAACAGCACTGGTGAGAGGGACTATAATCACTTATGATCACTAGTGGCTAAGAGGCGCAGTGGGCAGGCAGTCCAGGGTCGTAGTACATGGAGGTTGGGTTAGGAGTGGAGAGAACTATAATTTCGAGCATCTCTCCTTGCCTTGCTCCAAGTGCTCACTGGCCCAAGTGAGGCAGCATACAGATGGTGTGAACCCTGATGCCACCCACAGAGGCGTTCTTACAAATATGCCTTAAAATGATACTGCTACTTATGAAGTAGCAAACAAAAAGGAAATAACTCCAATGTGTGGATCTTCTCTAAGATCTTCCCAATGTAAGCCTCCCTTGCAGGTAAAAGTAGTTTTATAATCCCGACCTAATTTAAGTTATAGAAACATGTAGATCAGAAAAAAAGACATACGGTCTAGGAGACGTAAGTTTTCATTTCTCGTCTCTTCCAGTTGCTTTTTAAGTAATTTATTTTGTGTCTGAAGCTCCACTTTGTCTTCTTTCAGTAGACAGTAATCACTCATCTCATTCACCTTTTCATTCAGCAAGTGGTTTTGTTTGGACATTGCCAAAAACTGTACTTTGACAGACTCTAGCTCCAGCTAAAATTGAAAAGGAAAAACTTCTGTCTGAATAATGATTTCATGGCACTGCCAAAGTAAAAGCTAGAACACTGCCTTAATGAGGCAGGACTCAATAACATTTACATATGGTAGCAAGACAGTTTTTTAAAACTCCAAGTAGATAAGGTGGAAACAATCTATAACCCACTGTGAGGTGCTTTCCTTTTCCTAGTCTAACAGATCATGTATCTGGGTATGGAAGCCTACACATCTCAAGTCATCATGGCTATGAAAGTCAATTTCATATATAAAATCTACTTTAGCTACCTAAAGTTCCAGTTTTGTCCTCAGACAACAAGCACAGCACTGCAGTACCATAACAGTGGTGAGTAAAAAATTCACTTCACTGTGTCTAAATTTGTAAGATAATGATACAGATAGGATTTTTCCTTTTAGAGTGGTTCTCACTATGTAGCCCTGGCTGACCTGGACCTTAATATGTAGAGACGAGGATGGCTTCAAACTTAGAGATCCACCTGCCTCTACCTCCTGAGCACTACGATTAAAGGCATGTGCCACCACATCCGGTCCCCTCTAATAATTTTTACCTGCTGATGATGGAACAGAAGAGGCTGAGGTAGAAACTATTATATACTGGCTATCTTTTATGGGGTAATTCACCCAATTCCCTCAACAAGCATGCACTGTTAGAAATATCCCCAAGTTTCCAGGTCACAGAACTTGTCTAAAGGCACATAGCAGTAAGAGACGGAGACAGGATTTGAGCAGGACTCTAGGATATAAGCTCCTTTCTTAGATCCCTATGTGCCTTTCTACTGAATTAACTTCATTCATCACTTTCTCTTTTTTTGTCTTTTTGAGACAGGATCTCCCTGTAGCCCCAGCTGGCCTGAACTCACTATATAGACCAGGCAGGCCTGGAACTCTGAGATCCACGTGCCTGCTGTGATTAAAGGCGTGTGCCACCATGCCCGGCTTAGCTTTCTTAATCATAGAATCATCAGTTCAAGTGAATTAAAATGTTGATGTAAGATAACTTCTGTATAGCTAACATACACACACACACACACACACACACACACACACACACACACACAAAATCAACATACAACAGAGTTTCACCTTTAATCTCAGCATTTGGGAGATAAGAGGCAGGTGAGGCCAGCCTGGTCTACATAGCAAGTTCCAGGCCAGTTGGGGCTATAGGGAGACCCTGTCTCAAAAAAGACCAAAATAAATAAATAAATAAATAAACTACATCTTCATCTCAGTTTTTATTTGTTATTTATTGAGACAAGATCTTGCTGTATAGTCCCAGTTGGCATTGAACTCAAGATCCTCCTGCCTCAGTCTCCTGAGTGCTGAATCACAGGTGTAAACCACTGTGCTGACTGGAGTCTTCCTACAGTGTTACACAGTGTACAAAGCACAGCCGGACACCACGTAGTGATGGTTGAATTAAGAGTCCTTTAATAGGCTGGGTGTGGTAGTGCATGCCTTTAATCTCAGCACTCAGGAGGCAGAGGCAGGCGGATCTCTGTGAGTTCGAGGCCAGCCTGGTCTCCATAGTGAATCCAGGACAGCTGGGGCTACAGGGTGTACGCATCAAAACTGAAGTTGGTAAATAAGAAATAAGCTGTATTACCCAATGGATAACGTGAAGGTATAGCTGTCATATATGTGGTGAAATTCCTGCTACATGCTAACCAGTTATTCCATCTGGGAAGGGCATGGGGCCTTAATGCTGACAGCCCCTATTTTCCTTAAAAACAAGGATTTGTCTGGTTCCCTTTTATAGATTTTCCTTCCTATAACACAAGTTCATGCAGATACATTATCAGAAGAAAATTGACTAAACCTAAACACCTGATTGCACCACACCAGAAGAGATGCATCTGCTTCCGTGAGACAGTGAGAAAAGGAGCAGTCATGCATTTGCTGTCTAGTCAAAAGCAAGCAACCAGCTGCAACGGACTCCCAAGACTGTTTGAATTTCCAAAGTTCATATTCTTTCATTGTCATTTTCCTACAAATACATTGATATGTAAAAGACCTGAAAATTGAAAAATCATTCAGCTTCCATAGTCTCAGGTCAAGATATGAGAGCTTAGAAAGTCTATATAAGAAAAACTATGAAACGGGCTCACAGAGGACAGAGGGGACAGAGAAAATATTCTACAAATTGGAACTAAAGTGTCAGAGCTAAAAGTAATATCTGCCAGAAGACAATGCGTTTTGGCTATTGTATACATGAAAAATGTCAAACATGAAGGTTTCCATAAAGGTGAAGACAAATTTGTTTTTATTTTGTAAAATTAAAATTATAAACAATGTACTCTGTAGCAAAAACGAAGCAAAGGCTAGTATGTAAAGGCACTAGCCACCAACTCTGACAACCTAACTTCAACCATCAGGACCCACATGGGGGAAGAAAAGAACCAACTCTAAATTGTCCACAGACCTCTACATGCATCATGTAATACCACATGTGCCCCCCATAAATAAATACACAAATAAGTGTTTTTAAAAAGTGAAAGCCATACTGTTTTAAGAATATAGATTCTTAAATCTATAAGATCTTTAAGATCTAACTTAGGGTGCTAAATAACCCTTATCAGAACTTAAAAATTGGGTAGCCACCCCATCACCTGTATTCTTCCTTTCATCTTCCAGCAGTTTATTCGTTCTAGCAATGTAGTCATCCTTCAGTTCCAGCTGGTACCTGAGAATCAGAATGACTAAAATGAGGTCTTTGCAATCTTCCTGGAAAGACCACAAACAACGCAGGAGCTTATCTGTGGCCCTTTGTACCTAAAGGCACCAAGAGAGCAGAAAGGAATCTTCAAAAATCTCAACTCCAAAGCCAGGGATTCAAATCCTGAACATTAACGGGTCAATCAAACCCTGATTCAATCACACAAAATGAATGGTGTTATCATGGGGTTACTGAAAGCAATTATTTCTCCCATGATCTTGCCTGGCTCACAAATGCATTAAAGGTAAATGAAGCTAAACTCACCTAGCACACAATAGATTCCATGTCCCCAATGATAGCAAGGCAGTCACTTCTAAGCTGCCTGCGCCATCTCCCCAACCACAACACAAACCCCGACCCAGATGAGAGTTTTTGTTCTTAGGATTTAAGTATAATTGAGCCTTCTGTCAATGGTATTACGTCTGGATCAGCAATACCCAAAGGTCTTTCCAAGAACTTTTATTTGTCTTTCCCAGCTGCTACACTTGGGAAAAAGGAAAGACAAACTTTCCTGTTGGTGAACATCCTTCAAACCTCCACACTTGCTGAAACCATAGGCAAATCTTACAGGAGGTTGTGATGCACAAAACGTACTACTGCCACTGAGAAAGGTTATTGTACAGTTGTAATGTCCTTGCCCCGGAATTCTAGTCACTGGCACCAAAACTAAAAACTGCAGAAAAGCCAAAGTAGCTGGGTGTGGTGTCACATGCCTACTTCCACTGCATTTGGGAGCCTGAGGCAGGAGAATCTTGAATTTCAGGTCAGCCTGGGCTATATAGAAAGAACATGGAAGGGAGGGAAAGAGGGAGGCCAGAAAACAAAAGCTGCCATTTTCCTTCCCCTCTATGGTTTTCTACTTCATACAGTTCACTTTGGTTCATTCCTTTTGCTCTGCTTTGCAGAATCTTGAGGGAATATAAAGCAATGTGTATGATCAAATTCTACCTTAAGGAAGTGATAAATTGTTATAAGTCTCCATCTCGGTGGCAGGATGAGTGCAGTCAAAGATGACAGAAAGTGAGTATAATTCTAGCCTTACAGCTGATCAGTTACATAAGCTTAACAGGCCACATGGTACCCAGAAGTTAAAGGGAAAATGCAATATATGCATACATATATCAGATTAAAGGAAATCACAGGCTTTTGAGGCCAGAAGAGCAATGGGTAGGGAGAGCAGTGGATGTAATTATTCTGTATGCTTTAAAAACCATCCTAACTCATATTCACCAGACAGGTCTGATTTAGAAAAGAAAATAGGTGTTTCTTCAAACACTAAACTTTGTCATCAAAATGCTAGCTTTATCTACTTAGCCAGTTTCAGTGACATTTCTACAACTTAATTCAAGCATATTACTTCTTTCAAAATGTCAAGCATTTACTTTAGAAGTTCAGTTTTGAGCTTTTGATCATAGGTCTCTTCAATGCTCTTTAGATTCTGCTCCCGTTTCCTAAGTGCTTCGGTAGCGCTTTTATTGTTTTCTTCTTGGAGCTTCTGTGTCCTGCAATTAATATAAACATATAAAGCAAATGAAGTACACATCTGATGTAATAAATTTGAAGAAAAAAAATAAGTTTGTAGGACAGCAGACTAGAACTTAGGCGACTATCGGTAACAGGAAGGGAGAGAGCCAGAAGTCTTCCCTATACTTAACAAACTGGAGTAGATCTGAACCAGGGAGGGCTGGACACCTGGGGCAAACTAGTTGGGTGTTATATATGGCTCAGTCAGTATAGGTACTTGCCACCAAGCCTGATGACCTGAGTTCAATTCCTGGAACCCACATGGTGGAAGGAGAGAACTCTCACAAACTGTCCTCTGACCTCCACATGTGTGGAGTGGCATATGCGTACCTGGCCCAAATGAACAGATGTAATTTTAAAATTAGCAAGAACAACAACAAAAGAACAAGACTGGTTACATGGAGAGCATGGTATCCCATACTTTAATCCAAGCACTACGGAAACAAAAGGATCACTGCAAATTCAAGGCCAGCATGGTCTACATAGTGACCTGCAGGTCAGCCAGAACTAAAAGACTAAGAACTTGTCCAAAAGAAACCAAACCAAATCAAAGCAATAATCTGGTTATAGATGGTAAGTGGTCATAATCACTTTAGGGGTGAAGAACGATGTTCTAAAGTCACAAACCAAGTTACCTTACTAGGTATCTGTTTCTTTTATAACACTGTTCATAACTATAGGGTCTAATTCACTAGTCCATCGATATGCAAGGTAGGTTTGCTTTCAGCATTAATTTATTGACTAGATATTGAAAAAGGAGGGCAGAGGGAAATCATGTCCTTGCTATATATTTACTGAACAAGGACTTCCTAGTGAGACTAAATCAGGAAGACTACCACATCTCCAGCCCAGTTGTCAGGTTCCCAGGTGCCACTGAAAGTAAGCCATTCTGAACTCTACCCAATACCAGTCCAAGATCACAGAAAGAGACAGGGGAGGGAGGAATATGATCAAAAACATACTGTACGAAATTCTTAAATTAAAAACACCACAGTAAAGGTTCCAGGTATCAGCACCAGCACCCTCTGCTGGCTAACCTGGAAAGGCATGGAAGGGCTGAGCAGGAGTGGCAGTAAAGAGAGTTAGGGAGAGAAGATAGAAAAGAACTCAGCCTACAGAGGTGAGAAAACACCAATGGAGAAAATGTCTTTAATGCACTCAGATTCCTGAGTGTCTACGAGTGAGTGTTCACACTGATTCTCCACTGGGAGAGGTCCTATGCACAAACTACAGATGGGAGCACTGGCTAGCAGTCCCAGGTGAGAACTGAAGAATGAAGCACTGTGAGCACCTAGAAAAATGGGAGAAGCACCCACACCATGAGAAATAGTTCCATTCTAGTCAAGTCAAGCCAGAACATCATACCTCCTTTCAGGAGTACAAAGCACGTAAATACAGCAGGCCCGGATGTCTAGAGTTCAGCTACGTCAAGAGACCACTGGGTCTGATGGACTGAAAGTAGCTGCAAAGTGCAAGACTGGGTGAAGTATTAGGAGCACCTCCTAGCTGTCTGGCCTTAAGGACGTCGGACAGGAGTATTTTGTTCTGGTTTTCAACTTAACACCTAAGAGTTTATGAGGAAAACTCAGGCTTTTTTTGTTTTTCCTCACATAGTACCTTCTAAAGCAGTTTAATATCACCTTTATAGTCAAGAACTCTATTTGGCAGTTTTTCTTGTTTCTGTTTTCTTTTTAGACAGGTCCTAATACCATGAGAAACAGTTCCTTCTATGACAATTCACACCCCATTATATTTCTTCTTTTGAGTGCAGAGCAGGTAAATGTAAGTGGCCAGATATCTAGGCTAGACGAGGACTCACCATGCAGCTCAGGCTGATTTCAAAAGCATGGAAATCATCCTGCACCATCTTCTAAGTACTACAACTACAGGCATATACCACCACATCAGGCTTCAACTGGGCTGGGGAGATGATTCTGTGAATGAAGTGCTTGTTATGCAAGCATGGGGATGTGACTTTAGATCCCTTACACTCACTTATGTGGTGAGCCATGCGTGGTGGTCTGCATCTGTACCCCTGCACTGAGATGTGGGAGACTGTAGAGACAGGTGGATGCCTGCGGCTTGCCAGCCAGGCAGTCTAACCAATCAATGAGTTCCAGGTCAACTAAAGAGAGGCTCGGTAAAAAATAAGGAGTGAAGACACCCTATGCTGACCTGTAGCCTCCGCAGATGTATGTGCGGATGAACACACGTGGGCACACTTGCAAACACCACATACAGGCAATTTTTTTTAGAAAAGATTAGAATTTTTTGACATCTACTTAAGGCAACATTTTGAACTCATTCTGAGTGTCCAAAGGAGCATGCATTACTTACAATTCAAAAGCTTCAATTCTTTCCTTCAGCTCCGCTTCTCTACCTCTGAGCACATCTATATTGTTAAGTAGGAGCTGCCTCTGAGCATAAATTTCCTTCATTTCAATCTGCATAGGAGGCCAATGGGGGAAGGGGGTGTAAAGATGATTAAGATGTTCTGTATGAAATACACAAAAATTCAATTAAAATTTTTTCTTTCATTTCAATCTGCATAGGAAAGCTTTCATTTTTAGCAAGCAAGCAAAGGAAAATAAAACATTGGAACTCAGGCTGCTTCCTAAATTCTAGGAAACAAAGTTACAGATATTTAGGGTAATTTTCCTTAAAGAGATTTCAATTCAGAATAAGCTTGTTAAGTCTATTGTGGTTGCAGAAAAATTTACTTCTTTGGACAAAAGAAAGATTAGTGAATGTTAAACTACATTGCCTTGTATTCCTAACATCCCTAGTGTAGTTCTTTACCATCCCTTACTCCCTTACCTAAACTTTCTATAAGCTCCTCAGCAAGAAAAACTACAAGCATGTACATTCAGTAATGAAACTCCAAAAGAATAGAACCCATGGTGACTGGTGATAGTGGGGTCTGAAAGCTTCAGTTCATGAGTCACTCTGACTCAAAGTTAGGGGCTCACATGAACTCCTGAGTGAATGGGTCATTGCACTATTGAGCCAGGATTTACTAACAACATGAAACAGGTCACACCGAACACTGGGAGCTGAAAAGGTCCTCATCTTTAAGGACCTTACAATCACAAGTAGGCTGTAATAATTTCATAACTGAAGTACATAAAGGCCACACACAGGAAAGGCACCTGAATAAGTAAGTCACTCAGTGAGTCAGGGAAGAAGTCACTGAGGTAACGGTCAAGCTCAATCTTTGAAGGACTGTACACCCTTATCAGGGAGAGACATGGACAGGCATCAAGGTGAAGGAATAAAGGCATGGCATGTCTGATGAGGATGACAATCTTCAATGCTTTCAGGCAATATTAACTTAATAGTAAAACTAAATCAAGATCTAGTCAGTCACCTATCTTGGAGATAAATTTTGTTAGTCTAAACATAATCCAATATACAAAATATGTATGCTTATTTTCATAAGTGAAATAAGCCCATTTCCCAGATACGGTAGACACAACAGTAGAGGAGGCCCATTTAATGATGGTAACAAGGTCTAAATCCTGGCTCAGTGATGCGATGGCCCATTCACGGAGTTCGTATGAGCCCACTACCTGAGAAGCCATGAGCAAAGGCGAACACTAGGAGGAAGTCTCTTACTTTGAGCACATTACAGAGCAGCTCTGGATACACACTGGAAGGAGTGCTGCAAGCCCAGTTTGGCTTAAGACACCCTGTTAGAAAATGAACACGTTTTCCTGAAGGAGCAGATCTCAGCCTGAAACCTGACTCGGCAACTCTGAACACTTCTGCATTCTGACAGTTTCTCAGGCTCTAGTCCCACATCACTTGGAGACAAGCATGTAGCCCTCTCATCTCCCCAAGGAAAGGAGCTTCCCTCCTCTGGTTCTCACTGCTCTCTTCATACCCATTCAGTTTTGTAGGCTGCCTTTCTCCCATGTATTAAGCTTGGCAAACAAAGCACCATTCATCAACCACCTCTACCTTTCTGCCCTCACAGGAAGGGGAGATAGGTGCTCACAAATTATCGATCCTCTCCAGAGCTAGAACAGAAACCTCCCCTCCAATCACGGGGTTTGTTCTCCCACTTCCAGGCTCTGGACTCAGTCAAGTGTCAGTAACAGTCCTCTGTGCTTTAAAGAGCTACCCTCCCTCACCCACAACAGCTGTGTACCCAGGCCTCTCCTGAAACCACTCTCTCTCCAATCTACCTGCAAATATGAAGTTGGTGTGCTGAGCGTCCCCTAATCCCACTGTGGCCGTTCAACCCTCCCCCCACCCCACTCCACCAGTTCTTTCTTTTCCACTGTCGCAGAGGAAAGGTCTATGGAGGCTCATCAGAGCTCACCCTTCTCTGTTTACTCTTGACCCCAGTTCCGACTGCTCCTCTAGGGCCTTGTTCCAAAAACTATCTTCCTTTCTGGATCGCGAACCCACCTATGAGCAGCTACAGAAAACAGCCAGTCAGCAGTATTTTCAGACAGTACCTCTCGGTGCTTTTTAATTCTTTCAAGAGTATTCTTTTCCTGAGAAAGGAGGGCTTCGGTCTTTGCTTGACAAGTTCTCTCAAATTCACTCCGGAACTCAGCCAATTCTTGTTCATATTTCTTTTTCTCTTCCATCTTAATTTTGGCTATTTCACTTTCTCTAAAAACCTTTAACTATGAAATGATCATAAAAAGTTACTATGCTAAGGAAATAGAAATCAATTCTCTCTTCCTGTTAGGTTTAATAACAATGCTCTGTTCAAATGAATCTTATTTGATTTGACTCATCTTCAGTTTTATCTCATTAACTGTCCTGTAGGATTCAGTGAAAAGGCATGAACAAATAATCTCAATGGAAATAACAATACGCATAGTAGTACAGTATCCCATTCTTTAATAAAAAGTTCTAGATATTTCCCCACATACCTAAGATTAAGACAGTAGAAAACAAGTCAAAGCATCCCTTCATGAATAGCATCAAGAGATACAGCTTACCTTTTGACACATTTCTATGTGAAGTTGCTGCTTTATTTCTTTCCTATATTCATTTAACTTTGTCTCTAAAGATTTTAGCTTGCAGCGCTGAGGATAAGTATCCGCAAACTGGTCATCAATAAGCTGAAACTTCTCAGCTATTAAAAAATAACAGCAAATTAGGAAATACAAACTCAATTCAAGACAGGCATGCAAGAGGCCCAAGGAGAGTATACTAAAAGTGCAGAGATGTTTGCCATTGACTTTGAAATACAACCTAAAATTGAGATGGATAAATGGACAGATAACTGACCAACAATCATGAATTCACTGTGGAATCTATCTAGGCAAATATTCACTATAACACTACTGCAACTGTTCTGTGCATTTGAAAATATTGATAATAAATGTTATGGGGAGGGGGAACAAATGCAAACCAATCTCTTCTCAGTTTCCAAGTGGCAAGGCAGAGAGCTTTGATTGGATTAAATTAAAGTTAACATGCATGTTCATAATAAAGACTTTAAATAAAAGTCTTGACTTTACAAATAAGGAACAAATGGCCAGAGTTTGAGTGACGTCCAGAGGCTTAAGCAACTACAGTCTAAAAACTGGGCCTAAAGCGGGGCCTACTGACTTTCTCATGCTAGAGCTCTTTCCAGGAGGCCCATGGGCCTCAAACCAACTACAGAGTAAAATCGGTGATTGAGTAGAGGGCGAACCTGAACATAGGGTACAATCCCGTGTACAACACTCCACTGCAAAACACCATGCATGAAAGGAAGGGGCTAGCAGAGTAGAATAAAATAGCCAGTGTTAAAAAATAAATAAATAAATACATAAATAAATAAAATAATAAAAAAAAATAGCCAATGTTGTAGTAGGCAGAACTGTGAGCAGGTCTTCTCAGCTACTTCACTGTATTTACCAAATGACCCAAACTGGACAGTATGACAGAACTTTCTAGTCACATGTGGCCACTGAGTACTTGAAATGTGACCAATCTCAGTTGAGATGTGCTCTAAATGTAAAGAATATAGCAGATTTCCAAACATCAGTACAAAAATGTATGTGAAATATCTCATTAATATTTAATATACTGAGTACATGTTGAAATACTTTGGGATTAAATACATTCTTAACAAAATACAGGATTAAAATGAGTTTCACTTCCTTCTTTTTATCTTTTTAAACGAAGCTACTAGAAAAGTTAAATTATATATGTAGCTTGCATTACTGGAAAGCACTCCTTTGTAATAAACATTTCATATGCTGCTAATGGAATTAAAACTATACTTAATTAAGGGCCTAGTCATAAAATACAGCTTTTCCAAATGATAAATTTCTTATCTTCCTACAAGTTAAAGGCACTACAATCAAGTAAGGATGAATCAAGACCTCAATTAAGCACATCAGTTTAAATAGCTGTTTTCCATCTCTATTGGTACAAAACCAGAGTAAGATGATACTCTTTGTAAAGAGTGTAGAGTGCAAAGAGAAGGTGTAGAGTGCAAAATTCTCTAGTTCATTACCAAAGGCCTTGACTTTACTCAGATTAGATGGTTCCAAGTTGCTTTCCCTCTGAGGGCCTCAGTTTCCCCAACTATAAAGTGAAGTGATGGGCCAATGACTTCTCTAACTCTTGAAAAACAAACATTCTGCAACGTTTTAATTTAATGGCTGCAAAATAAAGTTAAAATCTCTACAAGTAAGGAAGAATGTGGGTCTCTGCGATCTCTGCATGACTGGCCAGTGCAGTCCTGGCATTCAGAAGGACAGCAAATGGACACTGAAGAGCAAGTCCCGGTCCCTCCAGCAACACGATTCCAGAAGAAATGAACTACCTTATCGCCTACAGGTAGCATCATTCTAGTCAAGGAACAAAGAATCACATGGCAGAGGCAGGCCTCTGGTCTACATAGTGAGTTCCAGGTCAGCTGGAGCAATAGGGAGACCCTGTTCTCTTCACCCCCAAAACAAAAACAAAAACAAAAACAAAAACAAAGCCAAGGGACATGGCACCCATCTTCAATGCTAGCATACAGGAGGGCAGGGATAGGAGAATCAGCCTGGTCTACACAGTGAATTCTAATTCATCCAGGAACATACAGTGAGACCTTTATGTAAAAAAAAAAAAAATGCTCGCTCCAACCTGCAGGCCTTTCTCTCCAGGGCCAACCCAGCTCTTCAGTGCAATCCCCAGGAGCCGCTTCCCACATCCATCTTCCTTTGCATCTACACCAGCATCTTTCCTGGGCTTGGCTCCCAGGCCAGTCCAACCCCTAAATTCCTGAGGCCAAAATCTTTCCTGGAGGGATCCAGACCTTAGGAGAAAGCCTGAAAGCATCTGATCTTCATCTGACCTGGGACACTGTGGAAACTCCTGAAGAAAAAAGCAATCTGGCCACTCCAATATAAAATCAAGAGAGAACTGGAATCTTGGAGGAAGCAGCTTTCATGCCCCAAAAGTAAACCACAAAGACACATAAACTTCACAAAAAGAAGCAGAGCTAAACTTAAAGGCTTGAGTCTAACATGAAAATCAGAAACTACAAAAGAAATTCACATGTCAAAATCACAGAGAAAAAATAACATGAAAAATCAAAATAACATATAACATATCAATACCAGTAGTCCTCTAGAGGAGACCCCCTAGAGATAATGCAGAACATGGAACTGAAAAGAACAATTATAAACATGATAAAAGAATTCAGTGAATTTAAAGAACACACAAACAGAGAAATCAAAGAACTGAAGGAAGATAGGGATAAACTTCTGAATGAATTCAGAAAAGAGCTAGAAATACTGAAGAATACTCAGGATGAAATGAATAAGGAAGTGAAACACTGAGTAAGCCAATTAGAAACGACAGAACAAAACCTCACCAATAGGATGAACGAGATGGAAAACAGAGTATCAAGACTGGAAGATAAAGTGGACGAACTAGACCACTCAAGGAAAGATTATGAAAAATTTAAGAAATCACAAGAATGAAATATGGAGGAATTTTGTGACACCATAAAGAGCACAAACTTATGAATCATAGGCATACAGGAAGGAGAAGAATCCCAAGACAATGGCATGGACCAGATCTTCAACAGAATAGTGGAAGAAAACTTCCCAAAGCTAAAGAAAGACATGCCCATACAAATACAAGAAGCATACAGAACACCAAACAGACAGGACCAGAAAAGAAACTCTCCACGGCAAATCATAGCAAAAATGCTAAACGTACAAAACAAAGAGACAATACTGAAAGCTGCAAAAGAGAAACAACAAGTCACATATAAAGGAAAACCCATTAGAATTACAGACAACTTTTCAGTGCAAACTATGAGAGCTAGAAGCGCCTGGCCCAAAGCAGTCCCAGTTTTAAATGGCCACAGATGCCAACCGAGGTTACTATACCCAGCAAAAATGTCTATTACAGTCGAAGGAGAAAGAAAAATCTTCCATGACATAAATAGGCTGAAGGAATTCATGTCCACACAACCAGCCCTTCAGAGAGTTCTGGGAGCTATACAAAGAGCTGAAGAAAGGAATGACTATACCCAAGGGTTGTGGAAAGAAATTCAATGAAGGTATAACTATGAAAAAGCACAGCTACATCAAGAATGTGAACAAAAATAAAAATGACAGGATTCAATACTCATCTTTCATTAGTAACTTTAAATACGAACGGACTGAACTCCCCAGTCAAAAGACACAACTAGGTGAATGGATTAAGAAACAAAACCCATCTTTTTGTTGTCTGCAAGAAACTCTTTTCACTTCCAAGGACAGGCACTATCTTAAAGTGAAAGGATGGAAAAAATATACCAAGCAAATGGTACTAAGAAAAAAGCGGGTGTACCAATATTAGTATCTGACAAAATAGACTTTAAACTAAAACTAATCAGAAGGGATAAAGAGGGCCACTTCATTCTGATTGAAGGAACAATAAATCAAGAAGATATTACAATCATGAACATATATTCACCAAACTCTGGTGCACCCAACTTCATAAAAGCAATACTACAAGAATTTAAGACCCAGATTAATCCCAGCTCATTAATAGTAGGTGACTTCAATATCACACTGTCTCCATTTGATAGGTCAACAAAGCAGAGAGTTAACAGAGAGACATCTGAATTAAACAATACCATATATCAAATGGACTTAAACAGACATCTACCAAGTATTCCACCCAAGCACCAAAGGACATACTTTCTATTCAGCAGCCCATGGAACGTATTCCAAAATCGACCATTTACTGGGACACAAAACAAACCTCAACAAACACAAAAAGATTTAAACAATTCCATGCATTCTATCAGATCACAATGCAATAAAGCTTACAATCAACATTGGAAGAAGCCCTAATCACCACATGGACACATAGAGATTAAATAACACACTCATGAATGATGAATGGGTCAAAAGAAAAATTAAGAAAGAAATAAAAGTATTCCTGGAACTAAATGAAAAAGACAATACAACACAACAAAACCTCTGGGACATACTGAAATCTGTCCTTAGAGGGAAGATTATAGAGCTAAGTGCCTACATGAATAAATCGGAAAGAACACAAATAAATGACTTAACGTTGCAACTCAAGACACTTGAAAAGCACCAGCAAAGGAAACCCAAAGCCAGCAGACAAGAAGAAATAACAAAAATCAGGGAAGAAATTAATGAAATTTAAACAAAGAAACAAATACA
>NW_008355477.1:425870-426444 GCF_000622305.1 Nannospalax galili
AACTGAAACAGTAATACAAAACCTCCCGACTAAAAAAAGCCCAGGACCAGATGGATTTATAGCAGAATTCTACCAAACATTTAAAGATCTACATCCAATACTAGTTAATTGATTCCAAAAGATAGAAACGGAGGGAGAACCTCCAAATTCCTTCTATGAAGCCAGCATCACTCTAATACCAAAGCCAGGTAAAGATACAACCAAAAAAGAAAACTATAGACCCATATCCTTAACGAACAGAGATGCAAAAATTCTCAACAAGATATTGCAAACTGCATACAGACACATATCAAAAAGATCATCCACCATGATCAAGTCGGCTTTATCCCAGAGATGCAGGGATTGTTCAATATATGTAAGTCAATAAATGTCATAAATGATATAAACGGGCTCAAAGACAAGAAACACATGGTCATCTCAATAGATGCAGAGAAGGCCTTTGACAAAATTCAACATGCATTTACATTCAAAGTCGTAGAGAGAATTGGACTGGAGGGAACATACGTCAACATAATTAAAGCCATATATAACAAACCCACAGCCAACATCATTCTAAATGGAGAAAAACTGGAAG
>NW_008355477.1:426605-436189 GCF_000622305.1 Nannospalax galili
TGATATGATATTGTATGTAAGGAGACATGGAAAATTCCAACAGAAAACTCCTAGAAATTATTAATATGTTCAGTAAAGTGGCAGGTTGCAAAATTAATCTACAAAAGTCTGTAGCCTTTCTATATACCAATAATAAGCAATCAGAGAGAGAGTGCATGAAAATACTACCTTTACAATAGCTGCAAAAAAATGTCTCAGAATAAATCTGACCAAAGACATTAAAGAGCTCTCCTATGAAAATTTTAAATCTTTAAAGAAAGAGATTGAGGAAGACATCAGAAGATGGAAGGACCTCCCATGCTCATGGAATGGAAGAATTAGTATTGTGAAAATGAGCATCCTACCAAAAGTCATATATAGATTCAACGCAATGCCAATCAAAATCCCCATGACACTTTTCACAGAATTGGAAAAAAACAACGTAAGATTCAAATGGAAGCACAAAAGAACTCGGATAGCCAAAGCAAGCCTGAGCACTAAGAGCAATACCGGGGGGATTACTATACCAGATTTTAAGCTGTATTACAGAACTATATACATAAAAACATGGTACTGGAGCAAAAATAGACCCATATATCAATGGAACAAAATTGAAGACCCAAATATGAGTACATGCAATTTCAGCCACTTGATATTTGACAAAGCGGCCAAGAATATTAACTGGAGGAAAGACAGCATGTTCAGCAAATGGTGCTGGCAAAACTGGATCTCCACCTGTAGAAGAATGAAACTAAACCCCTATCTTTCACCCTGCACAAAAGTCAATTCCAAATGGCTCAAAGACCTCAATGTAAAGCCTGAAATTCTGAAACCGTTAGAAGAAAACATTGGGAAAAACCTACAGGATATAGGTGTAGGAAAGGATTTTCTAAACCGGACATCAATTGCTCAGGAAACAAGGGCAAGAATTAACAAATGGGACCTCATTAAACTAAAAAGCTTCTATACATCAATGGAAGAAACCACAGAAAACCCACAGAATGGGAGAAAATCTTCACCAGCAACACATCCGACAGAGGTTTAATATCTGGAATATATATCGAACTCAAAAAACAGAGAATCAAGACAAGAAGTAACCCAATTAAAAGATGGGCTAAGGAGCTGATCAGAGAGTTCTCAAAAGAAGAAGGTGACTAAGAAGAATCTTAAAAGATGTTCAACATCACTTATAATTAGGGAAACGCAAATTAAAACCACTTTAAGATTTCACCTTACCCCAGTCAGACTGGCTAAGATCAAGAGAACAAATTATACCAAATGTTGGAGAGGATGTGGGGAAAGGGGAACACTCATCCAGTGCTGGTGGGGCTGCAAACTGGTTCAACCCCTATGGAAAGCAGTGTGGAGAACTCTTAAAAATTACAAATTAACCTACCATCTGACCCAGTTATACCACTCCTTGACATATACCCAACTGACTCATTCTATTGCAGAGAAATTTGTCCCCTAGCTAGCTTCTCTTTCCTTCTTGAGATTCACTTTCCTTCCTTTACTGCGATGGAGTGCAAAGCTAAATGATTATGGCAATCTATTCCAGGATATTAAATTTAACAGGAAGTGTTTGCACATTTATTTGAAGTCAGTTGTTGGTTTGTGCATCTTCTTTCTAGACTGTCCTTGGTTAAAATTCCTACTGATCCTCATGCCTCTGCGTCTTCAGAATATCCTACTGATATGTGCCAACACAAGGAACCTAGGGGATGAAGGGAAAGAAGGAACTCAAGAGAGGTAGGATTGTAGAAAAAAGGTATTGTTAAGGGAGAAAGGGGGGAAAATGGGGTCACTTTAATTGCGGAAACCATGACGGAGGGGTGAGACAATGTGAGAAATAAATAATTCCTAGCTAGTTTTGAAAACCAGAGGGAACCATATTACTCCTACAACCTACTGACAAATTATATATAGCAGATCAAGAAATATATGTGTAGGTAAGGTTTATCTGAGAATAATAGGTCTTTGCCCAAGATTTATCTACATGACACACAGTAATTAATAGTACCAGAGTGGTGGAACTAACCTTCTTGGATGTTGGTGTTTAACAGATATACTTTGAGGCCTATAATAATTTGGTCAGAGTGACATAAAAGATAGTTTTTGCTCCTTGCTCGCCTAGGTGGAATAGTTCCAGGGGACTGCGAGCATCTCTCAAAATGTCCTATAATTGTGGTGGGTCACCTGTCCTCTTGATAAACGAGGCCGAGAAGTCCCCACCAGATGGACTTGAACCAGTGTCCAGTCTATAAAGAGGAGGTTCAACACAGAGGAATCATTTCCTCCATACTTCCAACGAAGCCAACCATGGTCGAGTAGGACCTTTGACTTATCTTCACATAGATGGAACTGGTAAAGGAAAGGATCCAGGGGCTCCTCCCAAGCCCATGTGACCCCTGAGGAACAGATCCTCAAACAACCTTTAGATAAAATAAATGGGTTTATCTGGGCCAACTATATGGCCTTAAACACCCAAAAGGAAAGTATAACCAAAGATTAAAGGGGCCAATATAATTTCTTAAAAGTCCATATGTATAGCTAAAGGCTACATAACAAGCAACAGTGCCAGATGGGAGGAGATGCCTTATTTTGAGTTGTTGGCCAGGGACTCCTAGCTAGTAACCCATCATAAAACTGGGAAAATGAACAGCAGACCCCAATCTTATCTAAATATTGACAACTGATTGCTGCTAGATGAGGAAGAGCTGACCCTCCTAAAACAAAGACCTCTAGATAGGGTGACTAGATTCACCAGAAGGGCGAGTAGTGGGGAATGGCTGGGGGTGC
The DNA here is from genome assembly GCF_000622305.1 of Nannospalax galili. Lineage (NCBI taxonomy): Eukaryota > Metazoa > Chordata > Mammalia > Rodentia > Spalacidae > Nannospalax > Nannospalax galili. The sequence continues at coordinate 429,384 of NW_008355477.1, forward strand.
TGACAACACAGCAGACAGTAGCAGGGATATCAGAGTATAAGGGCTCTAATGGGGGGAGGGAGGCTATGGGAGGGTGCCATCTGGGAAGTGGGTGTATAGTTGAATAAGATGGTTTGGGGTGTTCTCTGTGATATTCACACACACATACACACACAAAAAATCAACAAATTTAAACAATGTATTATATTTGAGGAGGAAGCATGGAAATTTATGTTATGTTAATTAGTAGAGGTGATAAACATTACCACTGAAATCTACCTGATGACTTTATATCCATGCTTAGATGCCAAGGAGCTCAGAAAGTAACTGACTGTGACTAGTAATAATCAGATATATAGAGATTAGAAATGCATGTGCAAACATCTTAATGTTAATTGCATTAAACATGAATTTTTCTGTATGTCACTGCATATTTTAATAATGAAATGGAGCTCTTTTTTAAAGGTTAAAACCTCATTTAATTTTATGTCTTATAGGGTTTATACTGAGTATAATATTGTATAACTGTATTAATTCAACTGTAAACCTAAAAATTACAGTCAATTTTGAAAGAGATGCATCTTACCTCCGGAAATCGTTACTGAATTTGTCAATGCTGTTGTAATGACATGCTTCTAAGAATGTGATTATTAAATAAATAATTTTTAAAAAAAACCAAGAGTATTGAAATTTTGAAATTAAGAAGACTATAATTGCACTGGAGAGATAGCTCAGTGGTTAACACCACTTACTGCTCTTCCAGAGAACCTGGGTTCAGTTCCTGGCACCCACATCCAGCAGCTCACAACTGCCTGTAACAACAGTTACAGGGATCTGATACCCTCTTCTGGCCTCCCCGAGCACCTGCATATGCATCGTGCATGTACATGCACTCAGGTACACATATATACACAGAATAATAAATACATCTTTTTTTTAAAAAAAGGTTATCGTTACCAAGAGATACTTTGTGAGGAAGTGTTGAGCTTGTCTGTGTTTCCACATCACAACTCTCTTTAGACTGATGATATTCTGTCAATTTTTTAAAAAAACTCATGAGAAAACCTAAAAAACATAACATATATAGTTTGTTTCAGAATTTTTATTCAATCATTGCTCTACTATTTATGAATCTTGTTTTTAGAACATGACCATTTAAGAATGATTACTGAGGAAAGGTCTTTCCAAACATGAAAAAAACCTCAAAGTCAAGTGGGGGCGCATGACTTTGATTACAATACTGAGGAAGCAGAACAGAACTGTGAGTTCACAGCCAGCCTAGTTTACATAGCAAATTCCAAGGAAACTGTGAAACCATGTCAAAAAAAACCCCACAAAACTCAGGGCTGGAGAGATGGCTCAGTGGTTAAGAGCGCTGGCTGTTCTTCCAGAGGATCCAGGTTTGATTCCCAGCACCCACATGGACATCCCCTAACAGGGCATGTGATACCCTCTTCTGGCCTCTGTGGGCTTTGCACAACATGGGTGCACTTATATACATTCATGTAAAGCACTCATATACATAAAATAATAGTTTTAAAAACCACAAAACAAAAAACTTACAAGGAATAAGATCAATATAGCCACAAAAATTTTTAAAAATATACATGGCATGAAATAAAAGTCAAAGCTGCATCATATATTGGAAAAATATTTGCAATTATACAGAGAGGTCCCATCATAATATCAAAAAAGTCTTACAAATCAGTAAAACAGAAAAACTGGACATAGACCAAGTTCGGGAAGAAAAGTTAAAGGGAAAATAAACATGAGCATTTTCAAATGATAAATAAGAATTCATAAATGCAAATTCACACTATAACAGAGAGACCACATTTGTCATATTACATTGCTAAGATTAAAATCCTGATAATGTCAAGTGTTGATAAGGAGTGGGGATGGTAGGCATGCTCACTCAGGAAGGAAAATTGTCATTTTTTCTGTATATTCCAAATGCACCTTTAACCTAGTCACTCTACTATGAGTTCATACTGCTGTACTAACTGTCAGAAGGGCACAATGTATGCATGGTGTACACTGGTGGCTTCTTGTGGCAAAAGGCAAACAACAAATCAACTGAGTCTCAGTCAATAGAGGGCTAAATGCATTCTTGAAACTGTCTAAACACACCGGTGTAGAAAGACAGCTAAAAGAACTCCTGGTTCTTTATCATCCATGTTAATCTTTGTTTTCTACTGAAGATATTTAAATTCTAGTCCCACAATTTTAACTTCCCTTACATAGGCAGAACCACATCAAATCTTCAGTTTACCCTAATAAACATCGCTCCCCTATGTAACAATCACATACCAGCTACCTAATGATTTCTCAGGAATCTTTGCCTGTAAAGCTCAAACTGCCTCAGCAAAAATTCTTATGATTTTGTCTCAGAAATTCAAGGCCAGTGGTTCTTTCAAAGATAACTGCTATATTTTCCCTTACATGATATGTTTAGGATTTTTCAAGTTTGTTTTTTTTTTTTTTTTATCATTGGTTTGAGGGAAGGTTCAGTGATTAAAAGCATTTACTGCTCTTTGCAGAGGACCCAACTTTGGTTCCCAGCACCCATGTTGGATGGCTCACAACCACCCTGTAACTCCAGTTCCAGGGGATCTGACACCTCTGACCTCTGCAGGCATTTGTACTCATATGCACATGCTCACACAGAAGGTCAGACAGACAGAAAGACACAAATCTGTGTACTGGTAAGATGGCTCAGCAGATAAAGGTGTTTGCCACCAAGCCATACAACCTGACTTCAATCCTTGGGATCCACATAGTAGGAGAACTAACTCCACCAAGATGTTCTCTGACCTCCACAGGCATACCATGGTCAGAAAGACACGCAAGTCAATGTAAAAACTAAGTTTCATCTTATAATATAAAAGCCTAAGAATGAGCCACATGTGGTGGCACATGCCTTTAATCCCAGCACTCAGGAGGCAGAGGCAGCCAGATCTCTGTGAGATCAAGGCCAGGCTGGTCTACATAGTGAGTTCCAGGCCAGCTAGGGATACAGGGAGAACCTGTCTCAAAAACAAAAACAACAAAAAAATTCTAAGAATGTATCTATGTTCATTGATTTTTGCCTAACTCTAAGGCTCCCCCATCTCTTAATCCACAAAATTTTCTTTTTATCAGGAACTCAAACTAAAAACAAAAAACTTGACCAATCTTTAGATGTACTCTTTCACCTAGATTTTTTCCTTTTTGGACACAGGGTCTCATAAAGCCCAGGCTGACCTGAAATTCCCTATGTAGCAGAGAGTGACCTCGAACTTTTGATCCCCCTGCCTTCCAAGTGCTGGGATTACAACTCTGCACCATCACATCTGGTTTATGCAGTACTGGGGACTGAACCCAGGGCTTCATACATGTTAGGTAAGCACTCTACCAACTCAGCCATACCCCAGCCCCACAGTGTATTTCTATCAGTATTACCTTCCCTCAGCTCTGCAGTATTTTTAGAGCCCCCTAAGTATCTACTCCTCTAATGTCCTCCCAACACCACCACATCCACGTCTAGCTTCTAAGAAGGATATCTATCCTCTTCCATCTGTCTATCCATCCATCCATTCATTTACTTATGTCAGTACAGAGTTACAGGTAAGTCATGTTATATTTTGTGTGAAACTTACTTTTATTTAGATTATCCAATATACTCCCATGTCTAGCTTCTAAGAAAGTTGTCTATCCTCTTCCATCTGACTGTCTATTCATCCATCCATCCATTCATTTACTTATGTCAGTATGGAGTTACAGGTAAGTCATGTTATATTTTGTATGAAACTTACTTTTATTTAGATTATCCAATATTTTATTTTGTTGCACCAATTAATCTAGCTTTGGTCTTTAGGGAAAACTTTCATTTTGGAATTTTAACTAATATCTGTACTACAAGATGCTCTAGGTTAATCTTGTAATTCCCTGTCCAAATTCTACAATTAGCTATTTCTCCAACAAGCCCTGGGCCCTTTTAAATTATAGAATGGTAGTAAGAGGCACCCAGACTTCTCCAAAATGGGCACTGATGTACTCACTGCTGCTACTGGAGAACCTTCTTTCAGGCCCTCTCAGCTGATAGAACAAGGATACAGGTCATACACACTAATTTATGTATCTACACAGAGTCATAAATACTTCTACATATGGTATCTACACCTACATTAAGCTAAACATGAGTTCAAATTGATGTCTCTAATCTTTTATCACATTATTAATTCTAACCTCCTCTCTTGCTGATCTGTAAATTCCCACTCTAAAATGTTTTCAATTGCATTTACTTATTTGTGTGCATGCATGCAAGATCAGAGGACAACTTGCAGGAATTGGTTCTCTCCTTCTATGACGTGGATCCAGGGGATCGAACATAGGTCATCAGGCCTGGTAGTAGGCACTTTTATCCACTGAGCCATCTTGCCAGCCCAAATTCCCATTCTAACATTGAGAAAGCTGGCTCCTACCATGTATTTATTACCCATTGACTTAAGTGCAATTTCAGAATTATTACTAAGTTCTCCCCATGGGAAATGACCATCACCTACAGTATATTCCTTCTGGCAAATTCCTTTGGCTCTTAGGTTCCACTCATTTCCAAAGTTAGGTAGTTCATCATTCGCCAACCTGCCAGTGACTACATTATAGTAACTCTATTCACAGTCTGCATTCCATTCAGCAGAGATCACCTGATATTCTAAATTTGAATTGTGCTGCTCCTCATCCTGGTTTTAGCCAAGATTAACAAAGGGTTTATGGTTAGCAAAGGGCTCTATCTAAATTTTGGTACTTGGATGCTTATCATGTCTGCTGCTCGGTTTCTCTGACTTCCAGAAATTTTACTGGGTAGAGCTGGTAACAGCTGTCAGTCAGATATCTTTCTGATCCAGAAGCATTTAAGTAGACTGTAGAATGGTGAAAATTTATCTTTTAAGAATAGTAGAAATATCTAGAGTAAATGGAATATTTCTAAATACCCCGTCACTGCCTAAATTTCCTTTGCAATATTTTAGCAACAGCCAAATTAGTCATATAGTTTGGGTCTGTGCTGTCTAACATGCATCAACTACTCACATGTGGATAAGTAAATTTGAAAATTCACTGTTCAGTCACAGTAGACAAATTATAAGTACCATAGGAGCTTAGAGGCCACCACATGAGACAGAACAGACATCTCCATCATAACAGAGTTAAACTAAACAGCACTGCTTTAGAGTTCAGAATATAGGATCTATCTGTTTATTTACCAATAATGGAGGAATATTCATTTTTATACTTTGTATTATAATTCACTTTTGTTTAGATCATCCACTCCATCATAACAGAGTTAAACTAAACAGCACTGCTTTAGAGTTCAGAATATAGGATCTATCTGTTTATTTACCAATAATGGAGGAATATTCATTTTTATACTTTGTATTATAATTCACTTTTGTTTACATCATCCAACACTTTATTTGTTGCACAAATAGTTCCAGCTTTAGCCTTTGGGAGTTCGTTCACTGTAGAACGTAGAGTTATTTACTATACTGAAATTCAGTAGTGATATATTTTGCAGGCAGCCTAGAATGTCTTGTAAGCTAATTTACCTACTCCCTGCAAACATTACTCCTAAGAGACCTGGCAATTAAGTCAAAGACTAATGGCTGGCAGAAAGTAGATACTCAGATGTTTACTCAACAGGTTCCAAACATTATGAACATCCTAGCCAGGATGGCAACAGTGCCAGCAACAGATAAAAGCCCAAATGCAAACCAAGATAAAACGATGGTATCTTGATATGAGATACTACTTAAAAAGTCAAAAGATTAACTACTCATTGAGGTAGATAAGTTGCCAACTTATGTTCAAGATACAAAACCGATTTCAAATGTTCTAAACCACAGGTATTTCTGTAAAGACTATAAAGTAATAAAAAATAAAATACATAAAAAATAAAATAAGAAAGATGGCTCAATGAATAAAGGCATGTGACACCAACCCTAATGGTCTGAATGTGATCCCCGGAGCAAATACTCTTCGGACCTCCACAGAAGAGACACACACACTCACGGACACAAAGACACACATAAAATAAATAAATGAAAAAGAAAATTGAGGGGCTGGGAAGATGGCTCAGTGGTGAAGGACACAAACTGCTCTTGTAGAGGACTCAAGTTTGGTTTCTCTGCACTCATGTTGCGGGATTCACAAATACCTCGAACTCCAGCTCCAGAGGGATCTGACATTTCTGGCCTCTGCAGATACCTGCACTCCCATACACATGCACCTACAAGTACACAGATACAGACACAAAGATAGACATACACACACACACACACACACACACACACACACACACACATACACTTACACATAATTTTTTAAAATTTAATCTTTTTGTAGAAAGATGGAAATATAGGTAGGGGAAATGATCTGTATTTACCAAAATAACATGTGAACTGTTGTTTATTTAAAAAGTCATGGTCAGCAAGGAAAATTAAATTATTTAATTTTAATTAAATCACCTACTCCTCCCTCTAATAATTATCAGCGTCTTGTTTTATAGGGAAAAACATATATAAAAACCTTGCTGGTCTCCACAAAGGTGAAGGTTCCTACCTTTTTGGTTTTCTTTATCAAATCCTGAAACCTGTTAAAGGAAAATAGTTTACCTTTATTAAAACTACTCATTTATGAGGAGCAAATCAAAATAAGTCATAAAAACAATCCTACCACTGATTTGTAGAGACTGGATGAGGGTTTGATTCTAATGAGCTGTAATAGATCCTGCATGGTAAATACCTTAAGGGGAGATTAAAACAAAAAGATATTTAATAATATTAAAGATA
>NW_008355477.1:436305-440087 GCF_000622305.1 Nannospalax galili
AATAAGATTATAAGTATGCTAATAATGCAAAATTAAATCTTTTAGATTGTTAATTACTATAAATAAATTGAGGTTACAAGGATAAAATATTTTTGCTTTTATTTTTAAAGGTTACATTTGTGTGTGTGTGTGTGTGTGTGTGTGTGTGTGTGTGTGTGTACATGGAGATCAGAGGAAATCGGAGAAGAACTTGCAGGTGTCAGTTCTCTCCTACCACCATGTGTGACCTGGGGCTCCAACTCAGGTTGTCAGTCTTGGTGTCAAGCACCTTTATCTACTGAGCCATCTTGCCTGCACAGATAAAATTGTTTTAATCAACTAATTAATCTCCAAATACTATTTTATTTTTAATGACAAAAAATGGTTGCTGCCTTAAACAGGACACCGGTCAACCTGATGAACCAGTAGATAGATGAATGAATTTCAGGATATTTAAAATGGGGCTGGAGAGATGGCTCAATGGTTAAGAACACTGGTTGTTATGCAAAAGACCCAGGTTCGACATGGCAGCTAACAACTGTCCATAAATCCAGTCCCAAGGGATCCGACAGCGTCTTCTGACCTCCGAGGGTATTGCATGACATGGGTGCACTTATCTACATGCAGGCAATACACACATACACATAAAATAAAAAATAAATAAATATCCAGGTGTGGTGGTGCATGTCTTTAATCCCAGCATGCAGGAGGCAGAGGCAGGCAGATCTCTGTGAGTTCAAAGACAGCCTGGTCTACATAGTGAGTTCCAGGCCAGCTGGGGCTACAGGGAGACCCTGTCTCAAAAAAACTGAAAAAAATTAAAAATAAATAAATAAATAAATACATACATAAATGTAAATACACTACACATTTTACTCTTCTTACAACTATGATTGACTATTGCATATCCATATTTTAAAACCACAGATTTTAAATAGGTATTCCTTAATATATATTTCTACTATAGCATATATTATGTACTGTATCTACACTTAGAACACTGATCTAATTTGTTTTCAAGTGATTTCCCTTTAAAGAAAAAGCTCTGGATGGTATTTTATACTATTAGAAACTACTAATAATATGAACTGGTTTCATTACTACTCTAACTATATAACTGACTATTATACAGTAAACAAAATTGTAAAATGTGTCATTAGAGGAAGATGCTCTAAAACAGGGTCTCAGGGCTGGAGAGATGGCTCAGCAGTTAAGAACACTGGTTGTTCTTGCAGAAGACCCAGGTTCGAATCCCAGCACCCACATGGCAGCTAACAACTGTCCATAACTCAAGTCTCAGGGGATCCCACAGCCTCTTCTGACCTCTGCGGGCATTGCATGACACAGGTGCACTTACTTACATGCAGGCAATATATGCATAAACATAAAATAAAATAAATATTTTTTAATTAAAAAAAAGACAGGGTCTCACTATGTACACCTGTTTCTCCTGGAACTCACTATGTAGACCAGGTCGCTCTAAAACTATGTAGACCAAGCTGCCCTAAACATTTTATTTTTCCTGCCTCTGACTCTGGAGTGCTGGGATTACAGGTGTGTGACACTCTATCCAGCATAAAAAATAAATTGTTCATGCTGATTAATTGAACATAGCTGTTGATAAAGTACAGTATATTTAAATTTCAATCATTTCATTCAAATATTAACAGTATCTTATTCCCTTAAAACTTTTAAACAATTATAGACAAAGACTGAAAACACAGAGATGACACCAAGAATGAATGTTAACATAAACGATGACCTTGAACAATAATGAAGTGTGATACAGGCTCAACTGATTGCAGCCAATGGATTCCCTGGATGTGAGATAGTGGGGGAGTCTGTGCATGCAGGAGGGAGAGTATATGAAAATACTATTTTCCACTCAATTCTTCTGTAAACCTAAAACCACTCCAAAAAAAATTCTATTGAAAATGTTATACAAGTATTGGGAATGTTTGCTAAATCTGTCTCTAAAATAATTCAATGCAGCCAGGTGTGATGGCACACACTTTCAGTCCCAGCAGAGGCAGGTGGATCTCCGTGAGACCACATGGTGAATTTCAGTCCAGCTGGGGCTACAGGGAGACCCTGTCTTAAAAATGTATATGGGTGTGTATATGTGTGTGTGTGTGTGTGTGTGTGTGTGTGTGTAAAATAAAATGTGACTAATAAGTTCAATGGTGATGATAAAAAGTTAATATCATTAGAAGAACGAGCAAGCATAGACGTGTTTTATTAGAGAACTTTATAGATTTTCTAAAATGACACATTTCTCACTTCACATGTAATTGCAAAGAAATAGCTAAAAACACTGCAGCAAAATTAAAAGAACACATATTAGAGATCAAAATTTCCTGCCTTGTTATGCCATTTAGAAGTTACTGATCTTGGGCAAATCACTTCATATGTCTACAGCCTGATGCATCATTTGTAACACAGGTTATACCAATTTCACAGTAAACATTCAACAGAAACAGCAGTTACAAGTCTAATTAAAGCTACATGGGCTAGAAGGTCAATTCTAGCTGTGAAACATTTAGTGATTCTACACACCCACTGTTTTACAAAAGACTGAGATACCAAAGCCTCAGCAAATCACACTTAGCATTCTTTTGCTATGCAACAAATACATCTGTGCAGATCTGATGTGAATATAAAGATGAGCAGGAAATACAGCTAGTCAGTCAAGGCAGACACAGCTTAATTATGTAGCACTGTACAGTTATCAGAGGAAGAAATTGTCAAAAGAAAACTCAAAAACATGAGACTTTACCTTTTCTTTTGCCAAACCACTTTCCAGAAAGAAAACAGAAAGTGAATATTCATAGCCACATCTTTGTAAGTGATCTGCCACTAGGGAGTCAGAAGCACCTATTAGGAGGGCACTTCCTTCCACTGCAGTGGACTGGGGCTTCACTTGTCCATTCAATATGGGATGCCTCAATCCATGAATTAGCTGGTTCCGGAGTTGTGTCTGAAACAAACAAGGGAGGGTGTATAGATTTCAGTAGGACAGAGATACATACAGACTTGTCACAGGAACTGCAATCCTTCCTTGTATTTCCAAAATGACTCTAGATCCATGGCCAGAAGGCAGGAAATCGCTTCCTTCAGGAAATCAAGAAGAAAATTCTGTCACTTTATCACAACTCTGTCAGGCTACGAAAACAGCATTGGGTCAATGTAGTTCATCGGGCACATTGATCAAGGTGAAAATTACTTCTCAATAGAGAAATAACACACACAGGAGAGAAACTAGTAAGGCTAAGGCTTATCAAGAATGCACTACTAGGCCAGCGAGATAGCTCAGCAGGTAAAGGCACTTATCATGCAAGCCTGATGACCTGACTTTGATGAGTTTAATCACCAGAACCCATGGTAGGAGAGAAGCCGCTCCTGAAAGTTGTCCTCTGACTGACCTACCTACCTACCTACCTACCTACCTACCTATACACACGCACGCACACACGCACACACACGCACACACACACACACACACACCAGTACACACAAATCTACCCACAATTAAAACAAAAGAATGTACTATCACACAGAGTATTTATAACTCAATTCATTGTAAGGTATAGCTTATTTCTCACAATTGAAAAATGAGGAAATCTAGGCACAGAGTTGATAATTTTCCCAAAGTTACAACACTAACATCCTTATTCATTTGGGTTTTAAAATAATTTCCTAAATCAATGAAATTACTATGTTTAAATATGTTTTGCATATAATTTGGAAATATACAATTGGGCTGAACTTAGCAACAAGTTGCCTAGATTCTTGAAGTTCAGCAG
>NW_008355477.1:440391-464436 GCF_000622305.1 Nannospalax galili
GTACTATTATAGAACAGATCATATTATAAATACACATAGAATCGGTTTGATACTTAAAAAGACATCAACACTGAAAATAGAGATGCTCAGCATCAGCTAAGACAATCTACACCTACACAGTAAAGCAAAAAAAAAGACTATCATATCCTCCACCAGTCAATTTTAGGAGTAGTAGTTTACACTTGTATATTCAGAACCAGCTTAATTGATATAAGGATTCAGGGTATCTTGCATTAAAGATTAAATACAAAATATAACTGCTGGGTCAGTGAGATGGCTTAGCAGACAAAGGCATCTGCAGCCAAGTTCAATCCTCAGGACTCACATGGTAGAAGGAGAGAACTGACTCCTGCTAAGCTGTCCTCTGACCCCCACATTCATGCCATGATGTGTGCACACCCACACACATACACACAGAATAAAAGGTAGTTAGAAAAAAAAATGGGGGCTGGAGAGATGGCTCAGCAGTTACGAGCACTGACTGCTCTTGCAGAGGACCCGGGTTTGATGCCTAGCACCCAAATGGCAGCTAATAACCATCTGTAACTTCAGTTCCAGGGGATTTGACACCTTCTTCTGACCTCAGGAGACATTGTACAACATGGGTGCACTCACACGGGAAGGCACTGCACTCATACACATAAAATAAAAATTAAAAAAAAGAAAAGAAAAAATGTAAATACAACTGCTTACATTGAAAGGAAAATAAGAGTGAGGAAAAATGAAATGGCAATTAAAGACGAATTGCTATCTTGACAACCACAATACGCATGACACCTAGCACTTGCTAGAAGGAATCACAAAACTGGCTTGGCATTTCCTAATAGCCAATGCACCAGGGAAATCTATCTAGAATTAAATTTTGCATGCTGGGGAGACAGCTCAGTCAGTAAAGAACTTGCCTTGTAAACATGAGGTCCTGAGTTGGATCCCCAGAACCCACACAAAAAGCCAAGCATAATGGTACATACTTGTAATCCCAGGGCTGGGTAAATGAAGACAAGAGGGTCCCTGAGGCTCACTGGCAAAACAGTCTAGCTACACATGAGAGCTTCAGGCTCAGTGAGAGACCCCATCTTAAAAAAGAAAGTGGACAGCAACTGAGGAAGACAACCAACATCAACAGCTGGCCTCTACAACACATATTTATGCATCAATGTTGGGGAACCCTGCTGTTGAGGTCCACTCCTTTCTTAGCAGGGGCTTCCTGCTCTCTGCCTGACTGATCTGGAAAGTGCCTCCAAGCACGGATGCCTGTCCTTATTTAGAACATGACTTTTAAAACTGCCCCCAGGTTTTTTTCTATGATAATTAGGCATTGCCCTATAGCCAGATGATAGGATCCCCCTATAACATGTAAATAAAGCATACTATGAGCACCTATCAGCTGAAGCTTTGGCTGCTGCCTCCACACTATATTTTTCACTGACCCCCACTGAATAAACGGAGCTGTATCACTGAATCTGACTCCCTGAAAAGTTTTTTCCATCCGTGCTCACTGGCCATCCTGACCCCATTTGTCGCTTCTGCTCCCTTTGTTCTGGTGGGTCGGTGGCCAATGGCCCACGAGGGGAGGGAGAGACCCATATACCCACATCAACCCCCAAATACATCATGTTCCTAAGATACAAATCAGAAGTAGCAGGAAGTTTGGTGATGCAGCTCAGTTGGCAGAGTGTGTGCCTACATGCATGACGTCTTGGGTTGGATCCCCAGCACCAAATAAATTGGGGAATTCAATTTATTGAATTTATTGAACCTGAGAAGTTCAAGGTCATCTTTGGCTATAGAGTTCAAGGTCAGTTTAGGCTACATAAGACCCTGTCTCAAGAGAGGAAAAGGGGGGGGGGGCACAACAGAGCGATGACTCAGTGGTAAAGAGTACTTGTTGTAGAAGCATGAGACCTGGAGTTCAGATCCAGAACCTATGCAACAAGTCAGGCAGACATCCCACTAACACCTGCCAATTCCAGCTCTGAGGGATTCAATAGCCTCTTCTGGCCTCCGCACACATATAGGCACCCCCACCCCCATGAATACACATGCACACACACTCAAGCAGACACATTCATACACAGATAAACAAATAAATTTAAAAAAAATAGTATCCGAGTTGGAGCTCACCAGTTAAAATCACTGGCCACTGTTGCAGAGGACCTAGGTTTGGTTCCCAGCACCCATATGGTGGCTAACAACTATCCATAACACCAGTTCCGTCTTCCAGTCTCCTGTAGCACTGTATGCACATGGTGTACTTATATACATGCAGGCAAAACACTCATACACATAAAATAAAATAATAAATAAATCAATTTGGGCATGGTGGCACACATCTTTAATCCCAGCACTCAGGAGGCAAAGGCACACAGAATGCTGGTCAACATAGCAAGTTCTAGGCCAGCTGGGGCTTTAGGGAGACCCTGTCTCAAAGAAACCAACCAACCAAACAAAAATTAATTAATTAATAATAACAATAATCAACAAATAATATCAAAGAAGGACAGTCATTACAAAAGGGGTGGGAGACTCAGAAAAGATTTGTCACTCTTCAAAATACACCTTGGAAACTGGTTAACTAAAACCCAAATGAAGCCACAAATGATTTAACAAGCTTCATTTAATACATACTATGGTAGGTGTGGTATAATATGCTTGTAATCTCAGCACTAGGGAGGTTGAGGCAGGAGGATCCTCATGATTTTGAGGCCACTCTAGGTAATATACAGAGGCAGTGACTCAAAAAAACGACAAAAAACACAAAAGGCAAAATAACAATAATGTAAACCATATCTAAATGACTTTGTATTTGATCAAAAATACAAATTGTTCTCAAACACTCAAACAGAATGTGGATCAGGCCACTAAATAAATTTAGTAAAATTTAAAAAGTAGCCTGGCATGGTGGTGCATGCCTTTAATCTCAGCACTCGGGAGGCAGAGGCAGGTGGATCTTTGTGAGTTGAAGGCCAGCCTGGTCTACATAGTGAGTTCCAGGACAGCTGGGGCTACAGGGAGACCCTGTCTCAAAAAGACCAAAAGAAAAAATTAAAAAGTATAACTCATCTATGTCAGTCTTTGAACTAACAAAATAAAAATAAGCAACATCTGAGAAAGTAAAAAGCTGCCCCGTCTTTCACCAGTTGGACTAACAGTGATTGAATAGCCAGCCATGCTGTAGCTCTGAAGTGAACGCGGCTAGCAAGAAAGGCCTATAGATAAAAGGTAATAACTGATCAATACTAACTGCAACTGCGCTGTGAAGTAAAGCACCATCAAATCTAGACTGTGACATGCCCAGGAACGTAGATTGTTCAATATTACAGATTAATGACCTATAATTAAGCCCAGGCAGTTTAATACAGTATAATTAATGAGTTAATGAGTTGATTGTAAAAAATAAAGCCTACAACTTCAAAAGTGAGAGCTGGGAGATAGCTCAGTTGGTAAAGTACTTGCTGAGCAAGGGTAAGGACCTGAGTTCAATCCTCGGCACAGGCACACACATAAAAAGCTAGGCATGGTGGTCAGTGCCTGTAATGGCAGAACTGGGGAGGTGGTAGCTGGAGGATACCTGGGCTTCAATGACCAGCCAGCATAGCCTAATCACTGAGCTCTGATCCCAGTGAGGCTTTATGTCAAGATAAAAGACACCCGAATTTGTACTCTGGCCTACACAAGGATGCAGACACATGCATAGGCACATGCACACACGACGCCAAACACACACATGCATACACACACACACACACGTACGTGAATATACTTTTTTTGAGAATTTTTTAATAAGACACCAATATTTTTAAAGGCAAATTAAAACAGAAAACAAAGATAAAGTATTACAACAAAATTTGAAAAAAAAAATAATTGTATTGGAAGAGCTCTTAAAACGCTACCACCATCCTAAGGGAAAAAAATTAGAAACACGAGCTGACAATCATTACCATTGGAAAAGATACATAAGAATAGCCAGAAAAGAAATGCAAAGGTTTTAATAGTCAAAGAAAGGAAACATTAAATGATTCAAACAAGGTGCTTTCCAGTGTTACATGTTAAAAGGTAGAACAGTGAAACAAATCACAAACTGCTTGTGGAATATAAACTGTTAACAATCTTTCAAACTTTAAAAAAGATTTTATTATTTTTGTATGTACAAGCATTTTGCTCTGCATGTATGTAAGTGTACTACAGGCAAGCCTGAGCCATCTCTCTAGCCCTGTTACAAACACTTTAGAACAAGATGGACATAGCCTAAAAATGTTCAAGTCCTCAGGGCACAGTGGCACAGGCCTGTAATCCCAGCACTCAAGGGACAGAGGTAGAAGGATCACTGCAAACCGTCAGCTGGCCAAAAAAATTGCTCATGCTTTTTGACTCAGAATTGGGATTTATCTGTGCTAGGTAAAATTAAGGGATGCGCCAAGTATGGTGGTGCATGCCTTAATCCCAGCATGAGGGAGGCAGAGGCAGGCAGATCTCTGTAGATTGAGGCCAGCCTGGTCTACATAGTAAGTTTCAGGCCAGCTGAGGCTACAGGGAGACCCTGTCTAAATAAGACAAAAAAAAAAAAAGATGCAACATAGGATAACGTGTCAACTTGGGTACACAGCAAACATTCAATAAGACACAGCTACCTAAATCACCCTTTGACCAAGCAAGATGAACCTGCCAATGAAAAAGAGGGATTCAAGAAACTTGAGGCGGGAAAATGACCGCCATATAATTTCAACTTAAAAAGGATGTACAACAATTATACCAATTTTAGGTTGTACTAGATATGATTTTTCTCCCTTCTGCTTCTTTGTACTTTCTGCATGAGTCTTAACTATTTTATGAACTTAAAAAAAAATGAGGGGCTGAAAAGATGGCTCTGTGGTTAAGAGTACTGGTTGCTCTTGCAGAGGACCTGGTTTCAGTTCCCAGCATCCACATGGCAGCAAACAACCGTCCTTATCTCCAGTTCCAGGGGATCTGATAACCTCTTCTGACCTCTGAGGATACGGGTGAACTTACACACAAGCAGGCAATACACTCATACACATAGAATAAAAATTAAAATAATGACTGGGAAAAATCAGTCTTGCCTTTCCTTAATTTTCACTTTAAAAGGTAGAATAGGGGCTGGAGAGATGGCTTCACACTTAGGAGCACCCAACATGGTGGCTAACAACAGTCAGTAACTCCAGTCCCCTGGGATCAGAGGCCTATTAAACCCATGTGGTACACTCATATATATTTGGGCAAAATACTCATTCACACACACAAAAATTAATATAAAATATACTTTTGAAAGACATTGTAATGAAACACTGAGCTAACCGTATTCCTTGCTGTTAGTCCAAATTTAAAGTATAGTAATACATATTTGCTGCTCATATTAAATATTCCTATGTTCCAACGTATTTTAAAGAAAAAAATTCATGTCTCAAACTATTCCACAGTAAGCAGTACACTTAATATTTTCTATGTAGTGCCATCCAAACACAGTACAAAACCACCTCTTAGCTCTGGAAACTGTTAACCTGATTTATTGGGCTTATGGATGAGTTCACTATGATGTTTATACTATACATGTATATCACCGTACTTTGCTCAGTCACCTCCCCATTACCCTCCTTTGCCCCTTTCCCTACGACAGTCTTACTTCTATTGCATATGCATAATCTGTCAAATCTAGATTGTAAAACAGGTTTAGTCTTATTACAATGTGCTCGCTACATACATGTTATGTGCTACCTTAATGTCAGTCCAACAAATCAATAGGCTCTTTTAAGATGACTGAAACATTTTCCATTATTACAATGTAACTCACAATACAATGTATATAGTTTACTACTTTAAAAAGCCAAACTCTGGACAAATTCATATGAGGACTACCTGTTACAGGTGACAGTGAAAGTTCAACACAGTCATGTCTAAATCGGATACCTTAAGCGTGTCCAGTATACCCCGATCCTTAAACGTCAACACCTCACAATTGGGGGACATGGCAGACTGGAAGAGAAAATGACGACAAGTTATAGGTGGCAGGGCAGAGGGGGCGTGAATTTCACATTAACATCCCGGTGGGCTTCCCAGCAAGCCCTAAGGGTGAGAAACAACAGACCGCCTCTCTGTCTATCCCTGGGAAGTGGCAGGTAGAGCTACTTGAGCCCTTATCCTCTATTGGCTTCCTCCGGAGCCCGACCTGCAGCGACCCAGCCCCGGCTACAAATTGAGAGGGTAACCCTGGCTTCGGAATCCTGCCTGTCTCCTGGGACTCCTGTAAGTATCGGCACTTCCTTCCTCTGCAGTCCAAAACGGTGAGCCGGCCGAGATCCAGGAGGGGCTCTGAAAGGGAGTAGGAAGACCTATATTAGAAGATGGAGACCAGAGGGAGTCACTCGGTACACACAGTTTTCGGCGCTCCACAGCCGACTCCACCCCTCGCGGAAGCAGGCCAAACGGAACCGCCACGGGCCGGCGCACGGCGCCAGCCCGGAAGCTTCGTCTACACCTCGCGAGGACGTAGCCGCAGATCTCGAGGGAACCGCTTCGGGGCCTCTGCCTGAAGTTAAGGAACGTGGATCTGGGAGGCCAACTGACTAGGCGTTTCCTCTGTGGGCTTACCCCTCCAGGTAGGAGATGGAGAGAGTTGGAACCGGCGCTTTGGTCCACGGGGGGAGGTCTCAGGTTGGCCTTGTGCCTTTACCGGGCCCTGTCCTGGGACACCAGGCCAGCCTCTGCAGCGCTGGACTTAATCACAGTTCACCTGGCGGACCCACTCTGGGTTTCCTAGTGGAGACGACCTCCGCGCTTTAGGAGGCTGGGTGCTCTCAGGTAGCTCTGTTAACCCAATGTGGGCAGCCTGAGAGTTCTTTGTCGTAGGAGGCAGTCCTGGGTATCGCCGGAGGTTAACAGCATCCTCGGTCTGTTCAATTTAAATGGCTGTAGTAACACATGCGCAGGCGCCCCCGCCCCGAACGTATGAAAGTCAAAAATGACTCTGGACCCTGGCATATGCTCTAAGGGAGGCAAAAATAGCACATGGTAGAGAACTACAGAGTTGAGTTTATAGAGATACCGGCCCCCCTCTATGTGCACTGCATCGTTTGCTGTGAGAAAGATAACGATGCTGGTGCCCAAAGGACCATGAAGAAAAAGATGGGCATCATAGGGAAAAGGAAGAGAACTAATACCAAGCGCCTGCTGGGGGCAGTGGAGAGTTTAGCCTGTTCTCTGAGGACACAAATGGCTCTGTGTCAGAACTTTGTGCACACACTGAACAGTACAAAGAGTGCTGATGCGTGGGCATAAAAGAAAAATGCTAAGAGATAGCAAGAGTAACAGGCTTGGCCGGGTATAGCTACACCAGCCTTTAGTCCCAGCACTTGGGAGGCAGAATTAGGTGGATCTTTGTGAGTTTGAGGCCAACCTGGTAAACAGTGATTTCCACACCAGCCGGGGCTACACAGTGAGACGCTGTTTCAAAAGAAAAAAAATAAATAAAAGAAGTAACAGAATTTTAGGAGTTGAACAGCCTGGAAGGTTTTGTTGGATAACCGTGAAAGAGTGACTTAGTTGCACTGTGAAGGATGGATAAGGGATGCCCACCAAATCAAAATTAGTTTGGGGGGCGGGTAATAAGTAGAGCAGTCCACTTTACCAAAGCTGAACAAGAGGACTGAGAAAAGACGAGGGGAACATTGGAGGGGGGCGTGTCATCTGGGAGTGTTGATACTACTTTCTTTCCTTCCGGGGCGGGAGGTCGGCCTCTGTCTCCCCGACGCAGACGGCGGACCGCACGCGTCTCTGCTTCCTCGCCCCCCACCCGCCCATGGGTGCGCCCTCCGCCGTCCCGGCCCTCGGCGGAACCAGGGCGGCTTATCGTGGGTCTCGCCGCGCTCGCCCGGCCAGGGCGGGCGCACGTCCTGCGGCCCTGTGGTTGCCGCAGGGGGCGGGGCGGAGCGGGGAGAAGAGGGGCTTTCCCCGGTCCTCAGTGTGGCCTTTCCCCTTCCCGAGGGGTGGGGACCGACAGTCAGGAGCACAGGACAGTTTCTAGAGGTGCCTTAGAGGCTGTAAGGAGATTGGCTATTAAAATGGGTGCCTTTGGAACTGAGGCCACCCTCAGTTTTATCTTGTATTGGCCTGCAACTAAAATGTTTAAATTGGAAAGGATTTCTAAGTTCGTTGAGCTCATCTTTCACTCTCCGGTACCACTCCTTATTTTGGCTTCCTGGTAACTTCCAGTGAACAGTCTTGGAGTCAGTCTGTGGAAGTTTAGACTAAGTCTGTCAAGTCCAGAGTTAGCAACTACTTGGCTTCACATAGGCATTGCACTCCGAAACCATAGCAGACATGAATAATTGATGACATCCGTTTACTGCCGACTGCACTTTTCTCAGCACCAGTTCTGCCACTCACACCAGCTGATTAGACTCCATTCACAAGGAGCCCCTTGTCATCCCTCTTCATTTAGACATCGTGCTGTTTCACAAGTATGCTGTACCCCTGCCCACCAAAATCTCTTCCTCCCCCTTAGTTTAAATACCCTAGGTTCCTTCAGTTACTCTTATTTTGTTTCCAGAGCTTCTTTGTCTAGATCCTACCTTCCCCCAACACATACGGTTTAAAGGTATGGATCCTTTTAGAATGTGTTTCCTAGAGCTCAGTACCTTCCACAAAGCTATCATTAGTGAAGTGTGATGTCAGCACTTTCCCTACCTTGCTTGGGCAGTCTTACTCTTCTTGCAGCCTAGAATACTTTGGTTTTCTTGACATCACTGAGCAATAAGTTCAAACTTTGGGGTTCCTGTAGATGAACTACTTTTACTATTTATCTGTTCCTGTTGTTGGGCATTTGTTCTTTTGTTGTTGGTTTTGGTTTTATGACACAAGGTCTCACACTGTGGCACAGTATTCCTCCAGTGGACACCTTGCCAGCTGAAGAAGTATCCAGAGTGGCCCAGATTCCCCCCAAAAGCAAACACTTGGTTAGACAAAGACCTGTTTTTACTGATAAGGTGTCTATCCCAAAAGTTGAGAAAAATACCACAGAAGATCATCTTCCCAGAAAGTTTTCATCTACTAAAAAGCCTCCCTTCAGCTCAGAGGAGGAGCTGGGTGAAGAGGACTTCATCCAATCATATATATCCCCAGACTTAGTTACGACACAGCCACCTACAAACAACACCAGTAACTTTGGAAAGTGCTCTGTCAAGAGTGACACAGACTGGATGGAGGGAAGTAAAATGGAGGACTCCGAAGTTTCTCCAAAGCCCACAGGAACTTCCGTTCAGATACAAACTGAAAATGCTGAAAACATGGTTTTACCTTTAGGAAATGGGAATAAACTAGTTGGGAGGATTGATGTTGCTGAAACATTGATCAAAAAGGATGGATTGCAAGAAGAACTAAAGTGTGCAGATGTGGATGATGATGACTGGGACATATCATCCTTAGAGGAAGAAAAATCTCTGGGGAAAAAATAGAACAGCAGGACCCTCCACCTGTGAAGAGAGATCTGGATTCCAGTCAGGTGCCCAGAGCCTGGGGCCCAGTTAACCCTCGGGAATTCAAGGAAGAAGGGCTTCATGAAAATGAATCCAGCACATTGAAAATCAGCTTAGTAACTGACGGACTGGAGTGACTTCTTGGATGTATAACTATAGCTCCATATACTGGAAAATTGTTTGAGAAGCCAGCAGCACTGCAGTCAACAGCCTATATAATTCTAATGCTCCTGCCTTAGTGTTTCCCACAGTAACAAGGAAGCCCCTTCAGAACAAGGGTGTCTTTAATACAGTACTAGAAACAAACTGTCAGCAGTATTTTGAAGCGTATAAAGGTATTCGACTTCTGCTGTATAAAAGCAAGATGTCACTGAAGTCATAGAGTATTTTCTCCAGTATGGTACTCTAGTGTTAAATGTAATTTCTCTTCAACTAATTTTTGAGTGATTTTTTTTTTTACCTATAGCAGACTTTGGTTTGAATTATTAGAGCATGTGTGTGTGTGTGTGTCTATGTGTGTGTGTGTGTGTGTGTGTGTGTGTGTGTATGTATATATACTGTCACATTGGCTATGCTCATGTTATAAAATTGTTAAGTCTCATTAAAATTGAATTAGTGAAGTCTGAAATCTCAAGAGTTAAGCTAGTTATTTTTCATGTAGAAATAAGTCAAGAATAGTAACAATTAGCTAGGCCCATCTAAAACATTTTCTTAACATACCTTTAATCCCATTCAGCTCTGAAGCCCTATAAGCATATTGCATTTAACTGATTATTTTCTGCGGTGCCATCTTTATCTTGGATATTTTATGAATGATGTGCAGCTGTTCTAAATGGCAATTACTTTTTATCAGATTATCACTAGGAAAAACATGAGTCATTACTGAATCATATGTGTATGCTGTTTTTTAATACCCAGCCCATATTATAAAATACCTCAGAACTAATATATATTCCTTTCTGATCTTCGTAAAGATCAGAAGGCTTATATATAAATGAATTTTTTCTTCTTTTAAATTCTCTTTTCCTTTTTTAAAAATATTTTTTATAATTTGTGGTGGTATTGGTACTCTAGTTTTTAAAAAAGTAACAAAAACTAGATGGTTTGTTAAGTTTGGGTCTCTGTCTGCCTTGCCAGTAAAATCCTTCATTACACCATGAAAAAAAATAGCTTTCTGTAGGATTATATTTGAATGTGATAAGTTGTCTTTATCCAAGTTACAGCTTTCAGTCCCAGGTATGCTAGTGCAGGCTGACAATCCCAGGACTCAGAAGGCTGAAACATGAGGGTGGTGAGTTTGAGGCCAGCTTGGCCTTCATGGCAAGATCCTGCCCCCCCCCACTCCCAAAAAAAAGAAAGAAAAATTGGTCCAAACGCTGATTTGGACTAGGTTAAGGTCAAACTCAAAGCCTCCCTATAGACATTGGATCATAATAGATTGGTGTAGAACACTCAAATGTTCTTTGGGTATTCACCGATGCCAAGTCAGCTTTAAGTTATCTCATATTCAGTGAATGATGAGTGCTTACTGGCCCCTGGCACTGTTGTAACTGGGGATACCACAGGGAACAAGACAAACTTTGTCCTCTCCAGTGCTCTGTACTATCACCCAGGCTCCAGGTCTCCAGTTTGTTCTTAGGTAGATACCAAAATAGCTCAGAAAGTTTTTTGTCTACCTACCACATTTCCCTTGCAAAACAGCAATGTTCAGTTTGGTGTGGTTTGTTCTTTGTATAAGCAGAGTATGTGAATGAATAATAACCTTTTTTAAAAAAATTCTATACTAAATGAGTTACTGTACAGAAAAGGTCCTGGCATGGTATCTGACCAAAACCAGCCATTTAAATACCTATTCATATCAGTGTTTTAATCTCTGAATATACCCAGTTATAGACTAGGAGAAAACCCTTTTTCCTGTTTCTAAAAATAGGAATAACATTTACCCATCGCTCTGAGCATATGGCACTTTTCTGTACCTGTGATTTCTTAAATGTCACTTTTATCAGTAGATGTGACAATTACATTTGTTAATCCAAGTTATATAATTTATGAGGACCTGAAGACTCGTATATATTGAAATGCCCAGCTAGTTTCTTTTTTTTCTTTTTTAAAAATTTGTTTCTATTGAATTTTTGTATATTTCATGCAGAACATCTCAAACCATCTTAATCATCTTTATACCCCATCCCCACTGGATACCCCCTCACTGGAACCCATATACTCTGTCATCCATGTTAAGGACCACTGTGACAAGCCAGTGTCCTCAGACGTTCCCCTGTACAAGTCCATCCACTGAGGTCTAGCCAGCCTATCTAGAGTCTATTGTTTTAGGAAGATCAGCTCTTCCTTACCTAGCAGTAATCAGTTGCCAGTGTTTCCTCAGCTAAGATTTGGGTCTGCTGTTCATTTCCCCAGTTCTATACTGGGTTTTTGTCTGCCTGAGTTTGTGTGGGACTTGTGTATGCTGACACCATTGCATTAGAACCATATGAGCAGGTTTCCAGGAGCTTGTAGGACTCTGTTTCCATATGCATGAGCACCTCCTCCCTGGCTCTTACAATCTTTCTTCCCCCTCTTCTGCAATGGTCCCTGAGCCCTGGGTGGGTAAAATTTAATGTAGGAGTCCTGTCCAAGGAGCGGCATTCTGCAGACTCTTAATTGCTACGGTTTGGCCATTTGTGACCATTTGTGTTCCTGTCCCTCTGTTGCATGAGGGATCTTCATTAATGCAAATTGAGAGATTCATTAGTGTCATCTTCTTTACCCCTGTTCTATGTTCCGTGAGCCTTAGGTGTAGAGGTTGCATTGTAGATGTGTAACTTAGGCCTGGGCAATTCTTAAACAATGTCTGTGTGTGATCTATTGTGGTACTTGGTAATAGTCTCTGACTGGTGCAAAATAAGCTTCTTTGATGAGTGGTGACTGGGATATTTGTCTATAAATATAAGGATACATATTTTGCACATAGCAAGAAATTACATTAGTCTAGCAATATGTCAGTCTTGGGGATTTCTCTTAAGATCTATGACCACTCCAGCCATGTGTATTTGGTTATATTTACAGTACCACACTTGAGCTTCCTCATATTGAGTGGGCTTTTAGTCCAATTAGGTAGCTGTTGATTGCCCCCAAGATAAAACTGCCTCTACTGCACCAATGTCATATGCTGTGCTGGCCATTGATGTGGTTATTTGGTCTCGAAACTAGTGTTGTACCATTGATGGATATTTTCCCTGGGCACCTTCATAGTGCTCTCCAAAGCTATGAGAGCTAGCCTTCAGGGGCAGTGGTTTCAGGTCAGTTCCAGTTCTATTGCTCCAAAGCCTGTGTTTGCTGTATGTTCTGTCTTCAGCAGTAGGGTCTTACCTTCAAGTTCTGGGAGGCCATTAAGGGCTGTGGCAATAAACTGTGTAATTTTGGGAGTCTTTTGGACCACCCTGGCCAACAGCTCAAAGGAAGGTGTCTCCTGTCTGGTACTGTTTCTTGTTATATAGCCTTTAGGTATACACATGGACTCATGTAGAGATATTAAATGTGTAATTTATCATTAGGTTGTTGGACTAATATGATTCCCTCTGGTTTTTTAAAGCTAGCTAGGCATTATCTCTCCTCTCTCTCCCTGTCTAGCCTTTCCTCCATGGTTTCCCCATTTAAAGTGTCCCCATTCCCCATTTCTTCCTTGCTAATACCAGTCTCCTGTGGTCCCACCTCTCTTGAGCTCCTTCTTTCCCTTTATCACCAAGGTTCCTTGTATAACTCTCCCTCCCCTCTCCCATTTAAGTAGCCCCATTTTTAACCATTTCTCCCTTACTAACACCTGTCTCCTTCTGTTCTTTTCTTAGCACCAAATCCTTATATGTGGGTATGTATCCAGATGTAATTGCAGGAACCAGAATAATGAAAAGGAACCAGGGAGGTAAAGGGAAAGAAAGAACCTAAGAAAGAAGAACAGTTAGTTTCTTAATATCTAATATGTAATCTTGAAGTTCACATCCTGGCCGG
Source organism: Nannospalax galili (assembly GCF_000622305.1). Taxonomy (NCBI): domain Eukaryota; kingdom Metazoa; phylum Chordata; class Mammalia; order Rodentia; family Spalacidae; genus Nannospalax; species Nannospalax galili. The sequence continues at coordinate 453,882 of NW_008355477.1, forward strand.
TCTTGCTTCTACCAGGTTTGCTGTTGGGAAATCATGCTTTTTAACAGAGAAAATTAAGCAGATCTGTGTCTTCGGTTATTTCATTGTGTACCCAGTGCTTGTGGCTGTTGACTTCCCCTCCCTTTCCTGGTGGTAACCTGTAGAGGCATTTGATTTTCTTAATGTATTTCACACACTTCAGTTCTCTGTGATCGTCTCTCCTTTTTAAAAAAATATTTTATTTTTATTTTATGTGTATGAGTGTGTTGCTTGATATCAGTAGAACAACCGCTAGAACTGGAGTTATGGATGGTGGTTAGCTGCCATGTGGGTGCTGGGAATCAAACCCAAGTCCTCTGCAAAAGCAGCCCGTGCTCTTAACCCCTGGGCCATCTCTCCAGCCCCAACTTTTACCCCTTTGATGTAGTCCAGGCTGGCTGTGAATTTACGATTCTCCTGCCACAGCTTCCCAAGTGCGAAGATTGTAGTGCCTGGCTTGATCTCTGTATTTTGGGTCCCGTGATGAGCAGTCATTCCATCACTGGGAACTCTAATACAGTCATAGGTTCCAGAGATTAGGATGTGGACATCTTCGGGGGGGGGTACTCACTGTTCATCAGGCTCATTTGAGTTTGGCATATGGATGGAAATGCTCCTAAATTCTGCCTTTATCCTCAGTGTCCCAGTTTAATTTACTCCCAAGTTATGTGTGTCCATCTCTTCAAACTAGTCTTAGAGATTCTTCAGGGGTCTCTAAATTGGTGGAGAAATTGAGCAGACACAAACACAGATAATTTATACATAACTGTTGCTTTAATTTGTATTGGTTTTTATTTCTTTATTTTGAGACAGGATATCACATTATAATTCGGGCTGTTCTGGAACTCACTATGTAGTTCACATTGGCCTTGAACCCTTGGCAATCCCTACTGCTGCCTTAGGCTTCCCAAGTGCAGGGATTACAAACATGAGCCACCAGGCCTAGTTTGTGTTGTTTTATATGTTGTACTCCTAAGTTACACTTGTTTTGTGGGTAGAAAAGGTGCAGAAGTTTTATAAAAATGAGTTTGGATTCATTGGTCAGGGTTGAGTTGTCCTCTATTGGAGGCAGTAGCCCCATTTGGCTGCTTCCGTTTCAACCAATTAAAATTAAAAAGTCAGTTCTGCAGTCACACTAGCCACATTTCAAATGCTTAGTGGCTTCCATAGTAGGATGGTCATAGAGCACCATTTCCCTCTTGTCAGAAATTTCATTAGCATGGACAACAAAGGTGTGCGTCACTATTGCCGAGCTCGTATTGTGAAGTAAGCCTGGCCATAGTTGCTGAATGGTTGTAGATGTTCTCTTCTTGAGTCTAAATTCTGCATGCTTTTTTTTACATGTGGGATCTAGATTTAACACACACACACACACACACACACACACACACACACACACACAAGAATGCGCGCAAAGAAATGAAAACCATTTGAGAGTGGGCTCTGGGAAGGAGGAAGGGACTATGATGGGAGTGAGTTGCAGTTCATGAGACTGTCCTAGTGAAACCATTGTTTTGTTCAGTCAGCATATGCTAGTGATCAGAAAACAGCTTTCTCTCATCTGTCCAGCGGGGTGGGTTGCAAGAGAAGCCTATGTGTCTGTCCTGCAGCCCCTTTTCTGTCTATCCATGCTATACTGCAGCTCTATGCTGCTTTCCCACTGTGGATTCTGTAAAGGGGCAAGTGTGGGGCGTAATGTGGTTATCTTTCTCGAGCATGTGTTTCCTTCTGCTTGAGGTCCCCCTCCTGTGCTGTTGCTGCTTAAGCATTTGTGCTGAAGAAAGCAGGTCCTTCCTTTAGCATACACCAGCTCGGCAGCCTATTGTAGCAAGAGTTCATGATATCATTGTTTACTTGGTTCAAATTTCAAGTTCTCCTTCCTTCACTTTTCTCTGAAGAAGTACTGCCAATTCTCCCTAGTGTAGCTTTTTGAATAGCTTTTATATCATTGCTGCTTTGTTACCCATCTTTAGTGTTGGACCCTTTTCCTATCTTTCTCCTAAAACAGGCAGCTTTTTCTGTAAAGGGCCAATAGTAATTACTTTTGGCTTCATGTGCCAGATGGTCTCTGGTGCAGCTGCTCAGCTCCACTATTGAAGGGCTAAAACAACCTTGGACCATAGTCAGAGAATGCCTGAGATTAGGTTTGGCCTGAATTTTGCAAGGATGGGCCCCTGCCCCAAATATTTTAAATCTTGCTTCATGGTGCTCAGAGTCTCCTGACATTCCTCTGTTCACTGTCTTTTCTTCTAACAATAATATCCTTCATTAGGACAGACATTCCAGATTTCTTTGCATTTTCTATGTGAATTAGTAGAAGACCCAATGAGGCCTGCTGAGTTGTGGGCTCTAACGGCCTCAGATGTCCAGGAGGCTGACTGGATACTCTTAATTAACTATATTCCCACCCCTCATTGAAGAATTACTAGTTGCTACATCCTACCTAGCCCTTGTACTAAAAATTCAAACAACCAAACTCATCCATCCGCCAACTGAGCTTTCAGATCATTTCTGTTAAAAGTCATTGAATAGGGTCGTTGAGAAGACTAAGTGGTTAAATGCACTTGCTGTCAAGCCTGACAATCTGGGTTCAATCTGTGGGACCCACATAGTGGAAGGAGACAATTGACTACTGAAAATTGTTTCCTAGCCTCCACAAGCATGCCATGACATTGCACCAGCACCCCTCCCCTCCCCTCCGCAACCCCCCACACACATAGTAAATGAGTGAATGAATAAATGTTGAAACATTGAAATTATGTTTCAGAATCCATGGAATACTTGCTCTTCTCCCCAGTTTCTTAGTTTTAACCCTATTTCCAAGAGCTTGCCATGCCTCAGAATGTCTTCCTTTAGGGTTTATGTTCTACTTTGCTTTTGGTTGCTGTGATGAAACACTGACCAAAAGCAACTTGAGGAGGAAAAAGGTTTGTTTTATCTTACAGGTTATAGCCCATCGAGAGAAACCGAGGCAGGAGCCTAAAGCAGGAAGCAGGGAGAGTTGCTTACTGGTTTGTTACCTCTGGCTCGCTCAGCTATGTTTCTTACACAGCTCAGGTCCACAGTGGGCTGGGCACTCCTACATCAATTAGCAATCAAGAAAATGCCCCACAGACATGCCCACAGGCCAGTCTGATGGAGGAGGTTCTTAATTGTGATGTCTTCTTAACAAGGTTTGTCAAGTTGACCACAAAACTGTGACCAACCCCCCATGTTTTTCTAAAATGCACACAAAGTGTTTCTTTCTTAACAAATTGGTGTATGAAGAGACATATCATAGACCTTTGCATTTGCAGAGACTTAAATGTTTGGCACACATCCTGATAGAAGACAGAATACACAATGTCTAGATAAATGCTGCATGTCGTCTTTGTATACAAATGGTGTGTGATATACCTGTATTTATCTTCCTCTGAAGGGTGCCGCCTGGAAATTTCTCAGGCAAGCAAGCTAATTATTTCCTTGCCTTTTCTACTTTTTATTATACTTAACTAATGAGCAATCTCTAGTCATCTTTCCAGGACTTAATGTGGCCGCTAACCGGTGTAGTCCAAATTAATCCAACGTATTTGATCAGACACAAGGACCCTTGAACTGAATGTTTCAAACTTTTGATCAAGAGAATACTGTCTTTATGATATACTACAGGTTTTCCAGTTTTGCTTAGAAAATACAGTGCATTGGGTTCTGTAGGATATATCACAAATAACTTAATTTGTATAGTCCTAAAGTCGTATGCCTATGATACTATACTGGAAAGCAGATTAAGCTTAATGGCATATTCCTCTATTTTGCCAAGTTTAAGGGAACTCAAAACAGAATTCTAGCTTCATGTTAATTGTTTTGGGCTTTCAATATTGAGAACTAAAGATGTGTATTGTTTCTTTTGTTTACTTTAATTAGGCGCTATATATTGAAGACAATGTCTGGAAGCTTCTACTTTGTAATTGTTGGCCACCATGATAATCCAGTTTTTGAAATGGAGTTTTTGCCACCTGGGAAAGCAGAATCCAAAGTGCGTATGAAAGCTTCCATTCCATCAGAACTTAGAGATTGTTGTAATGGATTTTGGGAAAGAATATTCAGCCCATAGCAGGTATTTTTGGGAAGGTAAAAGGCATTGTGAAAGAGAATTCCACAGGGTTAAGAGTCCATCCAGGTGGTGAATTTCCTTTCCACATTATAGTGGATCATTCCTACCTTCCATCCAGTTAGGCTGTTTCAGCCTGCCAAGAGAACAGTCCTGGTTTTCACAGGATGTTTCTGCAGTTGAAACAGATGGCTGTTTGCAGCTAGGACTAACTGAGCATGGCCTCCCCACCCCTCACAGATCATGCCATGCGAACTCAGTTCTGAAAGAGGCCTCTGGCAGTTCACAGGTGCCACCTGAACTGGCTTTGCTGCTTCTCCGGTGTGCTGCTCTGGAAGCCCAGCCCTCGCCTTGAGACCACATGCACAGGGCACCTCTTCACAACTGTCCTTAGCCTCATCCACGTCCTTGATCCACATCCACTTGTGTGTCTTTCTCCTGTAGTAAGATGGGCTTCTGAAAAAAAGGATCTACCTGTTTTTATTTTTCCCCCTTAAAAGTAATATACTTTCTTCACATGTATAAATGGTTATAGAATTTGGTAACTGCCTTCTTTCCACATTCAAAATGTAATTTTTAATAGTTTCTTGAAGACATTTTTATTTGGCTTTTCCTGTTCTTGTTGAGTTTTAGATATCAAGACTATATAAAACAGAAGCTTTTGTGTCTTTTGATGATACATGAAGCAAATACAAATAGTTTTTTACCCCATAAGAAAAACATGTATGGAATTTACAGAATGCAAGCCAGGCATACTGGTGCACACCTGTAATCCCAGAGTCGGGTTCAAAGCCAGCTTAGGCTATGTCTGTTGATATATGAAGCAAATACAAATAATTTTTTACCACAGAAGAAAAACATACATGGAATTTACAGAATGCAAGCCAGGCATAGTGGTGTACACCTGTAATCCCAGAGTCAGGGGTTCAAAGCCAGCCTGGGCTATATAGTCAGGCCAGTTCTAGAATAAGAAGAAAAAAGAACCCACAAAAACAATTGACAGAATTTCACAGAATAAATTGTTGGTATTCCCATTGCCATATGGAAATGTTAATCTTGCACCACTCTGTCATTTAGGATGATCACCGTCATCTGAACCAATTCATAGCTCATGCTGCACTCGACCTGGTGGATGAAAACATGTGGCTTTCCAATAACATGTACTTGAAAACTGTGGACAAATTCAACGAGTGGTTTGTGTCAGCATTTGTTACTGCAGGGCATATCCTTACCTTGTGTTCTAGTTCGCTTTCTGTTCCTGTGATGAACATCATGACCAAAAGCAATTTAGGGGAGGAAAGGGTCTATGTGGCTTATACTTCTAGTTCACAATCCATCATTGAGGGAAGTCAGATCAGAAACTCAAGAAGGAACTGAAGCAGAAATCATAGAGGAATACTGCTTCCTGCCTAGCTCCCAAGCTACCTTTTTAGGGGGCGGGGAGGTGCAGAGGTTAAGACAGGATCTCCGTGTAACCACAGCAATGCTCTGGAACTCATATTGATAAGGTTGGCCTTTTTGTGACTGCCTCACATTAAAACTGTGCTCCACCATGCCCTACTTCAGCTACCTTCCTTTCACAGCCCAGGCCCACCTGCCTAGGGACGGTACTGCCCACAGTGGGCTGGGCCCTTTTGTTTCAATTAGCAATTATGAAACTGCTCACAGTCATGTCCACAGGCCAATCTGATGGGGCAGTCCCCTTATTAAGACTCCTTCAGATAACTCAGGACTGTGTTGACAACAGAAGCTAAGTAATTAAGAGACATTCATAAAAATACTTAGCAAAAGGCTGAGTTAGAAATCAAGAACTTGAAATATAGATGCAGGCTCTGAATTTGGAGACTTGAAAGAGTCAAACGAAGATTAAAGAAATCTGCATTTATGAGGCTGCCTTTTTAAACATTATATATTTGAATATATTTTATATATTTTATATTTATGTATTAAAAAATTTATATATTATTTTATATATTTTATGTGTATGAGTGTATTGCCTTCATGTATCTAAATGCACCCGTGTTGTCCAGTGGTCTCGAAGGTAAGAAGACAGTATCAGATCCACTGAAGCTGGAGTTATGGAAAGTTGTTAGCTGCCATGTGGGCCCTGGGAAACAAATCCAGGTTCTCTGCAAGAACAGCCAGTGCTCTTAACCCCTGAGCCATCTCTCCAGCCCCTCTGTCCCTTTTTTGAGTACACATTTTGTTTAACAGAGAATTTTAAAGTGGCACACATAGAAAACTAAGGTTTAGCTGAACCACATCAAGGGCAATTTTACATTTTGTCTCTTTTCTAACTTAAAAATGACATTCTCCTTAAGACAAAGCTAAGTTGACTTTAACCTAATTTATATATTTCAATGTTGCCATCACAAAATACAGTTCATGTCACTAATTTGCAGAATACTGTATCACCTGATTGCTTTAAAATTTTCATTTCTAGTAAAGATTATGCCTTAATTATTTCACATATGAGATTTATTATGCTTCATGATGTGAGGCAAGAAGATGGAATAAAGAACTTCTTTACTGATGTCTATGATTTGTATATAAAGGTATGGTATATTCTGTGTATGTGGTGGTGTTGTTTTGAGATAGAGCCTCACTGTGTAGCACTATACCTGGCTGCCTTGAACTCAGAGATCCACCTGCTTCTGCCTCCCGAGTGCTGGGACTAAAGGCATGTGCCACCATGCATGATAAAGATGAGGAGTATCAAGTGATCAAGTTATAAAAATCAGTTCCTCCTGTCCCTATTAGTAATTCTATTTTAGTATTTATTTCTCTTATATGTTATGATGCACTTACTATATTAGCTAAGGAACTGATTTTTTGTTTTGTTTTAATGTTATATGTATGACTGTTTTTCCTGCATGTAACTGCACCTGTGTCATGTAATGCCTGCGGAGGCCAGAAGAGGGTGTTGGATCCCTGGAACTGGAATTTTGGATGGTTGCTAGCTGCCATGTGGGTACTGGGAACTAAACCTGGGTCCTCTGCAAGAGCAGCTGGTCTCTTAACCTCTGAATCATCTCTCTACCCCATTTTGTGTATGTGTATATGTGTGTGTGAGAGAGAGAGGGAGAGGGAGGGAGGGAGGGAGGGAGGGAGAGAGAGAGAGAGAGAGAGAGAGAGAGAGAGAGAGAGAGAGAGAGAGAGAGTGTCTCTGACTCCCCTCTGCTGGGATTAAAGGTATGTGCCACCATGCCCAGCTATGATTTTTAGCTTTATGTTAATGCAAAGTAATAAAATTCCAAATTAAAATAATTCAAAAAACAGGGCTGGAGAGATGACTCAGCAGTTAAGAGCACTGGGTGCTCTTGTAGAGGATCTGGGTTCAATTCCCAGCATCCACATGGTGGCTAACAGCCATTTCTAACTCCGGTTACAGGGAATCCTACACCCTCTTCTGACATCCTTGAGCATTGCAGGACATGGGTGCACTTACATACATGCAGGCAATACACTCATACACATAAAAATAAGTAAAAAATAAAATATTAAAAAAAATAATTCAAGAATCTAGGCACAGTGGCATATACCTGTAATCCCAGCACTTGAGAAGCAGAGGCAGGATCACAAGTTTGAGGCCAGCTAGGCTGCAAAAAGACCGTCTGAAAAGAGATCCCTACACCTAATAGCAGTATGGTGTAACTTTTTCTTAACTCTGAACATATGACACATTTATCATTTGTTTAATGTAACCTAGTGGGCCTTACAGATTAATCCACAACTATAAAGAAGTCAGGATTCACATTAATGTATATAGGCAATCTCTTTCATACTATTAGGTTAGCCACAGGCACTTCTCAAAATGAAAACATCAGAGCAAAAACCTTCTTAAGGGAAGCCAGGCTTGGTGATGCACTCCTGTAATTGCAGCACTTGGGAGGTACAGGAAGGAGGCTCAGGAGGTCACAGCATGTCTCAGATGCATAGTTTCAAGCTTGGCCAGGGCTACATGAGGCTTTGTCTCAAAGCATCCCCTTTGCTGGGTATGGTGGCTCACACCTGTTATCCCAGCACTGGAAAGACTAAAACAGGAGGATTTCAATGAGTTTGAGGCCAGCCTTCACTACAGAATAAGAATCTACCTCCAAAATACAATGGGACATTTTTGTTGTTTGTTTTTTAAAGTTTTTTATTACACCTGTTTGTGTGTATATGGGAAGGAGATAAGAGGTGGTCTCACAGGCCAGAGTGAGTGTATGTGGCAGGAACTCAGAGAACAACTTGTAGGAACCAGTTCTCTCCTTCTACCCTGTAGGTTCTAGGGATAGAACTCAGGTTGTCAGGCTTGGCAGTGGGCATCTTTACCCACTAAGCCATTGCACAGGGCCTTTTCTTTTATGTTTTTGAGGCAAGAGTCTCAAGTAGTCCAACCAAACTGGGCTCAGGCTCATTATGTAGCTAAGGCTGGCCTTCAACTCCTGGTCCTCTTGCCTCTACCACCCAAGTGCTAGAATTACAGACGTGTTGAACTATACCCGACTAAGGAGATGCTAATACTTAACCACGGGCAACTCTGAGAAGTCCATACCAGTGCTCTAGGGTGTGTCTTAATTCCTGGGTGTCTTTCTCTTAACCTTAATGATTAAAGTCTATATTAAGAATCTTTGGGGCTGGAAAGATGGCTCAGCGGTTAAGTGCACTGGCTATACTTGTAGAAGACTAGGTTTGAATCCCAGCACCCACTTGGTGGCTAACAACTGTCCATAACGCCAGTTCCAGGGGATATTCCTCTTCTGTCCTCCGCAGACAGTACATGAAACAGGTGCACTTGCAGGCCTAATACTCATACACATAAAATTAAAAAATAATAATAATTGAAAAAAAGAATCTTTATTAAAACCCCAATTCTGCTTTATTTAAAAAATGAACAATGGAATACTTTCAATGAAAATTAAAAATGCGACTCTTTGACGTTTGAATGTCTGATAATTTTTAGCTTAAAAATGTACCTTTTAGTGACCTCTTTTAACAAGCTCACTAATATCTTCTTTCCTAGTTTGCGATGAATCCATTTTATGAACCCAATTCTCCTATTCGATCAAGTGCATTTGACAGAAAAGTTCAGTTTCTTGGGAAGAAACATCTTTTAAGCTAAATGCAGAAAAAAAAAAAAAAAACAACGAAATAAGCAGCATTGCCGCCGTGGGGTGTACTCAGGAATGTATGCATTGTAAGTAACTTGATAAAATAGCTTGAAAAACTTAAAATAGTACATCGTTTTCATGTTGCTTATCAACATCAATATTTGCTTGTGCACAGTATTTATAAAGAGCTCTTTAATGTTTTTATTTTGAAACTTAAGAATAAACTCTTGACATTCCTAATTGAGATAATTGGATCTAAAGTAACCATTGAAAAGTCAATGTCATAGTGAAGATTTGCTAGATTTAAAATTAAAAAATTCTGCAGACACAAATGAAATTGATAGCATATACTTAGACTTAAGCATTTAGAGACGTTATAAAAAATGTATAATATACTGCAGTACCCAAGAAGCTGAAGCAGGATGCACTTGCATTGTGAAATTACCATATGCCTGCCTGTGTCAGGCTGAGAATAGTGATTCTGCAAACTGGACTAAAGTTGCAGGCCAGGGTGAAACGGCGAAATGTACTGTCTCTGTCTCTTCGTACTTTCATATTTCGTTTCTCTTAGTAAACTAAAGGTTTAATGAACTTATAAATATCTGTAATTCTAAAATGTTATAATGCAATTTCAGAACTAATACTAAATAAAAGCCTGGATTACATTGACATTTACACTAGGCCCTGTCTTCAAAAAAAAGGAAAGAAATGTTTGTTGGACTGTACAGTAAGTAGTACATTTGCACAGAAAAGCAAGTAGCAGAAGCTGAGCTGTTCATTGGGCTGGAAGAATTGTGCTCCATTCTAACTTTCGAACAAGCATTTCTTTATTGTGTACCCTTGTATGAAGCTGCTACCATCATTCTTTATTCTATTTGATTTCTTAAATAAAGACTGATGTCGAAGATTGTGGTACGTCGATGTCTAAATTTTAAAAATATTTTATTCTTTGAGAATTTTATACAATGTATTTTGAGTCTATTCAGAACCCCTACCCCCTCACTTCATGGCCTCTATTCTTTTTTTTTCAGCTATTACGAAAACTTTATTGAGAATTTCATACATGTATATAAGGTATTTTGATCAAATCCACGCCCACTCCCTCCCCTCTAACACCTCCCATATCTCCCCATCACTTTTTTCTTTTTCTTTTTTTCTTCTTTCATTTATTTATTTTTTTAAAGATTAATTTTTTATTATTTGAAACATTTTATAATATGAAAAATGCTCTTTTTCAGTTTATTATTTACTTAATAACCACATACTTAGAAGAAGCATTCCATTACAACAGCATTGACATATTCAATAACAATTTCCTGGGCTAAAACGCATCTTTTTCAAAATTGGCTGT
>NW_008355477.1:464495-531664 GCF_000622305.1 Nannospalax galili
AAATTCATTTTTAATGCAATTGACATTAAGATGTTTGTACATGCATTTCTAATCTCTATATATCTGATTATTACTAGTGACAGTCGGTTAATTTCTGTCACTTATTTATTTTTATGGGGCTTTTGGATACTCTAACATTCCCCCCTCTGAAGATGTAACCCTAAAATCTTTTAAGGATTAGATACAAGCCCCCAAGTAGTTTTGCCATTTTTGGCCTTTGGAACAGAGTAGGTTGCTAACAGGCCCAAGGACATTTTGACTTTTAGCCAAGAAACTGGCTACATTTCTTTGGGGTCTTTTTATCCTAAAACTGCCTAGCCAATTCCTATCTCATATTCTTATCATGCCATCCTCTGAAGGGGTTACCCAAATTGCCAGTAGGGAATAGGGACACTGACCACTCTGGCTTCTTCCATGCTGAACAGGGACGCAGGGTGAGGCAATTGGAGTACCCCTTCAGTGGGTTTATCTAAAAGTCTATTCTTTTGTCTTAAGGCCTAAGTCTAATATGTGTTCCCTAAATGATCTTGGGTGTGGGTTCTTGGTGAACTAAATTTATATCATACCCTTAAAGAAGACTTGACTCACCCTGTCCTTACGGCTATCAATTGCCAGTAGTTCCTCAGCTAACTATGGTTTCTTTTTTTTTTTCTCAATGTATTTTATTGAATTTTTGTGCATTTCATACAATACATCTTAATCATATTTAGACCCCATCCGGACCCTCAATAGCCCCTCCCACATGATTTCATGCATTCTCATGTAACTTAAGGCCTATCAAGTCAAGCTTTTGTACCCAGATGTCCCTCTCTGCAAGTTCATCCACTGGAGTCTGGTAAACCTGTCTGGAGTTACCCCCTTAAAGAAGATAAACTCCCTCACCGACCAGTAATCAATTGCCAGTAGTACCTTGGCTAAGGTGGGCCGCTACTTATTTCCCCTGTTCTATGCTGGGTTTTGGTCTGGTTGAGTCTACATGGGTCTTGTGCACACTGTCATCAATGCTGTAAATTCATAGGAGCAAGTACCTAGAGGCCTGGAAGGCTCTGTTTCCTTATGTTCATGCACCAATCCTGGCTCTTAAAATCTTTCCACCCACTCATCTGCAATTGTCCCTGAGCCATGGGTGGGTGAGGTTTAATATAGGAGTCCTATCCAGGGACACACACTCTGGAGTCCCTTATTCCCTACACCTTGGCCCATGTGGCCTTCTGTTTTCATCACTGTCTGTTGCATGAGGAAGCTTCACTGCTGAGAGTTGAGTGATGCATTAGTATTCTCTCTACCTCCTGTTCAACTATGTTCCATGAGCCTTAGGTGTAGAGGTCCCATTGTAGCTGTTTCACATAGGACTGAGCACCTCTCAGACACATATTTTCTGTCTTTGACTAGTTCTGGAACTCTATAATAGTCTTCCATCTGTTGCAAAAAAGAAACTGCTTTGATAAGTGGTGAATGGTACTTGTCTAGAAATACAGGGATCCATATTTAACATACAGTAAGAAATTACATTTGTCTAGTAATATGACAAAGATACAGTTTTCTGTAGTGTCTGTGACTGTACCAGCCAATTGTATTTGGCTATGTTTACAGTGCCACACATGAGTTCCCTCCCATTGAAAGGGGTTTAAGTCCAATTAGATACCTGTTGATTACCCCAGGATAAAAATAACACTACTGCACTGCTATACTTTGTTATGCCAGTCATTGCTGTGGTTACTACAAAGCTTTAAAGCTCCCCAGGGGTGGCACCACCCACAGTGGGCTGGGCCTTCCCACATCACTCAACAGTCAAGAAAATGTCCCACAGATATGTCCATAGGCCATTCCAATGGAGGCAATTCTCCAATTGAGGCTTTCTCTATGCAGGTATGACAAGTTGACAACTAGAGCTAGCCAGTACATTCTGGATATTACTCCTCTGTTGGATGTGTGACTGATAAAATTTTTCTCCCACTCAGTGAGTTTTCACTTCCTTGGTTGTTTCTTTTGCTATACAGAAGCTTTTTAGTTTAATGAGGTCCCACTTCTTGGTTTTTTACCTTAATTCCTGAGCAACTGACGTCCAATTTAGAGTCCTTTCCTACACCTATCTCTTGTAGGGTACTAATGTTGTGGGGTGCCTCACCAGAGAAGACCACTCAGACAAAGTTTTGCCAAATGAAAGTCATTACTGGCCAGGGCTACTACACAAGGGTGTTGGGAGCCCAAGTGTGTAGCATCGAGCCATCTCTAGGGTAAGCTTTTATACAGAAAAAACATAACCAGGGATGAAAAGCTTAAGCTTCCAAGCTTACAGGTGGAGAGTCCCCTTAACAATGTCTATTCTGTTAAGTAACAATTACTGTTTTGCAGAAGCAAGCCAAGCATAACCTCCAGAAGCCATAAATCTGCAGTTAGCAGGTACACTCTGGGACAATCTGACCTGTTCCCAAGACAACCGGGGTCCAGCTGACATGTGTTCCCATACCCTGGGCCAACTGTCTGATAATTTCAGAGACCACAGTCAGCCTAAACATTAACATGGAGTAGCTATGCTCAAGAAGGTGCCCTATTACACTACCAGTGTTTTCTTCTAACAGTTTCATAGTTTCAGGTTTCATATTGAGGTTTTTTATCTGTTTGGAGTTGACTTTTGTGTGGGGTAAAAGATAAGGGTCTAATTTCTTAATTTCTTTTCTTCTCCCTTTTTTTTTTGTCTTTTTGAGACAGGTCTCCCTGTAGCATTGGCTGGCCTGGAGTTCACCAGGCTGGCATTGAACTCATGGAGATTCGCCTGCTCTGCCTCCCAAGTACTGGGTTTAAAGGCAAGTTTGACCACGCCTGGATTGATAAGTGTCTAATTTCATTCTTCTACAGGTAGAGATCCAGTTTTGCCAGCACCATTTGTTGAAGATGCTGTCTTTTCCTGCATTGTGTGTTCTTAGAACCTTTGTTTAATTATCAGGTGGCTGAAATTGTGTGCTTGGATCTTCTATTTTCCATTGATCTACATGTCTGCTTTTATGCCAGTACAATGCTGTTTTGATGACTATAGGTCTGTAATATAGTTTCAGATCTGGTATGGTGATCCCCCCAGCATTGCCCTTTTTGCTCCAAGATTGTTTTTTATTGTTTTGTTTTTGGGTGGGGTGTGTGTGTGTGTGTGTGTGATTCCATATGAATTTTAGGATTTTTTTCTAGTTCTGTGAAGAATGGAATTTTGATTGGTATTCCGTTGAATCTGTAGATTGCTTTGGTAGAACGGTCATTTTTACAATGTTAATTCTACTCATCCATGAGCACAGGATGTGCTTCCATCTCCTAGTGTCTTCCTCTATCTCTTTCTTCAAAGATTTAAAAACTTCATTGTAGAGATCTTTAATGTCCTTTGATTATACCTAGATATTTCTTTTAGGCTATAGTGAATGGGAGGGTTTCAGTGAACACTTTCTCCAAATGCTTGTTATTGGTATATAGAAAGGCTGCTGATTTTATACATTGATTTTGTGACCTGCCACTTTGCTGAAAGTATTGATCATTTCTAGCAGTTTTCTGGTGAAATTTTTGGGATCTTTTATATATATCATATGCAAATAGGGATAATTTGACCTCTTCTAATTAGTACTCTTTTAATTTCCTTCTCTTGTCTTTTTGCTCTAGTGAGAGTTTCAAGCACTATATTGAAAAGGAGTGGAGACAGTAGGCAGCCTTGTCTGGGTCCTGATTTTAAATGGGAACGCTTCCAGTTTTTCTCCATTTAGAATGATGTTCACTGTGAGTTTGTTGTATAGCTTTAATTTTGTGGTATAGTCCCTGTAGTCCAGTTCTCTCCAGGACTTTTAACATGAATGAAAGTTGGATTTTGTCAAAGGCCTTTTCTGCATCTATTGAGATGACCATTTGATTTTTATCTTTAAGTCTATTCATGTAATTTATTACATTAAGCCAGGCATGGTGGTGCACACCTTTAATCCCAGCACTCCAGAGGCTAAAGACAGGTGGATCTCTGAGTTCTAGGCCAGCCTGGTCTCCATAGGGAGTCCAGGCCAGCTGTGACTACAGGGAGACTGATAGGTAAAAATGTTGGCGAGAGCGGGTGGAGGAAGGCATGAGCGGATGGGATGGATGGAGGAGGCACTGAGGCACAGATGGAATTCTCAGTGGGATACAGCTTTATTTCGCACGGGGCACCTTTCCCTCGGGGAAGGGAAAGATGTCAGGGAAGGGAAAGATGTCAGGGAAGGGTAGAGAAGGGAAAGATGTCAGGGAAGGGTAGGGAAGGGAAAGATGTCAGGGAAGGGAAGGGAAAGATGTCAGGGAAGGGAAGGGAAAGATGTCAGGGAAAGATGTCAGCCCACGGGCTGTGAGCTGGGACTTTATATATGGGGCCTTTAGGGTGTAGAAGGGGGAATGTTTGAGGGAGAAATCAGGGAGGGGGAAGCAGGAAAAGCAGGTAGGATTAGGGTCTGGAAGTGTTTACTTTTTCCCTCTTAAGATAAGAGAAAAGCTGTTATGATAAACAACTTCTAAAATCTCTGGTTATCAGGTAGAATCTGCTTATCTTATCTTTGGAGATCAGAGGAAAGGCAGGCTGCTTCTCAGCAGAGTTTGTTTCCCTTGACTTCAAAGGTCAAGGTGCTTATCAGCTCAGTTGCCTTTTTCGGGCTCCAAAGTCTGTAGGTCCCTGTTGGGGAGGGGGGGAAGCTGCTGCTGTTTGGAACCCTAACAGAGACCCTGTCTCAAAAAAGACCAATAGATAGATAGAGAGATAAATAAATAATTTATTACATTAACTGACTTCTGTATATTGAGCCATGCCTGCATCTCTGGAATAAAGCCAACTTGATCATGGTGGATGATAGTTTTAATGTGTATCTGTATGTAGTTTGTGAGTATTTTGTTGAGAATTTTTCCATCTATATTCAAGAGGATATGGATATGTCTGGTACAATTCTGCTGTGAATCTGGGATTATTTTTGTAGTCAAAAGGTTTTGTATTGCTGTTCTAATTTCCTTATTTGTTATAAGTCTGTTTAAGCTGTTAATGTCTTCTTGATTTACCTCTGGTGGTTTCCATGAAAAACATCCATTTCTTTTAGATTTTCAAATTTAATAGAGTATAACTTTTTAAAGTATTCCCTTATAATGTTCTGGATTTGTGTATGTGTGTGTGTGTGTCTGTCTGTCTGTTGTGATGTTTCCCCTTTCCTCTCTGATTTTGTTAATTTGGATTGGCTTGCTCTTTCTTTTGGTTAACTGGGCTAAGGGTATGTCTATGTTATTTATCTTTTCAAAGAACCAGCTTGTAGATTCATTGATTCTTTGTATTGTTTCCTTTGTTTCTGTTTCATTAAGTTCTGCTCTGATTTTTGGTATTCTTATCTGCTAGGTTTGAGTTTGATTCATTCTTGCCTTTCCAGAGTCTTGAGTTGTACTATTAAGTCATTTATATATCCTCTTTCCTTTTGGTCTTTTTGAGACAGGTTTTCCCTGTAGCATCAGCTGGCCTGAAACTCACTAAGTAGACCAGGCTGGCCTTGGGATTAAGGGCGTGTGCCACCACACCTGGCTTCCTCTTTCTTATTTTTTAATGTAGGCACTTAGAGCTATAAACTTCCTTCTTAGGACTGCTTTTAAAGTGTCCCAGAAGTTTTATTGCATTGCATTATTTTCATTTATTTTAAGAAATATTTTTTTTTCTTCTTAATTTCTTCTTTGACTATTCATCATTCAGGTGTGTGTTGTTTAACCTCCATGAGTTCATGTAATTACTAGAGCTTCTTTTGCTGTAGGGGAGGTGACCTTCTGAACATAATCTTACATAAGGGGTGAAACCCATCTTATAGGGAATACATCTAAACCAGAAGAGGAGGACCAGAGGCAGGAGATTGGGCCAGTTTTCACTGGTCTCTAAGATCAGTTTAGCTTTATCTGAGTCAACTGCCAGGGGCAGCCCAAACCTAGGAAATATCTCATGTAGAAGACTTTTTACCATCATTAGGGAAAGGCCTCCATCCAGCTGGAGAATGTGTCCACAAATGCTAGAATGTAGTTCTGTCAGTTTGGTGGCACCCAAGTGGATCGTCTGATGAAGCTGGTCTACAAGATGTTCAAGGGCTGTACGAAGGATGATTCTGAAGTCTGGCAGGGTCTATTATCCCATGGGGTCCTTTCTCATTTTCTGGGAGTTTTGAGTGGCTCAACAGTGAGTAGCAGCCCACAGGGCCACTTGGCCTTCTGCCATGGGAGTGTCAGAGTTCTGTTTTCTTATACATGAAAGGGTTGCAAAGGCACATCTGCTGTCTGTCTAGATGTTCACTCATTTATCCTTTTCCCAATGTAAAGCCTGGATGAGGTGATCAATTCGGCCTTTAATGTGGAGGTGCACTGGGGCAAGGCTTGGGGTTCAGTTGACATCCCATTAGTTGGTCATAGTGGCTCCAGCCTTCTGGGTCCCCTCTATTACATAACTGCTTCCATCTGTGAACATGGCTTCTTCCTGGGGTAAGGGATTGTCACGGAGGTCCGGGTGACTGGCCTGTGAGATGTCCAGCAGATCTTCAAGTCATGTAGGAGCACCTCCAGGTTATTGTCACGCATCAGTGTTGCTGGGTTGTGGCTCTGAATGGCTGAGAATGTGACATGGGGCTGATCAAGGAGCAGACTTTGGTATTGAGTGATATGTGCATTTGACATCCATCAGCCATTTGCTCCTAGGAGGAGGGTCTCCAGTGCATATGGGGGCCTATGCCTTGGCCAAAGGTGAGCTTATCAGTCTCCTTCAGCAGTAGAGCAGTGGCTGCTTTGGCTCATAGGAGGGCTATACTGCAGCTACTAGGTCTAGGTACTCGAATAACACATCTGGGACTGGATCCCAGAGTCTGAGTTAACACATCTTTTGCAGTCCCCTGGCCTTCCTGAACAAAAAGGTGGACATCAGGCAAGACCAGAGGTGGGCTTGGATTAGTGCCAAGCCCATTGGAAAGCCTGTTCCTTTACCTCTGTCCATTTTAAAGGCTGGTCCCCAGTTGTGACTGAGTGGAGGGGCCTTGCTATTTCAGCCAAACCTGATATCCAAAGTTGGCAATATTTTGCTGCCCTCAGAAATTCATGAACCTGTTTTTTTTTAATTATTTTTTTATTTTATTTTATTTATTTTAGTTTGGGGGGTGGATATTTGAAGAATGGCTTCCTTCCCTGCTGGCTGCAGCAAGGGTCCTCTTAACCTCAGAGAGTTTGTACCCCAAGTAGAATACTTCTGCCTGGCAAAGTAGAGTTTTCTTCATGGAGACAGGGTACTTTAGGACCTGGAGGAGCTGGAACGAGTCTTGGGTATGTCTCGCAGGCAGGTGGCTGGGTCATCAGCAGCTATCAGGAGTTCATCCATAGTGGAGCAGTGTGAGTCAGGATGAGAGGCTCTGAAGTTTGTCAAATCCTTCTGAAGGGCTTCCGCAAACAGCATAGGGGAATAAAGGCAAAATGTAGAGCTCAGGTGTTCTCTGGGGCCAGAGGATCATCAGGATTCCTTAGGCCCCTGAAGAACCTTGATGATTTTCGGTAGAATTGTGGGCTTTGGGCTGCCCACCTGATTCCCACTAGAAGAGTCCAGTGAAAAGTGTCCAATGTTCAGGAGTCAGGAGCTGAGGTTTTCAGCAAATGGGAGTGACCAGATGCAGGGCCCCTATATCCCTGTACCCATCCTGAGGTTCAAATTGTGACCCTCGATCTTAGATCCTGTATCCTGTTTTCAGCCAGGGGCAGTAGGGGCTGGAGGCCCTCAGCCCTTGAGAGGGAAGAGAAGAGAGAACAGTGACTCCGATTTTTTTTCTCTTTTCATTTCAATATTCTGCAGATTCATTTATGGGGACTGTGAAGAGGACTGGGAAAACTTCCAGGATGAAAGGGAAGGGACAGCAAGGGTGGTCTGAGGTCTGCCATGTTACCCCATTTCTTGACTTTGTATTTGTCTATCCGGTTAGTCCTGATCAGGTCAGCAGGACTAGGACCTGAGAAGGTCCCTGACAAAGAACTGGTGGAAGCATCCAGCCCCAAGATCAGAAGATAAGGGTGTACAGGAAGGCAGGAACAGCACTGTTTGATGCCTCACATAGTAAGGAGATTTATTTACAGTCTTTTTTAATTTTTATTTTTACTGGCAGATATTTTATGTAATAGTTAACATTGACTTGAATTAGTTGCTGTTAATAAACCTGGGATGGTGCAGGGCATTAGTCCTCCCCCTTTCCTTTTAAAAATATAATCCTGTTTTAACAGAAACATTTTGTAGTAAAGAATCATTATTCTTTTTTTGTCATGAAGAATACAACCAAATTTAAACCAAAGCACATAAATTTTACATTTTCTCTGGCCTTTTATAATGCACTATATATCCTTGAGTTGGACTTTTCTGTCTCCTTTTATATTCTGGTACAATCAGGCATTTTAATTTTAGACAAAACGTTTTTTTGTTTTGTTTTTTAGACAACTTTAAAATGTGAGGCTTTTCCAGTATCATAGTCCTTCCCTCTATATGCAGGTCCCAAATACACCAGTCTTCCTAGTCCTGCTTTCCTGGAGGTCCTGAGGAGCACATCTGAGGATGGAGGGGGAGGAGCAATAGCTGATAAAGAGTGGGCTCCTTTTTTTTCTTTTTAGTAATAAGGCAGAGTAGAACAGCATTTCTTAGGAATGGTCATTCAGAGATAAATGCTAATCTGTGCCCTCAGAAGGGTGGAGAAAGGGGTACATGGAAGAGTCACAGAGAGTCCATCACCTGTCCTAACAACCAGGAACACTACTTTCAAAGAGAAATGAGTCGCAGACTGGGGAAGTTCAGCCTGACTGAAACCCTTTCATTTTTCCCATTTTATCAGCACAGAAGGGACAGATGACAGGCTTCAGTTGGCAGTGTCCTGGCTGTAAGCCCTGAGCTACACCCCATTCCCTGCCCCTTTTCCCCATAGTAGAGGGTCTGGAGAGACAGGGAAGGAACTCAATCAACTGGGGGTTTTTTGAACAGCGGCTTCAACTTGGAGCCACAGAGAAAAGCACTGGGGATGGAGAGAGGATGGGCCACAGGGACAGGCCTAGGCAAGGGGGGAAGGAAGTGCCTCAGGCATGGGAGGGGGCTGCTAGGTAGAGTACAGGGAACAAAAAGCTGCAAAGCAGCCACAAGCCTGTCAGAACCGAGAGTGGTCGTAAAGCAGTGGCAGGAGGTAGAGTCACAGTTTAACAGACCTGCTAATCGCTCAGAGGGCAGGCTGACTCCCTGGTCCCTAAGGAGAATCAGGGAGGAAGGAAAAGGAGAAAGTCATAGGACAGTAGTTGAAGCTAAAAAGGACATACTTCCATTCCAGGATAGACAAGACAAAAGACAGCACCTCTGGACAGGTACTGACTTTGTCCAACTTCCCAATCACTCATTCAGTCAAACAATTATTCATATACACAAAACAGACATGAACAGAGACCAGAGTAACCAGTTTCTAATGGTGCACCAGTTTACCAGATGACCTTCCTAGCCAACATCTTGACTACAGAGAAAGGTCAAGGCAAATTCTTCATTAAGATTGAACTCCCATTATGAAATACTAGAGCAGACCAGAATGAAGCTCCAAACTAGAAATAACAACTTACCTCCTAGGAGGACCAGAAGGACTCCATCATTTTTGGTTTTGGGGTCATGCAGCAGTCATCTTGGGACTCTCCAGCTCTGATGAGCTAGTCACAGGGCCCTAGAACACTCTTTTCAAGAGTAGGTTGAGCCCCTGAGTGGTGATTTCATGGGGGCCTCCAAATGTAATACCAAGCGAGATACACAGAGAAGTGCCACAAAGTGTTGGTCGAATTAGGAGTCCTTTATTAATAGCTGACAGTCAGAGAGGGGGCTAATTCCCAAAAGAACTCTCAACACTGAAGAGAAGCAGGACAGAGTTTATAAAGTTAAAACTACAATTACATCACATGGTGGCAAAGCCAGTAAGCATAGTTAGATCACCATAGTTATACCAGACCAGGGACAGGTCAGTTAAAAGAGGTTTTCAGTTAACAAAAAGTTTCAATTAGGAAAAAACAAGTTTCTCAGACTTGTAGAAACAATGGGCCCCATGGAGATGCAAGTACAGCTGAGAGGGAGGACATGCTACCTGGCTACTTGTAAGTATCCTAGTATTGTAGAAACAATGCACTCCCTGAAACTACCTGCATGAGACTTTCTGCCTGGCTGGCTGCAGTGGGAATGGCTCGGCAAGAACACAGGGTAAAGCAAAAGTCAGCTAGGGCAAAATGGAGTTAGTTTTGAGATTTCAGTTTTCTTCTATAATCCCGTTAAAGATCTGGTCAATGCCATTGACCTGAGATTCTTCTCCTTCCTCCATGCCTATAATGTGTAGTTTGGTCTTTTCATGCTGTCCCACAATTCCTGCATATTCCATTCATGTATTTTTAATTTTTTTTTCATATTCTTTGCTTGAGTGGTCCAGTTCTTCAACTTTGTCACCTAGTCTTGAGATTCTGTTTTCCATTTTATTCATTGTGCTTGTGAGGCTTTCTCCTCTTGTTTCAAGTTAACTTACTGAATTTTTCAATTCCATCTTCATTTCAGCTTAGGTTTTCTTCAATATTTCTATCTCTTGTGAATTCACTTTTCAAATCTAGAATTTCATCATTTCATTCAGCGGCATATTTGTATTTTCTTGAGCATCAGCCAGATATTTATGCCTATCCTCTTAGAGTGGGTTGTGCGTTGAGTTCTTTAATCATGTTTATGATTTTTCTTTTACATTCCACATACTGGGGCTCCTATGAGTGGTTCTTATTGCAGGACACTTCTGTAGAACCAGTGGGTTGTGTTGAGGACAAAATCTCTTGGTTTTTCTTTATTTTTATTTTTTTGGTCTTTTTGAGACAGGGTCTCCCTGTAGCCCCAGCTGGCCTAGAACTCGCTATGTAGACCAGGCTGGCCTCGAGCTCACAGAGATCCACCTGCCTCTACCTCCCTCGTGCTGAGACTAAAGGCGTGCATGTCACTACACCTGGCTGGTTTTTCATATTGTCTTTTTACATCGTTTGGGAATATGGATTTCTTTTGTTGTGTGTCCGATACGAAATTCTGTTCTGCCTTTGTTTAGTTTTCTTCTGTTTATATTGTTGATGTGGTTTGGTTGCTTTTTCTTCAGATAGGAATAGTTGGTGTTTGCTTCGGGTTTTCACTTTTGATTTTTATTGGTGGAACAGGATGTTTTCAAGCTGATTAGTAAAGTGCTCTCCAGGGTAGTATGCAGTTCTCTGGCAGACACATCAAGACGGAGCCAAGGGCAAGGAGGAGTGGGGACAGCCTAGGAAGGGTATAACAGACTAGGCAGAGTGGGTGTGGGCCCTGAAGCTAGAGAATACTCCTTGTCTGGATTCAGGAAATCAGGACACCATGGGTGAGGTCTGGGTTAGGAGGCTAGTCCATACATTTGAGGCAGGAAGAGCAGAAGTGGGCTTACACCTAAGGGGGATAGCGTGTGAAGAGAATAGAGGTAGGGTTTCTTTTCCACCTCCCCCCTTCATTTCAGACCTTTGTCTGGCTTGGGCTTATGTAGGTCTTGTGCATGGTGTCACAAGCACTGTGGGTTCATATGTATAGCTGCCCTGTTGTGTCCAGAAAACACCATTTCTTTGTATTCTTACCACCTTTGGTTCAAAATCTTTCTGCCCTTCTGCCCACCACTGTAATTTTAAATTGCAACCTAACACCAATACTGTTTTAATTTTATTTCTCTATGTAAGTCTGCAAACTAGTATGATACATCTTAACCCATTAGCTCAGATCACCTCTGAGCATGTGCCAAAGCTACTCATGTAGAAATCTAGTTCTTGAAGCTGGAGCGCTCTGGGGTTAAGAGCACATACTGTTCTTATGGAGGACCCAAGTTCGGTTCCCAGCACCTACACCCGGTGGCTCACAACTGCCTGTAATTCCAGCTCCAGGGGAATCTGATGCCCTCTTGTGGCCTCTGTAGGCACTGCATTCATGTGCATATTCTCACACACAGACATGCACAATTAAAATAATAAAATCCTTTTCAAAAGAACTGTAGTACTTTGGGCTGGAGAAATGGCTCAGTGATTAAGAGCACTGGCTGCTTTTGCAGAGGACCCAGGTTCGATTGCCAGCATCCACATGGTGGCTAACAACCATCCATAACTCCACTTCCAGAGAATCCAACACCCTCTTCTGATGTCTGTGGGCATTACACAACAGGAGTGCATCTACCTACATGCAGGCAATACACTCATACACATAAAATAAAAATAATTAGAAAAAAAAAGAAATGTAGTGCTTTGGGCCATTCTATGCAACTTGCCCCACAGTAAAAGAACATACAACCCTGATGGCTAGAATTCTAGCCAGCCAGTAGCAGCATCACATTACAGGCAGGAAGTCACAGGGGTAAGACTTAGGTTCTGGCCCTGGGTCAGCCAATTGAGAAGTACCTTTAAATAGCCTTTTCTCCAAGTGCCAATTTTCATGTATGACTTTGTCAGTGAGGCAGCTCAAGGGGAAGTCTAAGCAATGACTGGTACCTCATAGAAGAGAGCATTTCCAGGCACAGAGGCCTAGAGAAAGCACTGGGGCTGGTAGCATAGAACCAGGATCTGCATAAGGGATAGAACATTAGGAAAACTATTCTGACAAAGTTTGGATCTGCTAGGTGCTGTTCCAACCAGATGCGAAAATGCACAAACCAGGTTTTGTGCTTTCTGGACCTGGACAATTCTAGGATTCTTCACTTTGCATCCATGGTCCTGGTATGTTTCTGGTAATATAGATTCTATAGGTCTTAGCTCTGCCTATGCTATTACCCCTGTGTTCTTGAAGTCCTCAGCCTCTAGTATTTCCAAGTTGACAGTCTATAGCATCCCAGAAACCATTGACTGGTCAGACTCCATCATTGACTGGGAACTTACATTAGTCCATTTCTCTTTACTGCCATTGAAAAGGACTTGTATCATGATGTCATTAGAGTAATATGAAAGCAAGATAGTATAGGAATATAAAAAGCAAGGTTTTAAGGCAAAATATCTGGGATGCTTTAACTTCAACTGGGGGTGCTCTCAGAATGGTAAAGTATCAGAAATATTGCTGTTTTAGTGACCAAATGCACCTTTATCTGTTCTCCAAGTTCAGTAATATGTCTTTTACCTAAAACTGAACACCATCTCAAAAGGCTCTGCATTCATACATAGCTTACCCCTAGCTAGATATGACTATTGTAATGGATGTCAAAGATAAATGCCGTATGGTGACTCCTGTACCATCAGAACCTCCCTCCTTCTGGTCAGTGAAGCATGGCACAGTTCTTCTCATCCATCTGCTTTCTTCTTGGGCAGCTGCTTGTCACCATTCCTGCTGCCACACCACCTGCTTTTTTCACTGCCTCTCTTGCTTTTCCATATTGCTCATCTTTATTGGTAATACCAGCCATCAGAGCCCTGACTTTCCTCAAAAGAAATCTTATCTTCAGCTACCTTTTGCTTTTCCATCAAAGTTAGCTGCAGTTCAAAGGTCAAAGCTATCCCATGAGGTTTTGTTCTTCCTCTTTTTCTCAGTTCCTACAGCTTGGTACCATGTTTGGTAGGTTAGCCTTTAACACAGTATGAAGCTTTGTATTTTTCCTTCAGCCGTTCTCTGCAGACATAAAAATCTTTCCTTTGATTACTTTTTGCTGCTCAGGTTTAGACCTTTTGAAAGCCAGCTAATGGGGCTGAAAAAATGGTTCAGTGGTTTAAGAGTGCTGACTACTCTTCCAGAGGACCAAGTCTCGTTCCCAGCACCCATGTCAGATGGCTCAAAACTGCCTATAACTCCAGCTCCAGGGGATCTGGTGCCCTCTTTTTGCCACTGGGACACCCACATGCATGTGGCATATACACACACGTAAGTAAAAGCCAACGAATCTAATCCTTCAGTAGTTCACAGATTATTGAAGTTTTATTTTGACAGTTTTTGGTTTGGAGTTTTCTTTTTTGAGACAGGATCTCTCTGTAGTCCCACCCAGCTGTCCTGGAACTCAATATGTAGACTAGGCTGGCCTCAGTCTCACAGAGACCTACCTGCCACTGCCGCCTGAGTGCTGGGATCAAAGGTGTGTGCCACCAAGCCCAACAGTTTTTGGTTTGGAGTTTTCTTTTTTGAGACAGCATCTCTCTGTAGTCCCACCCAGCTGTCCTGGAACTCAATATGTAGACTAGGCTGGCCTCAGTCTCACAGAGACCTACCTGCCACTGCCGCCTGAGTGCTGGGATCAAAGGTGTGTGCCACCAAGCCCAACTTGAAAAGGTTTTTTTAAATGTTTATTTTTATTTTATGTGTATGTTTTGCTTGCATGTATGTATGTGTAACACATGCATGCCTGGGGCTCATAGAAGTCAGAAGAGAGTGTCAGACGATCACCTGGAAATGGAGTTATTAGCCACTATATGGATTTTGGGTCCCTAACCCAAGGACTCTGCAAGTCTTCTTAACTGCTGAGCCATCTCTTCAGTCCCTTTAAGACTTTTAAGTTAAAATTCTAAAAGTGGGTGGGTTATGCATACCTGTAGTTCCTGCACTTGGGAGACAGAAGTAGGATGATCGGGAATGTAATGCCAGCTTCAGCTGAGACCCTATCTAATTAAACAAGAAAGGAGGTAGAGTTAAAGTGCCAAAATACTCAGTCTAAACAAATAAATTAACAATCTAAACAAAAATATTAATATGGCCATTGCACTTTTGAACTCTCAGCAACCATTATTACCTACACAAGACCTGCACAAGATTGGGCCTGGTGATGCTCCATCAGAGATGAGCTCCCTGGGGAATCTATAGGCAGTTAACAGTTGTAAAGAGGAAGGAACTCATGAGGCTCACCCCTCCCTTGGAAATCTACAGGTAGTTAACAGTTCCTGGCAAGGAGCTCATGAGGCCCCACCCCTTCCTGGGAATCTACAGGCAGTTAACAGTTGCTAGGGGGAGGGACTCATGAGTCTCTACCCACCCCTGAGGCTCTATAGGGGGTTAACAGTTGCAAATAGGGAGGGACTCATGAGGCCCCACCCCTCTGTGGGTATTTTAGGTAGTTAATGGTCCCTGGGGGAGGGGGACACATTTTCCACAGTGGTGTAGCCACTAGTGAGGTTGCCCATCCTCCTGCAACCCTCATTCATCCTCCAAAAAGTGGTAATTAACATGTTTGCATCTGTATAAATGCCTATAGGGCTTGTTTTCCCCTAAAATTCATTTTGAAACTTAACCCTCCCACTCCCCCAGTACACGTGTGGTGGTTAGTGTTGTCACTTGACACAATCTAGAATCACCCACTGTGGGTGGCACCATTTGTTGCCAAGGCATTCAAAGAGTTGAGAAAGCCAGCTGATCAGGACCATGCATGCATAAATTCATTGCTCTTTTCTTCTCTGAACATAATGTGACCAGCTCTTTGAACTCCTGCCATTGTGACTTCCCTGCCAGGAAATTGAGCCAGAATAAAACTCTCTCCCTCAAGTTGCTTTTGTCAGTGTTTTATCTCAGCAACAGGAAACTAAAACCACCTCAGAATGTAACTATACTCAGGCCAGGGCCTTTGAAAGTTGATTGAGATCATTTGCATGGGACAAAACAACCTGGTTAGTATTCTGAGTTCAAGGCCAGCCTAGACTACATGAAACCCTCTCATTAAACATCACACCTGTATGTGTATTGTGTCCGTCTAACAGACTTTGAATTGTAATTTAAATTTTATTATGTGTATATGAATGTTTTGCCTGCATTGTATGTAAGTATACCCGTGTCATGCAATGCCCTTGGAGGTCAGGTGTTGGCTCCCCTGGAACTGGAGTTAAGGACGATTGTTAGCTGCCATGTGGGTGCTGGAAACCAAACCCAGATTCTCTGCAAGAGCAGCTAGTGCTCTTAAGTGCTGAGCCATCTCTCCATCCCCTGTCCCAAATTTAAACTATTGGCATATGGCAGAACTGTCCTAGACTTTCAAAAGCTTAAGCTTAGGGCAATGATTTGTTCCCTCAGCAGTTCCCAATGGGTGGGGTTTTCCACATTCTACCCTCTAGCCTAGCAGTCTACAGCCCTACTCTTTAATAAGACCACTGGGGTATAGAGACGTGGCTGAGTGTTGCAGAGGGCCTGGGTTCAGTTCCCAGCACTCACATGGTGGCTCACAACAATCCATGACTCCAATACCAGATCTGACATCCTCATCTGGTTCATAGGCACCACGCATGAACATGGTATTCTTATATACATGTAGGCAGAACACACACACAGGATAAAATTGTTTTTGAAAATACAACTGCTTCACAATGGTGGGCCTCACCCACATTAACAGCAGTCTAGGCTTTGATTAGCTTCCACAGGACAGGACGTGTTACTGGCACCACTTACGAAAGACTGTAATTTCTAGTATTGAGTCTGGTCACTGCTGCAAGTTGTTTTTTTAGCATGGAAAAATCTTGAGCACAAATAGCTAAACAGTGATACAGAGACTAAAGAAATAGCTTGCAAATACAGGTGTCTTTGTTACCCTCTCAGGAAGTACAGTTCTGCGCTAAGGATGTAGCTCAGCTGGTACAGGACTTGCCTAGCATGCACAGGACACATGCCTATGATGACACTCAGGGAGTAGGGGTCACAAAGACCAGAAGTTCAACCTGAGGTCATCTGCGGCTATACAGCAAGGTCAAGGCCAACCTAGAATATGTAAGACCATGTCTGTTTTTGTTTGTTTTTAATGGAAGTACATAAAGCTAGCTCTTGTTTTGGGAATGGGTATGTATGTGTGCCACACAATTGAGCAAATGTGAGATAGTTTAATATGCAGAATGAATAAAAAAGGTTAAAACATTTTGGAGATGAGGTGATCAACTCAAAAAGCACTGCAATGCAAATAGATGCATTAGATTTAATCTTTAATCTTAATGCTGTAGGAATTTATTTCCCTAAACCAAGAATAGAATGCTAATTACATAAAAATATACACATATAAAAGTAATTCTTCATTTTCCCATTGGGCATGGGAAAAACATTCCAAGTGTAACTTCTAGAATGGTCCAAGTTTTTTGTATGAATTACAATTAAATTCTTGGTCATCTTATTAGTGCTATCATTTTAAATTAAAGAAACATTATTAGACAACCGTTACAATTTATAAATGTAAAGTGTCATTACTGAGTAAATAGATTTCTCCAGAGTGAATGTGTCCCTTCTCCCACCAGCTAATGAGGCAGCAAGATGCGTTAGTTGAATTTTATTAGTACATGAACACTGCTGCAAACACTAATTCTCTCGTCCACCCTCGTGTGTGAGTTTGTTAGAATGCAGGCAACAACCATCTTAACGATCAACAGCAAGAGGAGCTTGGCTTGGGCTTTCGGTACAGATTGACCGTGTCTGTCTGAATGAGGGGATCTGACCTATCTTCAATAGCCAGCACTCTTCGAACTGCCTCCTCAAACGCTGCTGAAACATTGGTGGCATCTTTTGCACTCGTTTCAAAGTAAGGATAGTCGCCGTTGTCCCGGCACCAGGCCTGGGCTTCTTCTGTGGACACCTGCCGATCATTTCTATCGACCTTGTTGCCCAGAATCACAAAAGGAAAGGTTTCAGGCTCTTTCACATCTGCATAATAAATGAATTCTTTCTTCCAGTTGCTCAAATTCTGGAAGCTCTGTGAATCATCAACACTAAAAGTAAGCAGGCAACAGTCAGAACCTCTATAAAATGGTGTCCTCAGGCTTCGGAATCGTTCTTGACCAGCTGTGTCCCAAATCTGCATGGTAACAAAATGTCCATCCACTTCCAAATCTTTATTTAAAAATTCCACACCTATTGTATGGAACAGCTGGGCATCAAACTTATTGGTTACATATCTGTTCATAAGAGAACTCTTGCCAACTCCACCATCTCCAAGAAGAATGACTTTAAAAAGCGAAGATTTCCCAGCCATTATTAATTATATGAATTTCAACTTTAGAACCCTGTAAAATAAGAGATATCATTACATTCCTTCACATTGGTGCGATCCTCCACACAATTCTAATATCAGCACTTAAGTGAAATAAAACACATAGCCCTGATTCTTTTTTGCAAAGGGAATACCTAAGTAACAAGAACGTTCATTTACTGTCACTTGCACAGGTACCAGCCTCTATCCTACCATTATTCCCTACCAAGGAAAGGAGTCACTCTTCCCCTTCCTCAGCTGACTGTGAAACTGGACTTCAGGCCAAATCTAACCTCAAAGATGCTCTGAAGCATCACTATCAAAAACACTTCCCAGCCTTAGCCACCCCATGGTGAAGATGTACCAAGAGTCCAAAGTCCACAGGTTTCTTTAACAACTTCAAAAAGCCCCTAGTTGCCCAGAGATGATATTGACTGATAGATTTTTTGCTACTACCCCTTCTCTCTTCAGATACAGTTCAGATACAGGCACTGTTAAGCAGGAAAGCCAGAGACTTCCCGAAGCTCACTGATTCAGCTATGAAATAAAAATCAACCAATCATAGGGTATACTGAGTTTACTGTCTTCATTAGAAACTTATTTTGAGTTACTAAAATCAATGTCAGCAGCAATGGACTTTTTCATACAACAGCACATTCAACTCATTTGGGCAGCAACAACTCTTAGCTGGCGTGCATGCATGTCCTAGCCTGTGCATGCTAAGTACACAATCTACAAATGAGCTCCACTCTCAGCCCTATTTATTTAATTTTAAATACTTTAAATGGCCATGTACTAGACAGAACAGGTCTAAAATAAAAGTAGTTATTAATCTTATCACAAAAGTAGATATTGTGAGCCAGGTGAGGTGGCACATGCCTTTGCTCCCAGCACTCAGGAAGCAGAGGCAGCTAGATCACTAAGAACAAGGCCAGCCTGGTCTATATAGAGTTTCAGAACAGCAGAGGCTACATAGTAATACCTGTCTTTAACAAAAATTAGGTATTGTAAATTTCACAATGAATACTTGTTATATGGATTACGGAAAACTTCTGTAACCACTATTAATAGGTGTTACCTGGCTATCAGCTATTCCTGAACAAATGTAGCCAATATAAAATAAGGGAACAATTTTGTAACACACAAGAATTCCACATCTCTATTTGTTCTAGTACTCTGATAAAAACAGCAGCTTATATAGTGAGAAATCAAGTTAATGGAAAAACAAATAAATGACCTGACAGTAAAGTGTGATGTAATCCCTGCTCCTGTAATCCCAGCACTCAGGACTCAGAGGCAAGAGAATCACAAGGTTTACACACAAAACCTGCCTTACACATTTCATGTGTACCCAGTTTCACAAATGCATCAAGAGGCCATGGTTAAGAAACTGACCAACTCCACTTAGCTTTCTGTAAGCATCCTCTAGGATGTTCATAATCACAACCATGTGAGCTACGTCAGAAAGTATCTTGTGTTAAATGGCATGGCTATATTAACACAGGGAAAACATTTGACACTACTCCAAAATGATTAAAATCTGTCAGTGGTTTATTCGCCAGACATTGAGGACTAAGGTCAACTTCTAAGACACAACACTTGACCCAGGTACCACTCTGGCCACACAAGCACACTGCTGCTACAGTCTCTGTTTCAGTCACTCTGAAATGCACTGTCACGTGGAACTGAGGACATGTTTGCCTTTGCCCACCACATGCTGCTCTCTCGGTCAGTGATCCTTCCACTCCCAACCCCAAACTCACTACTGTGTCTGCAAACCTGTTCAGTTTGGTCATTGCCTCCACTAAGAACCCTTTCCCAGAAACGCTCCTCAATGTTGTTGTCATACGATTTTTTTTTTTTTTTGGTCTTTTTGAGACAGGGTCTCCCTGGAGCCCCAGCTGGCATGGAACTCACTATATAGACCAGGCTGGCCCTGAACTCAGAGATCTGCCTGCCTCTGCCTCCCAAATGCTGGGATTAAAGGCCTGTGCCACCATGCCCCGAATCACATGATTCTTTTTTTACACACAGAAACACAAAAGGAAAGCAAATATACATAATAGTCTATCATATTTATCCTAGTGTTTTAAGTCTACTAATCTCACTGCCTGACCAGACACAGTGTATAGCACTGAATTTTTAGAAACTGTAAATCCAATTCTAAGCCATATCATACAATTTGACAACCCCCACCTAGCCTGCTGGTTGTATATATCTCCCAGACTGTTTTAGGAATCCGTTGAGATTTATAGTGTGATTAGGACCTTTTGATAATTCGTTTTTTTCCTCCTAATTATGTGGCAATTTGTACTTCATGACATTATTTGGCCAAAGAAATTTGGCATTTGCAAATTCCACACACCAGGAAATATTTTCGGCATTCACATTTACCATTTGGAGGCTCCCAGATATTCCTACTTGGGAATATATGTGCCTTTGCTAATGTAATTAATATACAAGGCTACTCCTTTGATTTTAACCTTATAATTGTATACAAACCTACATGATGTTATAACTATGCACACCCTGGGGCTGGAGAGATGGCTCAGTGATTAAGAACACTGGCTACTCTTGCAGAGGACCTGGGTTCGAATCCCAACACTCACATGGTGGCTAACAACTGTCCATAACTCCAGTTCCAGGGAATCTGATGCCCTCTTCTGTCCTCTGCAAGTACTATATGACATGGCCGTACTAACATACATGCAGGCATAACACTCATACACATTAAATAAAAATAAATCAAAAAAATTATAACTATATGAACCTTCTTAGTTGTTACTGCTACAAAGAGAAGCAAGCTTCACTCAATCCATTCATTAACAGAATCACAGCAAGTTTATGGACATTAAACATGTTCCTGGTTCTTTCTCTGTGTGTGTGTGTGTGTATGTGTGTGTGTGTGTGTGTGTGTGTGTGTTGTCTGGTGCTTTCTCTGTGTGTGTGTGTGTGTATGTGTGTGTGTGTGTGTGTGTGTGTGTGTGTGTGTGTTTCGTGTACTGCATGTGGGCAGATGCCTGCATGGCCCAGAAGTGAGCATATGATCCCCTGGAACTAGAGGTACAGGCCAATGTGAGCCCCCCAACGTGAATGCTAGGAACTGAACTCTAGTCCTCTGTAAGAGCAAGTGCTCTTAATGGATGAGTTATCTCTAGCCCTTCCCTCTCTGTTCTTTTCTAAAAGCAATAGAACCTTTGAAGTTTCTTTAGCATAAGTTAAATGAACAAAAGTATCCTACTATGTTAGTTTTTAATTTAGGTAAAAATAAAGGTAATGTGAACACTGATATTCCAGTTGGAATGACTGTCCAAAGGCAATCAATAATCTTCATCAAGTTTCACATAACAGTTTACAAATCAAGAAATCAGACTAAGAAAAGCATAATACATACGTAGGTCATGAACCTTACCTTATTAGTTCAGTTTAAGCATCATTACCTGAAAAAAAAAATCAGAAAGCTCACATTAACAACGTACATTGTTTTTAATGTGGTTTTTTTTTGGTTTTTAGTTTTTGTTTTTGCCCCTTCTATCCTTCTATGGTACTGGAGATGGGACCTAAGGCTTTGTGTATGCTAGGCAAGTGCTCTACCAGTGAGTGAACCGTAACCCCAACCCTCTTACTTTTTGAGACAGGGTCTCACTAAGTTGCCCAGGCTGGCTTTGCACTTGGCTCTATAGTCCATGAAGGCATTAAGCTTCCTATCCTCCTGCTTCAGCCTTTTCAGCCTCCAGAATAACAGGCCTGTTCCTGTTTTATAATTTTAATTGTGAAAAGAAGAATTAAATGTGAAACAAGTATCTGACTACTACTAGTATCCATATTTTTAACTTAAAATACTTAAATGCTATGATCTATCCCAACCTTAAAAACAACCCTACAACAAATGTTGTATTTTAGCCATTGATTTGTTTTATTCCAAAATGTCTTATTATCTGTCCACCCTTCTTTGATAACTTGCTCATGCAGACACAGCTATACAATTATACTAGGAATTATACTTGCCTACATTTTGGGTAGCTGATAATAAGCATGTCCTAGAGAATAAAATAAGGGTAACACAAAGTAAACAAAGGGGCCACAGGAGGGAGAGGCACCAACATGCTTCATAGAGTCAGGCTAAGTAGGACTTGGAGCACAGTGTCCTGAAGCTTCTGGGCAGCCAAGGCAAAAATGTAAACTTGTCTGTGTGAAAAAGAACAGAATGCCAGGAGAGAAAAGGTGCCCCTAGTACCAAGCAAGGCCAGAGGGCACAGCCGTGAGGGTGGTTGAGCCCAACATCCTGAAACTTCATGGGAACAGCATCAACAGCACTACCTACCTCCAAGATCTACTCAGATGCCTGCACACAAGTGTTTCACCACACGGCCAGGCTCATTCAAGTGTAGGAACTTTCTGTGGAATGAGAAAACGAAGGCTTTTAAATGGTCTTTTTTTTTTTTTACACCCAATTTCAACAGTTATAGACAGAACAAATTATATGCAGGCAGGCCTCCATTAAGAAACCAAAGGAACAAATTCTCTCTCTCCACTCTTAAAGCAAAGGGCATTTCTGTGGAAGTTACATACAGCAGTCCTTAACTTGCAAATTCAATCAATTAAAACATGAGACTCTTTAAATTGGTGACATGTAGGATTAAGGATAAAAGAACAACAGCAGCCAACACTTACTGAGCCCCATATGCCACCTACATTTCTTCCTCACAAGTATCTTAGTATTTCCCCATTAGAGCCAAGTGCAGAGTTCTAGAGAGGGGCTATAGACAATGCGAGATCACACAGCTCATACAATAGTAAGCTATTCACACAGCACTCAGCCCACTGGCTACTTCAATCAGAACTACTTTTTCTTTTTTTAGGGTTTTACTGTTGTTACAGGTTCAATGAAAATAAGTAGGTGGAAGCAGAAAGTTTTTCATTTGTTTGCTTTATTCCATTTCTGTACCAGAAAAAAGCAAACAACAGAACTAGGAGGCTAATCTGTCAGTATATAATATAAAGCACATCTGAGTATGCTGCAATTTTGATGATTTTGAGACAGGGCCTCTTGAACACAGGGCCTCCTCCAATTTGCTATGTAGCTAAGGATGAACTTGAATTTCTGAACCTCCTGTGCCTCCACCTTTTAAGAGTGGGGATTACAGAGACACCATCGTGCCAAGTTTTATATGGTGCCAGGGATCAAACCCAGGGCTTCATGCATGCTAGACAAGCACTCTACTAATTGAGCACTCTACTAACTGAGCCACAGCCCCAACCAAGTGTGCTATATCTTAAAACATGTTTTAAATGAAATATGAGTCAAATGTTTGCAGATCTCTGAGTCATCTCCACAAAAACCTAGTTTCATAGGATGGGTGAAAGCAGTTTTTCAAAAAGTATTTAGTGAATGCCTACTATATGCCATGCATTAAACATGCAAACCATACAGTCTTGACCTGAGTGACAGTAACATTAATACATACAGGGTTGTCTGTTCACCATTTCCTCCCAGT
Source organism: Nannospalax galili (assembly GCF_000622305.1). NCBI lineage: Eukaryota > Metazoa > Chordata > Mammalia > Rodentia > Spalacidae > Nannospalax > Nannospalax galili. The sequence continues at coordinate 487,960 of NW_008355477.1, forward strand.
GGGTAAGAGGCACAATGTACAAATTTGGGGGTTCCTTAATCAGACCTAGGCCTTGTCTTCCAGTTTGTCACGGAGCAGTATGTGATGCCAGCCATCAGTCAGACTTAATTTGCATTCAACATGACACTGTAGACATAAGCCAACTACTTCAACTGCTAAACTGTAGGGAAGGAAAAGGTAATACCAGACAAAAACCAGGTTGTGCTACACAGTGTTAATGAGAGCCTGCACAGTTTTCCAGTGTGGTGTGCTCCAACCACGTTTCAATGACTGCTTTAGCCACATGCTGCCCTTAGGACACAGTCTTAACTAATGCCTGACTCTAAGGGAAAGGGTATCTAACTCAAGGAAGCTCAGCAGGAGGACAGCTGAGGAGCCGGAACCAGGACGAGGGACCAATGCATGTGAAGGTTCTGCCAAGAAACCCTGATGTTGGCATGGACTAGGAGACCTCAAGATAAACCAAAGAGTCAAAAGTATACTAGGGAGGTGAGACTGGAGGTAGGGGACCCTGGGTAGGCAGGGTCTTAGAAGTCACAGGAAGGATTTTTACCTGGACCCGAGGATTAAGGAAAGGCACTGAGATACATTCAGCAGTGGAGACTCGATCAGGCAAGAGTCCAAAAAGGTTACAGACTGCATTAGGCAAATAAGCTGCAAGGCACAGGAGGAGGACCTCAGATAGAGCTAAGATGGATACTTCACAATCCCTCTCCACTGCCAATGGTGTCAGCTGGCCTTAGCCTCACACTTGATCCTCCAGTAGGATGCTCACTGTATGACTTCCATCTTCTCCTCACTGCCACCCCACCAAATCCCTCCTCTAGACACCTGACTACATCTTACTCACCAGTGCAGATGCAGCTAGACCTTAGCCCCTCCTAAACACCTGTATTTATGGTGAACCCTCTTCAACCATGCTCCTAATATCTGCCATTCGGAATTTCTTAACATGTCTACCATGTCTAATAAAAACGAAATATACTTGTTAAAAACATTCATAATACACATACATGTATTAAAATGTCCATACTTCTCAGCTGTCAATTTTTAACTCTAAAAAAATATGCCCATACTATTCTAAAAACACACTTTGTAAAAATGTTTAGCTGGGCAAGTGACAATTTTTAAATGCCTACTTAGGGGGCCTGGAGAGGTGGCTCAGAATTTAAAAGTCGGATCTGCCATCCAACCTCTCAAGCCTGTCCTGATATCCTCACAACTCACTACTCCCACCCAAACCTACCTCTGGCATTTATGGTCTGGGAGGCACCTCCCTACCACAATGGCTATGCTATGAAAACCACTCATCAGAGGCCTAGTTCAGATTACCTCATGCAAGAAGTTTTCAATGGCACCCAAAGCCTAGTCTCTCTCTTTTCCTTGCACTCTCCATCATTCCCACCTCCACTGTAATTCCTTATTTTCTAAGATGCTCTAATCACTCTTAGTGATTAGATGTTTTCCAGTTCCAATGTCACCCATTCACTTGTCCTATTTCTGTCTGCCACAATGCTCTCTCTGCACACGGTGAAATGCAAAATAAATAATAAATGCTAAAGTAAATCACTTCCTCTGTTATTTTTGTTATTCTATTATTCTACTTGTATCTATACTTTTCGGCATCTATTAAAATATACGGGAACAAAAAGATTGATTATTGCAATTCTAATGAGAAAACCACTTTAAAGCAGGTACTATTGATGGCCAGCAATTAGGAGCTGGCATGCATACACTGTGAGTTCCTCTAGTAAGGTACCAAAAGGAAGAAAGCTCCCCACCCTTTGAAAGCACCTTCTCAGGACTTCAGAAACACACACTCCACTGCCTCTTCACTACCTCTCACTTCCAAAAATTGAAATTGAATTTATCACTCCTGGTTTAAATTTAGGCACCCCTCCCTAAATTCACAAGTTCCTTTTGCATTCATTGACTCTGGATGTACTAATTGGAGGCATACCTATCATTTCACTTAATTTCATAGCTGAAGAAGCTGAGCTTCAAGCAGAGCATGGTGGTCCATGCCTGTAATCCTTCCATTCTGGAGCTGGAGAGTTCAAGGTCAGCCTGGGTTACATAGTGAGACTCTCTAACAGAACGGGTGGGGGTGAGACAAATAATCCTAATATTATTTCTGTTTTCATCTGAACTGTTTTATTTCCTTATATTTTAATTTAGATATATCTTAGCCCAATTAGTTCCTCTGTTTATTTCTAAAGTCTTTCTGGTTATCCTGTTGAAGTGTGTGAACAAGAAGCAAGTCAAGGAAAGTCATTAAGTCTAATGGGTGCTAGCTCTACAACAAGAAAGTAACAAAACAAACCAGGACTAAAGAAAATACCACAGGAACAGATCAACAGATCAATGTGGAAGCAAGTCCTGGTCAGATGAAATCCATTATCTAGCAACTGAATACTACTTCACAGAAAAGATAAAAAGTTAAAAAAAAAGGCAAATCAAAACTGTCACTGACAGCACCTAGCACCTTCCCTATTTAAATAATTCATATCAATAATATTCTTTTAGGAAGATGAAACATCTAATATAACATAAACATGTTAATTTTTCATGAAACAAGGCATTTCTATAGTTCAGTATTGGTAGACAGGCAAAAGATTCAGTTAAGCAACTAAATCCCACAGAGCCCAGACAGCTTTCTGTATTCTTGAAAATGTCCAGTGAAACCACATGTGGCCATGAAATGTGGCTAATCTGATTAACTGACTTTTTTTTTAATTAACTTACTTTTTAAGTTCATTTGAATTAAAGTACTGCACAAAGCCTATGGCTACTGTATTCTGTATACAGTGAGCTTGAGAGGAGCACCCTCCAGAATCACATGTGGACTCAGGGTGAGTGTTAAGAATAGGAACTTGTACGATTGGGCTTTCTACTGCAAAGACTAAAGTAGGTTTCATCAGATTCACATGTGTATAAACACGTGTGCACATGGATGTGGAGGCCAGAGAACAACCTTGAGTGCCATCCTGAGAAACGTCATCCACCTTTCTAGAGACAGGGTTCTCTCACTGGTCTAAAGCTCACCAACTGGGCTAGACTAGCTGGCCAGAGGGCCCCAGAGATCCTCCTGTCTCCACCACCCTAGTGCTGGGATTAGAAGTGCTTGATTCCAAGCCTGTAATTTTTACCTAGATTTTGGGGAATCAAATCCAGGTCTTCATGCTTGCAAGAGAAGAACTTCACCAACAGCCCACTCTCTCCAGCTCCAAGTTTCATTCAATTTTTAAGAATTCTTTCAGTTTCATAAATATAAACAAATATATGATGTACTTTGATCATATCCCCCCCCACTGCCCTCTCTTGCCCCCCTCCTACCCCCACTGAACCCACCCTTCCCAACAGGTTCCCATCTTTTAATGTCTTTTTTGTGTGTATGACTCACTGGGTTGCCTGCATGAGCATGGGGTTATTTACTGAGGCAAGGATGACTTACCAGTGGCTGCCCAACTCAGGAAGGTGCTCCCCCCTCCTTCAGCTAAGTACCTAAAGCTCCTTGGCCTCAGGAAAGGGTGGGGCCTGAGGCCCACCCCTCTATGATGCAGTGTCAATTGGCCTCAGGGAAGGGTGGGGCCTGAGGCCTGCCCCTCTATGATGGAGTGTCTATTGGCTCAGTTTTGTGCAGATCCTAGGCATTAGTCACTGCTGTCATGCTGTCATCAAGTGTTTAGATCCCTCAAAATGATCAATGAAAGGGCCGGAAGATAGCTCAGTGGTTAAGAGCACTGGCTGCTCTAGCAGAGGACCCGGGTTTGATTTCCAGCACCGACATGGCAGCTAACAACTGTCCTCTGCAACTCCAGTTCCAGGGGAATCCAATGCTCTCTTCAGACCCCCGCAGCCATTGCATAACATGGGGCATTTACATACATGCAGTCAAGACATTCATACACTTAAAATAAAAATAATAAATAAGATATTTAAAAAACGATCAGTGAAGATGGGCATGGCGACACAAGCCTTTAATCCCAGCACTTGGGAGGCACAGGCAGAGGGACCCCTGCATGTTCAAGGCCAGTCTGATCTACAAAGTGAGTTCTAGGCCAAGCTAGCCAGGGTTACATAGTGAGACCATGTCTTTAAAAAAACAATGCATATCTGTGTCATTTTGATATCACATGGGATCTATCTGTACATCTAACAACATCCTCACAACTTTCCATCTTTACTCAGCATCACTATTTCCTCTTTTTCTCTCTCACTCATGAAACTTTATATTAAACTCTGACCATAAACTGTGATAGTTCTGTGAACAGCCTAAGTCACTGGAAACTGCTAAAACCCAGGAAATGAGGATAAAAGTTTTATTTGTTTTACTTGATTTTAGTGAGAGCCAGGCATACATCTACATGTAACAAGGCACTTGCCAATAAAAGGCACTTAGAATATTTTTATTATATTTTAATTCGTGTGTGTGTGTGTGTGTGTGTGTGTGTGCAACACACATGTGGAAGTCAGAGGCCAATTTGAGGGATCTGGTTCTCTTCTTCCACCATGTGGGTCCCTCAGAGGTTGTTAGTGCTGAGCATCTTCATGGTCCTATCATAAAACATTTCTCAATAATAATGAAAAGAACAGGGTTAGTTTAAGGTTGTATTTTGGATTTTTTTAAATTTTATATGTCTGTCTGTCTGTCTGTGCACCAGGCTTGTGCAGTACTTGTGGAGGCTAGAAGAGGGCATCAGATCCCCTGGAACTGGAGTTATAGACAGTTGTGAGCCACCAGGTGAGTGTGCTGGGAACTGAACCTGGGTCCTCTGCAAGACCAGCAAGTGCTCTTACTGCTAAGCCACCTCTCCAGCCCAAGGCTGCATTTTGAAAGATGACATTAAAACAGAAGGAAACAAATAAAAGCCACAGGAACACTGGGAAGCTGGTATGGTGGCCCAGGCCTATAATCCCAGCACTTGGAAGGCTGAGGCAATAGGACTGCAACTTCAAGGCTAACCCTGGCTACAAAGCAAGATCTTATCTCAAGAAAAAAAAGTACTGGGAATTATGAAAGAAATGGATTTTAATATGTACATTAGAGAAATATATTAAATCAGCAAAACACAAACCAAATGTTCTGCCGTCACTTAAGGAAATACTGGTTCTGATGCCTCTCTTCAAGTTAGGTAAGAAAGTATGTGCTTTTAAGGATAGACAAGGCCAAGGGGCTAGAAAATGTCTATATAAACCCTGAGAAAAGCCAGCGCATGCACAAACACAATCTACAAGGCTCAAAACCACAGCAAAGGAGAAGTTCTTGGCTGTTAGAGGAGTAGGATTTCCCAAATTATATATATAGAGAGCAGCTGTTATGTGCGGCCTAAAGGATTAGAAGTCCCCAAATACCATCCTCCAGAAAAGTTGTCACCAGTCCAATACCAGACACTACAGGTAGCTCTTTATAAAGTTCTATTTACTGGATATAACTGACAGTTCTCCATCAGTGGGCACCCCAGTGTAACCCTACTGAGATGCTGAAACGAATTCTTCTTATGGAAAAGCTTTCCAAGCCTAGACTTACATCACTGCCCATTTCCCATCTGCCTTCAAGCCAGATTACCTCTCCAGTGAGTGACACATTTCCATTCCCTGGCAGGTCAGCAAAAGTCATCAGAGAATGCTTACTAGCCAATTCAATGGCTTCTTCTCAGTTCTCATGTGAGAGCATTCAGGCACACAAGGCCCTAAAGTGAATAGAGAAATGTTTCTTGAGACTTCATCTGATGAGTCTCTCCACCCAAGGCCTCTACAATAGAAAGTAAATTCCTTCAGGATGTACATGCCACAAAATCTCAGGATGCTCAACAGGTCTTTTAAAACAACTAAGGAAATGGAGTATCTCACGTAGCACACATTTAAGCACAGGCACTGCTGGGACCTTCAAGTCTTGGTCAGGGCTTGGCACCACTCATTATTGCCTCTGTTTTGTCTAAACTATGTGTCAGCAACCCCTCTCCCTCTTGAAAATGTTCCCTGTTAAGAGTCCATAAAACTACCAACAAGTGGCCCTGCTTTTTCTCACATCCTCAGCTTTCTTCAGCCAGGCGGCTCCCTTTCCTAACAAATTCTCAGTGATGGTCTCTCCACAGGTCCAAGTCCATACCTTTTTCCACTATAAACACCAGTGATTCTTAAAGTCCACCTTCACCCGCCCTCGCCTGAGGACCATGCAAGAATTTCCAACCCCTTTTATAATACATCCATCTGCCAACCTGAGAGTAGTTCAAATTCAGTACATAAAATTATGTTAATTATCCTTCCCATTTCCAAAATCTCTCTTCTGTCTCATCAGCCTGATTCAACCATAGAAAGAACTGTATCCACTTCCTTCCCTCCCCATTGCCCTGGTCTTGTTTAGTTAAATAACAAGTGCTGCAGCCATAATATTAGCAGTCCCTGTTTGCCACAACATCTACTAGCTATATCTATCTTAGATGCTTTTCCTGTTGCTGTGATAAAACACTTTGACAAAAGCAACTTAAGGGAGAAAGGGTTTTTGGATTATGGTTCCAGGGGGATACACTTCATCATGATGGGGAAGTCAAGGCAGCAGGAGCATGAAGCAGCTGGTTGCACAGCATCCACAACCAGGAAGCAGAGAGAGAATAAATACATGCAGTTCTCCAACCCAGGCTCCCAACTAGAGAATGGAGTCACGCACAATGGGTGGGTCTTCCCACCAATTAATGTAGTCAAGATATTCCCCCATAGGCATGCCCAGAGGTCCAGGTGATTATAGATACTGTCAAGTTGACAACACTAACCATCACAGCATCTAAGACGCAGCCCCTTAAAATCACCTGCAGGTTGGACAGTATAACCCATGCTTCACAAATCAACAAATGGATGCTGACAAAGATTAAACACTGTCCCCACATCTAACTAAGCATGGCAGGTCAAAAGTGTTATCGTCACTCTCAGCAAGTAGAGAAAAGAACAACAACCAAAAAAGTAGAAACTCCAAAACGGCATCCAGAAGAAACAATTTTAGATGCAAATCAGCAAGAAAATTTAGAAAATGAAAAGCAAATGGCCCAGTTGTGGCAGGGAGGAACCCACAGCAAGAAGAAACAGCTGACAGTGAATTTCCACCAGAGAACTGAGAAAGTACCAAGACGGGTGAAGGCTGAAAGCTGGCACACTCCTGAAAGGTTGGCCACCCTCCTTTTGCCACCCCAGCACACTTACTTCCTAAACAGGTGTATGCAGCAGAAAATGAGGAGAAAACAGAAAGGAAAGTAGGGATGGAAGGACAATCTACATAGAAGCCTGGCCTGCGCACTCCTTCTGAGGTCCCTGCTCCTGTCAGCTTGGCAACCAGAATAGCAGCATTACTAAATTGCTACTTAAGGGGGAATAGTGGGTAATTAAAAACAAACTTTAATGCCTTATTTCCTTACCAGTAAACCTTGAACTTCATAAACTATAAAGGAAAACAGCAGCTTCTAATCTTAGAGTTCCTAAATTATGTGAATTCACAGGGACAGGGGCAGGCTATTTGAAATTCTTTTTGTTTTGAGACAGGGTCTTCCTGTAGCTTCAGCTGTCCTGGAACTTCCTATGTAGACCAGGCCGGCCTCAATCTCAGAAATCCACTTGCTTCTGCCTCCTGAGTACTGGGATTAACAGCATGCACCTCCATGTCCTGGCTGACAAAATTTTAAAGGAAACCGAGACACTGACATTTGTAGGGCATCACCTTCAAGGGAGTTCACAATGTCAAACTAGGTTGTACATATTCCTTCAAATGATGTCATATCTTTGTGAAGGTGGGTTTCCCAGGACTACAGTTAAAAATTAAGTATTGGGTAAAAATTAATTACAGACTATAAGGATGGCAGTTGTTTGCTCCAAAACAACAATGTTTTATTCTAATTTTATTTAAGAACATTGGAATTCGTTCCAAAATACAGTGTATTCACCAATGTATGGTCCTCAGGCAGTTTTTCTGTTCTGACTTCCAGTGGCATATGCATGTACTTCAGGCATGCTCACCAGATCAAATGCACTACAAGATTAGAGTAGCCCTATAACTGAAAACAGTAACCAAGAGATTTCTACTTATGTTTATTTTTTTCTATTTATTTATTTCTGAGACAGGGTCTCATGTATCCCAGGCTGGCCTCAAACTTCCTATGCTGCCAACAATGGCCTTGAACTAACTACCGATCCTGTCTGCCTTCGAAGTGCTAGGATTATATGTTGTACACCATGATGCCTGGCTTTTCTGAATTTGTCAGAATCATTTAACACTCCTCTCTGTTAGAGTTCTACACAGCAAGTTGTAGAAATAAGTCTATAAGGCTTTCTTTCCCATTTCTCTAACACTAATAAACACACCTACTTATGAGAACTAACCTTCTAGACAGTTACCTTCTGTACCTAAAAATCTAATCCAATTCAAAAGAACTTGGAACTGAAACAGTTCAGCCCTTTTATACTGTTCTGCTGTCCTTCACCCTTAGATGAAAATGCAGCCATGGAATGAATGCACAGAGTGTTCTATACTGTTTCTCCAGCGCCACTCAACACAATGGCATACATCTGTAATGCCTTAGGCCTGAGACAAAAGTGGAGTCTGTGTCCACAGAGTACGAAGCCAGGCCTGCCTGCTTCATTTTCTTCCTGAAACACGCCCCCTTCCATTCCATGTGTATGTAGCTATTATCTTACTTAATATTCATTCACTATGTATCTTCCTGTTTCCAATGCCACAGTTTTCTACAGCTTGAAATCATCATGGTCAAAAATTAACAAAATGTAATGGAAAAATCTGGAATGTGGAAATAGCCAGAGCACAACTTCACAATATGTACAGTACCAAGAGTCACATTGGGAAACAGATTTCTCCGACAAGTTATCTAACCAGGCACCCCCAGGCACCCTGGCAAAGCAGGCTTGGGACTGCAACAGGCCTGGTCTCTGTCCCCTCCTTCTACCCACATACCTAGGTGGCTCCAGGTGTCCTCCCTCAGGTATCCTGACCTTCCATTTGCTTCAAAATTTCCCTCCAAACTCCCTGAGGCATTGAGTTCAGCTCCACCCTCCTCCCTCCCCACAAATCTTTAATAAATGGTCTCTGTGGATGACCTACTTAGTCACAAGCCCTATTTTCTTATAGTAGGTTTTATGATCTAAATGGCTTTCAAGTTAGATTCATTGGACATCACTTCTAACTGGCTTATTTCTCCTGCTGCATAACCAACAAATTGCCCAGGGTGAAATTACATGTTATTTAATGATTTTGCTATTCCTACTTGATGGCATACAATCTCATAGACATTAGGAAGTACAACTGTCTTTTCATTTTACAAAAAAAGAAATGTAGGGATCGAACTTGCCTAGAACAGCAAGACAACTAATCATTGAGCAAGATTCCTCTGGCACCAAGGCCTTCTGACCTTTCCCAGAAAAAAAACTACACATACCTTTTGTTAGACTGCATGTGCTGGCAATCATTTTCAGATGTGAAATTCAGCATTCCTCTACCTCCACCCCGTAGCATACAGCTTCTCGTATGAGGCAGAGAAATCCATATTCATTAGCAAAGAAAAACACTGTGCATGAGTCAAAAGCCAAAGCTTTGGGGCTGAGGGGATGGCTCTGTAGAAAGAGAGCTTGCTAAGCAAGCTTAAGGACCTGAGTTTGAATCCCCAGAACCCATGTAACAGCTTCATGTGGTCATAGGCACACACACACACACACACACACACACACACACACACACACACACACTGGTAATTCCTATGATGTAGGGAACAGAGAAAGGAGGATTGCTGGGGCTTTTGGCCCCCAACCTTGCTCCAGGTTCAGTGAGACCCTGTCTCAAGGCAATAAGAGTGGCAGGATAGATACCCACTCTGGTCTCTGCATATATGCCACCCCCCATATACACACCTACCTCCATACCCCCCCACACACTCCCACACAAAAACAAACCTACTGTCAAAAAGATGCCATATCGACAATTTGAGTAATGCTTTCCCAGGAATGCCTAAAGAGATCCAGCCCTTCTTGACTCCCCCTCTCAACTGACCCACCCCAAAGCTCACCTAACAGTAATAACTGACACCAGAATGGACAGTACATATTTTGAAATACCTGGTCTTACGGAAGCATGGAGAAAATTAAGCTGAAAAACGCCAAAAAGAAAATTATAAAAAGCTATTTTTTTAGTTTCATCATCTATTTCTTGATTTAAAAGGATAAAAATGTGGCCAGGCGTGGTGGCACATGCCTTTAATCCCAGCACTTGGAAGGCAGAGGCAGGTGGCTCTCTGTGAGTTCAAGGCCAGCCTGGTCTACATAGTGAATTCAGGCCAGCTGGGGCTATAAGGAGACCCTGTCTCAAAAAAACAAAACTGTAACTATTGTCCATTGAGGCTAAACTTAAGGAAAAATATGCTCAACAAGAATGGCTTCTCTGGGCAGGAGGATTGGGAGATCAAGGCTAGCCTGGGCTACAAATTGAATGTGCAGCCAGTGGGGATTATACAGTTGAGACCCTGTCTATAAAAACAAACAAGTGGATGGAGAGATGGCTCAGCTGTTAAGAGCACTGACTGCTCTTGCTGAGGACCTGGGTTTAGTTCTCAACACCAACCCATAACTCCAGTGCCAGGGAACCCAACATCCTCTTCTGGCCTCTGTGGGCACCCCACGCATGGATGCACTTACATATATGCAGACAAAACACTAAAACTCTCTTACACATAAAATACAAATAAATTTTAAAAACTTAAAACAAACAAATCAACACCTAGCTCCTGGATTTGGTTTGGTAAACACACACACACAGACGTTCAATTACACGAAGCTATAAAGAACCCAGCAACTCATCTCCACTTCCTTTAAGTCTGCCCACACTAAATGCCATGACACAGGTATTTCTGTGCTGGGTGTGGTGTGTTTTATTTCCTTAAGGAGCATCTGACCTCTGTTCTTAAGTAGCCCAAGCAATAAATTCTGTTCTAGGACCATGCCAGAACCTGGTCTTATGATTGTGACTAGGCTGTAAGCTTCAGGAAGGTGAAGGCTTTCCCACTAGTCTTCCACTTGCCAGCACCTGTTTACCAGCACCCAACAGGCTGCTCAGAAAATGTCTGTGGATGACTAGAATAACACAGAAACTAAATAAGTTTAAGTCTACTACAAGAGTTCCCAGTAGCTCTCAACTTTTTGTCACTTGTCTAAAACCAAAACAAAATAATGGATTCTGAAGCTGGGTGTGGTGGTGCATGCCTGCAATCCCAGCATTTAGGAGGCTGAGGCAGTAGGATCGGGAGTTCAAAGACAACCTCAGCTATAATAGCAATTTTGAGGCCAGCTGGGGTAATAACACCCTACCTCAAAAAAATGAAACAAAAAATGGATTGTTACCAGGTACTTTCTCAATCCATCTTTCAAAGTAATATGCTGCTTAGTAAACAGGACTTTCTCTAGGCAAGCTTTTAACTTTTTATTTATTAATTGATTTTTATTTTATGTGATGAGTGTTTTGCCTGCATGTAAGTGCACCACATCTGTGCAATGACTGTGGAGGCCAGAAGATGTCAAACCCTGGAAACCAGTTATGGATAGTTGTTAGCAACCAACCCTGTGTGTGAAGGTAGGTCCTCAAGAGTAGCCAGTGCTCTTAACCATTGAGCCATCTCTCCAGACCCACAGGCAAGCTTTTGAAATAATAAAAGTCTAATCCCAATAGTAAAGTGCCACTGTATTTATAAAGAACTACAGAAGCCCTGTGTGCCCTGGAATGTGAACCAAAACTGCTTCTAGACATTTTTAAATACCCCTGAGGGCACAAAATTGCATCCCATGGGAGAATTAGAACTCTAAAAGTCAGCTCAGTGCCTCTGTAACCTTGGGAAGGCAATCTAACCTGCCCATGTTCCAGCAAACTCCTTATCTGAAAAATGGAGCCATTACTATGGAAATGCTGGGAGAGCGAAAGCATGCACCCACTGGACTTCCACCCACAGACAGGGTATGAGTGCCGGCGCCAGAGTGAGCCAGCCTAATAAAAGATAAGAAATTGGGAGAGGCTAAAATAAGTTGCCAGAACTCTTATCTTCAGACCTCCAGAGGACTTGTAGTATAGGGTGGAAGTCGCTGAGAAAGACAAAAAGTAAAAGAATGAGGCTGGAAAAGGGAATTACCAGTAAGGTATTTTCCTAATCAACAACTAGTACGTTCTCACTTTTGCCTGTCCACTCTAAGCTTCCAGATAATCCTCAAATGTCCTAAATAAGAAAGCCTCCAAACCATAGACATTTTAGTACAGCAAAAGGGACTTAAATGCAGTGTAGGTGAAAATGCGGAATGCAAGCGACTGCCACAGTAAGACACGGCGCTCTTAAATAAGACACTCCAGAGTTCAACACAAGTAGTGGTGACTTACTTCACCATAAGTCTCGAAAACAGAAACTAAAAGCAGGCTTCTTAGGAAGTCCCTGGCTGAGGGGCTGGGGATCTAGTTCCGGGACAGAGTGCCTGTTTAGCAAACACAAGGCCCTAATATTCGTCTCCAGCCCTGGAAGGAAGAACAAAACAATAAATTAATTAAAAAAATAAAAAAAGGAAAAAAGTCCGTAGCCGAAAGTTCTGGGTTTCCTTCAACTGTAGTTTTGCTCCACTGGACAGCTTTTGAGATTTCGGGCAGTGTAGGGATTTTCCATTCCAGAGGAGCCGGTGAAGAAAAAGACAAACACGTAAAAACAAAATAACAAAAAACCCAATCAAATTCGGTCTTCTGACTTTATGAGTACGCGGTGAAAAGACTGCTCTGGTCACATGCCAATTTGGAAACTTGCACCAAAGTTATTCCTCAAAAGAAGTAGGATCACGAGATGTGTCATCACGTCAAAACCAAAACAATACCCCCACCAACCATTTGGTCAGCACTTCAAATTCTCATCTTGCCTTTTCACTTACTAAGTTGGAAGAAACAATGGAACGCGATTCTGAAACCTGAGCCAAGGTCTGAATCAGACAGTGTCCCCACCCGCCAGTATCCCCCAGGGCTGGCTTTACCTTCCAAGCTGCCGATCACCTGCGTGGGTCAAAGGCATTAAGCAAACGCTCGGCTGGGTAGATGTCAGACGCGACCAAGCTCAAGTAACACTAGCGTCCTCGCTTTCCCTGCGTTAGTCAGTCAGGCGCAGGGTTTGGTCTGGGATGCGTGGGTGTGTGGCCTCGCGTGGCTAGGGGAAAGGCGGGTGCATACGTGTGTACCCAGGTGACTGCATGTATTTGTGCCGGAGCGCATCTCTCCAGCCTCCTCTTCCCAAGTGTTTGGGGGTTTACGTGGATCTCCTCGGGGTGGTATGGATTTCCCTTCAGGATGTGTGAGTGTCCCCCCTAGTGGTTGGGTGTGCGTCCCTCTCCCACGGTGTGTGGGTGTGGGAGCCGTCTTTCCTCCTGCGTCAGTCACCAGCAGACACGGAGACAACCAGACGTCCCCTCTCCTGACAGGCAGACGCGCGCCACCTCGGCGTGCCCCTCCCCCGGTCGCCCTCAGCCCCCGCTGCCCCACAGCCTCGGCTGTGCGCGCCCCTCCCCGGCTCCTGGCCAGCCAAGAAAAGACCGCCGGGCGAGCACCGCTTACCTTTGCAGTCACACCGAGGATCCCGCGAGAACTGCTGGCCAGCCGGGCTAGGAACAATGCGTGAAAAAAGAGGGCCAGAGGCCTGACGGCGACGACAGGAATACCCAGCTCGAGCTCCTACTGCTGGCGAACCAGGCTGAGGGAACAATATGGCGACCAGCCGGGGCGGAGCCCCAAAGCGGAGGGGCGGGGCCTGGGACCGTGGGCCGACGGGACGAGGTGTGGATGCTTGGGCGGGGCCTATGATGAGGGCGGAGCCTATTGTGAGGGGCGGAGTGGCAGACCAGGTCTCAGAGCAGCAGTCCGGAGAGGTGGGGCGGGGCCTGGGTGGCAGGGCGGAGCCTGAGACTATAGGGTGGGACCTGGGTGGCAAAGATGGGGCGATGTCCTGGGAGCAGCGGGGTGGGCCCAGACCGGTGGGGTCGGTCGTGGGCGGGCGGCTTGAAGCCTGGAGGTAGAAACACCGGGTGGTGGTTCCAGGACTGTTGGGGACAAACAAGATCGGGCTTGGAAGCCATGGGACAGCACCCCGTTCCCTCTACAGTGCTCACGAAAAAATAATAGTTATTTTTAAAGTTTAAATAGAAAGAGATCATAAGAGTACAATCACAGGATATTATTACACTGGTTAAAAAAAAACATGCGCAAACGAACCAAAGAATAGGTAGATGATGAAAAATGAATGTGGTTGTGAAATTGTGGAAAAAGTTTTCTAAGTTTTGCAGGTTTCCTTGTTAAAGTACTGCCTCTAAATATAAAACTAATGTAAAAGGTAGTTTAGGAGAAACTCATGTTTCTTTGCTTTATACAGAGAACTGACCACATAAGTGGTAAAATCCAAGTCCCCGCAGGAGGGAAGGATTCTTAGTGAGCTCTCAATTGTTTCCTCTGGTATATAACATGTGCTTATTTTCCAAGAGAAAGAGCTGGTTTTTATGATTTGAGAGTTCACAATAATTTCTGCCTCTTTGTGAGGTTATTTTCAGGCAGCAACTTTTCATCCCATGGAGGTTACATTTAACAGTTTCTCAAAAATAGGACAATCTGGGCTGGAGAGCTTGTGCAGCCCGTTAAAGGCTCAGGCTCACAAATAGGATAATTCTAGAATAATTGTGAAAATAAAGCACACAATAAAGATTGAGCTCAGGTTTGAACTTCAATGACTTTTTTCTTGTAAAAACAAATCTAGTTTTATATATGCAGAATATCTCCCCCAAAGAAATAGGAGTAAAATTATAAGATACAAATCTGTTGAAAGTCAGGAGAAGCTGGGGATGTACCTCAGTAGCTAGTCTTGTCTAACATGCAGAAAGCCCTGGGTTCCCACCCCAGCACAGCATGAATCCAGCATTCCAGAGATGGAGGCAGGAGTTCAAGGCCATCCTCAGCCACATAATGAGTTCAAGGACAGCCTGGGGTACACTAGACCTTGTCTCAAAAAAATTGATTACACGTCCACATACAGGGAAAAACACAGAATTCAACTATAGGCACGTTGACCATTAATCGAGATTTAAAATAATAAAAAAAAATTGGAGACTGGTGAGATGGCTCAGAAGCCGTTAAGAGCACTAGCTGCTCTTGCAGAGGACCTGGGTTCAATTCCCAGCACCCACATGGCGACTAACAACTGTCCATAATTCCAGTTCCAGGGCATCCAACACCCTCTTCTGACCTCTGCTACATTGCACAACACAGGCACACTTACACTTATACAGGCAATAGAGTAACACACATACAATAAAATAATAAGGGCTGGAGAGATGGCTTAGTGGTTAAGAACACTTGACTGCTCTTGCAGAGGACCTGGCTTCGATTCCCAGCACCAACATATCTGCTAACAACTGTCCAAAACTCCAGTTCCAGGGGATCTGACACCCTCTTCTGACCTCCTGGGGCATTGCATGACACAAGTGCACTTACATACATGTAGACAATACACTCACACATAAAATAAAAACAGTAAATAAAATATTTAAAAATAATACAAAATTTGATATTTTCTCCAACTCACTGGCCAACAGAAGAAACTTGTCGATATTATGTATATTGTGTAAGTACATAAATATAGTGATAAATATTTCCTTGTGTTGAAAATTTCTATATTTGAAATGGTTTCTCAGTGAAATTGGAATTTTTCCATACACAATTATGTTCTTTTTCACTTGACATTATAAGTTAGTATCGATTTTCACTGACTTACTTATGCCAAATCTAATGGGTTTGGGGGCTAATTTGTGCATATTTTATTATTTTATGGGGTTTTCCATTCTTAGTACGTGTATACAAAAATATCTACACATTTTCGACACTCTAAACCAATGTAGTACTGTGCAGTTCTCCCAGAAACTAAGTTCAATTTATTTCTTCCACTAAGAATATTTGATTCTAATTTTTTATTTTTTAAAAATATTTTATTATTTTTATTTTTTAAAAAAACCTTTTTATTTTTATTTTATGTGTATGAATGTATTGCCTGCATGTGTATAAGTGCACCTGTGTCATGCAATGCTGGCAGAGGACAGAAGAGGGCGTCAGACCCCTGGAACTGGAGTTAGAGATGGTTGTTAGCTGCCATGTGGATGTTGGGAAATGAAACTGAGTCCTCTGCAAGAACAGCTAATGCTCTTAACCGCTGAACCATCTCTCCAGCCCCACTAAGATAATTTTTAAAAAATTTTTTATTTATTATTTTTATTTTATATGTATGAATGTATTGCCTGCATGCATGTAAGTGTACCCATGTTGTGCAATGCTGCTGGAGTTGACAGGAGGGCTTCAGATCCCCTGAAACTGGAATTTTGGATGGGTGTTAGCCACCATGTGGGGGAGGGTAATCAAACCCAGGTTGTCTGCAAGAGCAGCTAGTGCTCTTAACTGCTATCTCTCCAGCCCCCTAAGATAAATTTTTTAAAAATATTTTATGATATTTTTTATGTGTATGGGTGTATTGCCTGCATATATGTAAGTGCACCCATGTCATGCAATGCATGTGGAGGTTAGAAGGGGGTGTTGGATACCCTGGAACTGAAGTTACAGGTGGTTGTTAGCTGTTATGTGGGTTCTGGGAATCGAACCTGGGTGCCTTAACTGCTCAACCATCACTCTAGCCCTGACTCTTAGGATAATTTTGTTAACAAAGATTTTTTAAAAATATTTTATTTATTGTTTTTATTTTATGTGTATGAGTGTATTGCCTGCATGTAGATAAGTGCACCCATGTCGTGCAATGCCTAATGCCTGCAGAGGACAGAAGAGGCCGTTGGATCCCCTGGAACTAGAGTTATTGACAGTTGTTAGCTGCCATGTGGGTGCTGGGATTTGAACCTGGGTCTTCTGCAAGAACAACCAGTGTTCTTATCCACTGAGCCATCTCTCCAGCCCCTAAGGTAAATTTTAAGTCAGCTATTTCAATATATAAGGAAGTATCAGAAATCTGCTTAGCCTAAAATAGAATTAAAGATGTACAAGGAGATATAACAGTGCTAGGGTATGTTTTTAGCATATATAAGGCTCTGTGTTTGATCCACAACACTGCAAAAACTTAAAAGAACTCGAAAGCAAAAATGAGTAGTAACACTCTGGGCCTGGCCCCACCCTCACCTCCCTCCGCTTCCTGGGGCCTGCACGACCTACAGGCCTCTCTCCAATCTGCAGGCCTCTCTCCAGGGTAAGTCGATCGTGCCCTCCATGCCTTGACTCCCCCAGCCTCATTCACCCTCCCATCTCCCCCTCCGGTCTCTCCTCCTAGCCTGTGTCCTGTCCCATTCCTTGTCGTGACACCCCAGACACCTGGGGAACCACCACTGCTTCCTGATCCTTTGCACCCAGACCAACTCAGTTCCTTATTGGGTCCCCAGCAGCACTCCGGGCTTGGCCCCGCCCTCACCTCCCACTACTTCGATGGGCCTCCACGACCCTCCAGTCTCTTTCCTGGATGCCTGGGCTGACCTTTCCTCTTCATGATCTTTTGCATCCACACCAACCCAGTTCCTCAGTGCAGTCCCCAGGAGCCCTTAGGGCCACTTCCTGCTCCCATCTTCCTTTGCATCTCTGGGTGGGACAGCCACCAGCTGCCCTAGACCGTCATCTTTCCTGGGCGCCGCTCCCAGGCCAGTCCAACCCCCAAATTCCTGAGGCCAAAATCTTTCCTGGAGGGATCCAGACCTTAGGAGAAAGCCTGAGAGCATTTGATCCTCATCTGACTTGGGTCTCTGTGGGAACTCCTGAAGACAAGAGCAATCTGGCCACTCCAATAGAAAACCAAGAGAGAACCGGAAGCTTAGATGAACCAGCTTTTCATGCCCAAAAAGTCAACCAGAAAGACACATAAAGTTCACAAAAAGAAGCAGACCTAAACTTGAAGGCTTGAGTCTCACACAAGAATTAGAAACTACAAAAGAAATTCACATGACAAAAATCACAGAGAAAAAATAATAACATGAAAAACCAAAATAACATATTGCCACCAAATACCATAACCCAAGGCAAAGTTTACATTGGGATGCCAAATAAAAGACTTCCAGCGGTTCTCTTAAAATTTCTTCATTGCTGGTCCTGAAGGTTTGTAGTCCTGGCTATCCAGGAGACTGAAGCAGGAGGATCACAAGTTCAAGGCCTGCCTGAACTGTACAGAGACTTAAGGTCAGCCTGGACTATCTTTGTGAGACCCGCTCTCAAAATAAAAAGGAAAAAGAGGGTTAGGAATATAGCTCAGTGATAGAGTCCTTGACTGGTGTGTACAAGACCCTGGGTTCAAATCATAAAAAGGTTCATTAAAAAGTTTCTACTTACCACTCTAAAGAATATTATAACATGAAAAACCAAAAAAACATATTCCCACCAAATACCAATAGTCTCTTTGTGTTCCAGACTGGAATGAAACTCAAAGGAATCCTCCTGCCTCAGCATCCTAAGTGCTGGGATGAGCCAGCATACTTATCTTCATAATAGCAACTCCTTATCCTCCTCTCCACCTACCTCACATCCACTGCATCCTCACTGGGGCATAGTCTAAGCTCTTAGGGATCTTGACCCAAACTGCAGCCAGGCTCAGCAGAAATGAAATCCTGATTGGATGAAAGTGAGAGGTTCCTCACACTCTGCCTCATACAGAAAGGCATTGGCCCTCACTGGTAGAAGACATCTAGATCACTCCTGTTTCATTTATATTCAATGTCCAACCTGCAATAAAAGTCATTAGACATGCACAGATGCAGGAGAAAGTGACTAAGGACAAAAGAAAACAAAACAATAGGATTTCCTATGTTAGGGTTAATTTGAATGTCTCTCAGTGCAAGGGTCATTCAACACAGTTTAAAGGAAAGACAAGACATACAATCAACTCAATAAACAGAGAAAAATAAGGGTCTGGGGTAAAGCACGTACTTTGCATGGGTAAGGCCCTGGACTCAATCCCCAGCACCACACAGAGACAGAGACAGAGACAGGCAGAGACAGACAGAGACAGAGACAGAGACAGAGACAGAGACAGAGGAACACACACACACACACACACACACACACAGTGTGCCAGACAATGAAAAAAATGCATTCAATGGAATTCAATACCCATTCATGATAAATAAACCCTCAGAAAAGCAGGAAGAGAATGGAAAATTTCTGAACCTCATAAAGAAAATCTACTTGAGACCGGGCATGGTGGCACACACCTTTAATCCTAGCACTCAGGAAGCAGAGGCAGGGAGATCTCTGTGAGATGGAGGCCAGTCTGGTCTGCATAGTGAGTTCCAGGCAAGCCAGTGTTACATAGTGAGACCCTTTCCCTGCGCCCCCCCCAAAAAAAACCAAAGAAAAAATCTACTTAAAAACTATATCAAACACCTGTGATTAAAATCTGTAAGTCTATTTTTAAAACAGGAAAGAGATAAAAATGTGTGCTGGTACCACTTCTTCAACATAACACAGGTCCTAGTACATGAAGGTAAATGGGGAAAATGTATGAGAACTTCATAGGGAGAAGCAAAAGCATATCAGACACAGGTGATATGGTTAGATGAGCCAAATGAGTCTGTAGGAACTTTATCACTCAAAGAATTTAACAAGGCGGATAGATGTAAAATGATTAGCAAAACTCAATTTCCTTTGCACCACTAGCAAACACTGAAAACATAAACTTTTAAAAAGATATCAGTTTCAATGACAAGATTATAAAATCTATAGGCCTAAATCTAATACAAAAAGGGATCAGCAGTTTATCCTCAGCTACATGGTAAGTTAAAAGCCAACCTGGGCTATATGAGACTTGTTTCTTTTTTTACACATTGTGTGTGTGTGTGTATACACATGTCATAACATGTATGTGGAGGTCAGAGGACAACTTGTGTGAGTGTGTGAGTTAGTTCTCTCCTTCCACTGTATGGTCCTGGAGATTGAAGTCAGCTTGTCAGGCTTGGCAGTAACCACCTTTACTTGCTGAGGCCTTGTCTTTAAAACAAAACAAAATAAAATAAAATGTAAATGAATTAAGATTAAATGGCCTTCAGAATTAATTTCATTAATAGGAAATTAGGCTAGTGGCTACTCCTTGGACAGGGAAGAGATAAAAGATGTCCATCCCCATAGGAAATTCCAGCACTAGGCTAGATTATATCCCTCTAGCACAGAAATTTTCATTGATAATACAATCATTTATAATGTCTGTGTGTCCATGTGCATGCAGGCACATGTGAAGGCATTCTCCTCCATCTCTCACCGCCTTATTATCTGAAACAGGGTCTCTCACTGTACCTGATGCTCACTCATTGGCTAGACTGAATGGCCCAGAAGCTCTAGGGGTCACCTGTCTGCACTTCCCCCACAGTAGGGTCACAGATGAGCACCCCCATACCTGGCATTTTACAAGACTTGTGGGCCAAACTCAGGTTCTCATGCATGTGCAGTAGGCACTCTACCCCATCAAGCCATCTCCCTAGTGCCCCCAATAAATTAGTTTTCGAGTTAGAAGGATTTGATATCTTTAACTGCAGGCATAATCTCTGAATGATGCAAAGCTAGGATACATCTTACAGATTATCCATTTACTGTGATTCACAATACAAATGCACAATTCACAATATAAATGAAACTGTATCTCCTTTAACATGGATGTGTCAGTTTAGGCTAAGCTATACAGTGATAAAAGTGTATGGCCCCCATCTCAGTAGTTTATAAAACCTTACCTTACCTTACCTTAATGGACACCGTAGGTCAGCTTTGGTTCTATTCCATGTCAGCTTTTCCTCAGGACCCAAAATGATGAACCTGAGCTAATGAACTAATTGCATAATAAAACCCCTGGATCTTAAAGCTTCCAATCTGTGGTGACATATGTCATTTCCACCCATATGTCATTGACCAAAGCAAGTCACACATTATTATAATTCTCCTAAAGGGAGAGGCTTTGCAAATCACATGGTAAAGTATCTGAGTGATATAGTGTTCTGGAATTGTCCCACTGGGAAAGTCATCAAATATTTGAGAAATAATATAATCTAACTCATCCCTTATGATTCAGGGCTTAATTTTATCAATCTGGCCAGTTTCAAATATCATAACAAAATGAAATAAATTCAATTTTTAAAAAAGATTTATTTTTATTTTACCTGTAAGACTGTTTGCATGCATGTATGTGTGTGCACCATGTGGGTGCCTGGTGACCACTGAGGTCAGATCCCCTGTAGCTAGAGTTACAGAAGGTTGTGAGCTGCCATGTGGGTGCTGGAAACTGAACCCCAGTGCTCTGCAAGCACAACAAATGCTATTTTTTAAAAAAAAAATTATTTTATTTTTATTTTTTTTGTCTTTTTGAAGCAGGGTCTCCCTGTAGCCCTAGCTGTCCTGGAACTCACTATGTAGACCAGGCTGGCCTTGAGCTCACAGAGATCCGCCTGCCTCTACCTCCCAAGTGCTGGGACTACAGGCATGCACCACCACACCCGGCTTTATTATTTTTATTTTATGTGTATGTGTATATTGCCTGCATGTAGGTAAGTGCACCCATTCTGTACAATGCCTGTGGAGGACAGAAGAGGCTGTCAGATCCACTGGAACTGGAGTTACGGACAGTTGTTAGCTGCCATGTGGGTGCTGGTATTCGAACCTGGGTCTTCTGCAAGAACAGTCAGTTCTCTTAACCGCTGAGCCATCTCTCCAGCCCCTGAATTTTTAAAAAAATTTTTTTTTTGGTCTTCTTGAGACAGGGTCTCCCTGTAGCCCTAGCTGTCCTGGAACTCAATATGTAGACCAGGCTGGCCTTGAACTCACTGAGATCTGCCTGCCTCTGCCTCCCAAGGGCTGGGATTAAAGGTGTGCAACCCCACACCTGGTTTTTAGTAAATTATTTATGTGAAGGTTAGGTTTGAAATATTAAGAATAGTAACATTCAGTCCTGTTTGTTAAAGTTAGGTGCAGTATTTCTAAAATGTGGGGTGGATTTTGTAGAATCCAAATATACACAAGCTCATATTGAAATTCTACTGGAAAATTAAATAGAGCAGTGAGGTTTGTTTACAGACATAACTAAGGCCTTCCTGTGGATCTTGATGGATAATTAAAGGGGAAAATCAGGTCTTCAAATACTGTGAAGCAGTAATAAAATGAGATAAAATAGAGAAAGTTCGGAGAATTGACTGGCTGAACCCCTCTCCCCCCAGCTAACAAACTTGTGTCAGAAACACAAACATTTGAAGAAAGTTTTAGCACATATTAAATACAATAATATTATACCATATGATATATGTATTCAGGAAAAAACATAGATAAAAACTGATTTGACTTATCAGGAATTCCTAATTTTAGTCTTTACTAAAGATGATGGTTTTAGTGGTGAAATTCTATTGAACACTTTTATGCCAAAATATAATACAAAACTCGAGGAAAATACCTTTACTTCCTTTTTCTTTAAGGAAAGAAAAATCCTGTGGCCTTTATCTTATAGATAAGAGTGGATATCTTGCTTTTAAAATGTCATCTTTTGCATGAGGCTAATAAAAAATCATTTTGGATACAAAAGTTTGACAGTGTAATGGTAACAGATGTAAATATTAAAATACTTAAGCAGCCGGGCGTGGTGGCGCACGCCTTTAATCCTAGCACTCGGGAGGCAGAGGCAGGCAGATCTTTGTGAATTCGAGGCCAGCCTGGTCTACATTGTGAGTTTCAGGACAGCTGGGACTACAAGGAGACCCTGTCTCAAAAAGACACAAAAAAATATGCTTAGGCAAACTTACTTAATATGCACTTGAACTAAAGGTCAGTATAGTTCCTTTGGTTAGTGAAGTATGGCCTAATTCCTGTTAAAAAGGTAAGTCATGTGAAAGAAGCCAGGCATAAAAGGCCATGTATTATTATATTACTTTATTTCTGTGAAATGTTCAAGTTAGATAAAGACAATATAAATAATCAAGATATATGGTTGCCGGCAGCTGGGGGGAGAGAACAGAGAGTGACAGTTAACTGCCACCAGGCTTCTTGGAATAATAAAAAGATTCTAGAACTTTTTCTGGTAACCGATACACAACTTTGTCTAAATACTAAAACCCATGCAATTATAACAAAAGAAATTGCATGTTCATCTTTTTAAAAGTCATAACTATAGAAATAGCGTTTATAGGGCTTGGATACATCTCAGTAGGTAGAGTGCTTACTTAGCATGCACCAGGGCCCTGGGTTCCACCCCTCGTACTGTATAGACCAAGCATGGTGTTGCATGCCTGTAATCTCAGCACGTGGGGAGGCAGCTGCAGAAGGATCAGATGTTCAAGACCATTCTTAGCTACATAGTGAATGAAAAGCCAGCCTGGGTTACATGAGACTCTGTCTCAAAAAAGGAAAAAAAAAAAGAAGAAAAATGAAAAATAGTGTTTATACATATGATTTAGGGGAAAATATTTTCAAAGAATTACCTTTAGAATTGTCCATATAGTTAAGTCTATTATGCATACTAATGGATCATGAAGTCACCATCAGCCCCAATCACTAAACAGTTTCGGTTTGCTAACTTCTTTCAACAATATTCCTTATCAAAGTTTTTCAGGGTTGCTTAGTATGGTGGTGCATGCCTTTAATCCCAGCACTCAGGAGGCAGAGGCAGGTAGATCTTTGTGAGTTTGAGATCAATGTACTCTACATAGTGAGTTCCAGGGCAGTTAGGGCTACATTGTGAGACCCTGTCTCAAACAATATTTTTTAAAACCTTTAAAAAACTTTATTGAGAATTTCATACATATAAGGTGTTTTGATCAAATCCATTTCCACTCCCTCCCCTCCAACACCTCCCATATCTCCCCATCACTTTTTTCTGACAACTTCGCGTTTTCTTTCTTTCTCTTTCTTTTTCTTTCTTTTTTCTTTTTCTCTTTCTTTCTTCCTTTCTTTCCCTCCCTCCCTCCCTTCCTTCCTTTCTCTTTCTTCTCTCTCTCTTTTTAAATGGGGCTTTTTGCTACTCTAACATTCCCCCCTCTGAAGAGGTAACCCTAAGACCCTTTTGGGGATCAGATAAGCGCTCCCCAATACTTTTGACATTTTTGGCCTTTGGAACAGAGTATGTTGCTAAGAGGCCCAAGGGCATTTTGACTTTCTATGAAGAAACTGGCTACTTTTCTTTGGGGTCTTTTTTTACCCTAACTGCCTAGCCAATTCCTACCTTCTATACTTATCACACCGTCCTCTGAAGGGGTTACCCAAATTGCTGATAGGGAATCGGGATGCAGACCGCTCTGGCTTCTTCCATGCTGAACAGGGATGCAGGGTGAGGCAATTGAGGTAGCCCGTCAGTGGGTTTATCTAAAAGACTCCCAAATTGCATAATTGTTATCTGTAGGGAGAAAAGAAAGTCCTTGCCCGGTGAATAGGAGATGTGAAGGAGAAGTAAAGGCAAGAGTAGTTAGCATTACAAGTTCTAGACAGGGAATCAGAAAAAAAGTTAGAGCAGGGCAAATTTCAAATGTTCATATAAGAGTCCATTGGGTTTTCTTGACAAGGGCTTCCAAAGGATCCCTCTATTGAGTTCTTCCTCATTTTTCTTTTGTCTGCCAAGGCTGGAATTGAGAGTGATGGACTCAGGATCTTCTTTCAGGCATTTTGATAGCTGTTGGAATGGTTAGAATCAGTATCAATTCCCTCTCAAAGGTTTCTAGATAGGGGGAGAAAACAAATTTGGCCATCATTTTAGAATAATAGTGGGTTGGCTCCCTTAGCTACAGGTGGGCACTACAGTATTGGAGACCAAGATTTGAAGTCTTATATCTGAGCAACACTTTCTGCTTAGAAACAAAGTCATCAATGAGAAATAATTGTCTAACTAACTTTCTATGGACTTAAGCCTAATGTCTGGGAAGTGTAATCCCTTGAACTCTTAAAGAAATATACTGATCACTTTAATCTTTGGTTATACTTTCCTTTTGGGTGTTTAAGACCATACAGTTGGCCCAAATAAACCAATCAAAAAATATTTTTTGCAATGTCTTCTGGCAAGTAAAACGAACAAATGGAAAAAATTGAGACAGGGTCTCATGTAGCCCAGGTAGGCCTTGAATTTGCTAGGTAGATGAGGCTAGCCTTGAACTCCTGATCCTCCTGCATCTACCCAGGAGGTGGGATTATAGGCATGTACCACCATGCCCAGCTCTAGAATTTTATTTTTGCCACTTTATTTATTTCTGTGACAATGCTACTGAACACTAAAAGAAAGAAAACATGCGGGGTGTGATGGCGCATGCCTTTAGTCTCGGCACTTGAGAGGCACAGGCAGGTGGATCTCTGTGAGTTCAAGGCCAGCCTGATCTACACAGTGAGTTCCAGGCCAGCTGGGGCTACAGGGGGACCTTGTCTCAAAAAGACAAAAAAAAAAAAGAAAAAGAAAACATATTAGAAAGGGTAAGATTATAAAACAACTGCCAGGCAGGTGTTGAGGTTTCCTGTTTTGTCTTTTTGAGACAGGGTCTCCCTGTAGCCCCAGCTGTCCTGGAAATCACTATGTAGACCAGTCTGGCCTTGAACTCACAGAGATCCTCCTGGCTCTGCCCCCCTCCTGAGTGGTAGGAATAAAGGCATGCACCACCATGCCCAGCACAACTGTACAATTAGTTTTATAGCATCTTGGAAATATGTAATCCAATACTATAATTAATATATGTGCTTATTCAAAGATTCTATTTGGAGAAGCTCCAAAATATTCTGGGGAAAATGTTCTGTTTTCTAACTCTCCATTCATTCTATCCTTATCCTTGTTTTACCTGTCATAAAAGTACAAGTGCTCTCTCTAAATTTGTTTTTAATCCATTACATAAATATATGTATGTATTGTATGTGCCTGTCTCTTCCTGATCTCTTAGGTGTGTTCAATACTCATTTATTGAGGGCTTTGTGTATATTAGGAACTATTCTAGGGGACTGGAATAAATTAGGAATCAAAGAGACAAATCTCTGAGTCCTGGAGCTTAGCATTTAGTGAAAGGACACTGGCAGTCATCAATAGAAATAGTCAAGGCATTGCATTTAAATGACGAATAAATTATTTGAAAAAAATAAGAAAGGGTACTAGGAAATGCAGGAAATATCCAGGAAAAATTCAGGGTGACATTTGAGCTAGGACATGTGAGAGTTCAGTCATTAGGATTCTGGGGTAAGAGCATTCTAAGGGAAAGCAACAGCCAGTGCAAAGGCCCTGTGACAGTAGTGCGCCTGGCACAAAGATCAAAAAGGAAGTCAGTGTAACTGATTCCAGTCCTTAGCAAGCTGTGTGTGGGGGTGGTGGGAAAAAGTAGCTGACAAAGGCAATGGGTGTGGGGGACAGATTAGTGAGACTTGAAGGCCACTGTAAGAATTTTGACTTTCTCTTGGTGATAGAAACCAACAGAGAATTTGAGCAGGGGTGTGATATGATCTGATTTGCATATGTCCCATGATCATTGTGGCCATTGTGTTGGAACCATACTTAGGGGACAGAAGAGTAAAAGTCAGTCTCTTAGCACATTGCATGTATATGATAACTAGTCATCCAGGTGACAATTAGTCATCTATATGAAGATGGTGCTGGCTTAGAATCACAGTAGTGGCAGAGAACATAATATGTGATCAGATTCTAAATTTTTTGGTGCTAGAAACCAAGGGTCTCATGCATATTAAACTTCCACTTTCTCAGTGAACTCCGGGGAGCTGTGAACACCCCTCAGCATTATTCTTAAGTTTTACCTGGCGACCTAATATATATATATATATATGTATCTTTAAATTTTTTGATTTATTTTTATTTTATGTGTTTGAGTGTTTTGTCTGCATGTAGGTGCATCCATATTGCAGAATGCCCACAGAGGTCAGAAAAGAGTGTCGGAACCCCTGGAACTGGAGTTATGGATGGTTGTTAGCTGCCAAGTGGGTGCTGGGAACCGAACCTGGGTCCTCTGTAAAAGCAGCTAATGCTCTTAACTGCTGAGCCGTCTCTCCAGCCCCATATATGGTATTCTCATGGTTAGAGATAGATGATAGATAGATACATAGATAGATACATAGATAGATAGATAGATAGAATGTTTTGTGTGTATCTGTTTTTTTTTTTTTTTTTTTTTTTTTTTTGAAACAGCATCTTATGTAGCCTAGGTTGACCTCAAACTCACTCCATATAATCAAGAATGACTACCTGCCTCCACATCCCAGATGCTGGGATTATGGGCATGCACCCCCACACCCAACTTTGTGTTTTAACTTGAGCTTCTGGATGTATATTTGAAATAGAATCAATAGGATTTGGTAACTGATTGGAAGGGTGATGTGGGAGAAAGCAAGGCATCAATGTGGACTCCTTAGTAGGGGTTTTCAGTGCAAGTCACACAATCCAGTACAGGGAGAAGCAGGTGCTAGAGAGAAGACTGGAAACTTGATTTAAGCTGCTTATGGAGATATCCATGTAGAGTTGTGAAGTCAGATGTCAGATTTATGGGTTGGGAGTCAGAGGGAGATGCAGGCCTGGGAAAGTTTAGAAAGTCTTTGTGATGTTCTAGAAGCCATGGAGTTAGATAAAACACAGAATGGATCTGAGGATTAAAATGTGAGCCATCCCAACATTAAAAGGTCAGGAAAGTAGTGAGAGGTATACTTGTCTATAAATATAAAAGAATACATATTCAGCATACAGTAAGAAATTATGTTTGTCTAGGGATGTGACAGACATGGGTTTTTCTCTAGGATCTATGAACTCTCCAGCCATGAGTATTTGGCTATGTTTACAGTACCACACATGAGTTACCACTCATCAAGAGGGTTTTAAGTTCAATTAGATAGCTGTTGATTATCCCCAAGATAAAAATGCCACTACTGCACCAATAGAGATTGCTGCACCAATCATTGTTGTGGGTATTAGGCTTTACAGCTGGGGTTGGATCATTGACTGATTTTTCTCCCTTTGAAGCTTGCATAGTATCCTCTAATACCATGAGAGCTAGTCTTCAGGGAGGAGGCTTCCATGTCGGTTATAGCTCCATTTCTCCAAGTCCTGTGTCTGAAGTATGGCCTGTCTTCAGCAATAGAATTTTAACTTCAAGTCTGGGGAGCAATCAAGGGCTGTGGCAATAGCCTGTGTTACTTTGAGAGTTTCTTGGAGTACCCTGACCAACACCTCGAATGAAAGTTTCTCCTGTCTGGCACTGTATTTCTTGTGCTATGCACTCATTTTCAGATATTTTATGGGCATTTTTCAGTAGGCTTTGAAATAATACATTTCTTTGTGGTTTTTCACACCATCTAAGCATTATTTCTCTCTCTTTCCCTGGCTAACTCTCCCTCTGCCCTCCCCAGTGAAAGTATCCCCATTTTCCCCATTTCCCCCTTGATACCTGTCTCCTATTATCCCCCTCTTGAGCTCCTTCTTTCCCTTTGCCCCCAAGGTTCCCCCCTTCCTTCCCAGTTAAATACCCCTTTTCTCCCTTGGTAACACCTGTCTCCTAGTATCACCCTCTTTTGGGCTCCTTCTTTCCCTTTATCTCCATGGTTCCTTTCCATTTTCCTGGTTCCTGTGGTTACATCATGTACTCACATATAAGGATTTGGAGCTAAGATCCAGAAATGAGAGAGAACATATGCTGCTTGTTTTTCAGAGCCTGTTACTTCACTTAGTATAAACAGAGCTCCACAACTGGTCAAACACAGAGAATAAATGTCTGTGAGATGCTCAGTCCTAAGTGACACATCTACAATGGAACCTCTACACCTAAGTGTCATGGATCATAGTGGAACAGGGGGTAGAGAGAATAGTAATGCATCTTTCAACTCTCACCAATGAAGCTTCCTCATACAACACAGTGCGATGCACACACAAGGCCACAACTGGCCAAAGTGTAGTGAATAAGAGACTTCAGAGTGTATATCCCTGGATAGGACTACTATATTAAACCTTACTCACCCAGGGCTCAGGGACCATTTTGGAAGAGAGGGTGGAAAGATTGTAAAAGCCAGGTAGTGTAGGACAACAAGGAAACAGATTTCCAGGTAGCTGGGACCTTGCTCTTATGAACTTACAGCAATGGAGACAGCATGCACAAGACCCATGTAAAGTCAATCAGACTTTAAACCCAGCATAGAACTGAGAAAATGGACAGCAGATCCCAGTCTTAACTGAGGAACTATTGGCAGCTGATGACTGCTGGGTGAGGGAGAGTTGATCTTCTTTAAGAGTGATGCTACATAGTCTGACCAGGCTCCAGTGGATAAACTCACAGAGTGACATCTAGGGACACAAACTTGACTCAGTAGACCTTAACATATATGAAAGAAAGAATGAAATTCAGTAGGGGTGGCTATGGGGGGTACACAAAATTTAATAAAAATGTATATTGGAAAAAAAAAGAATTCTTCCTATTCACAATATTGACTTCGTTTTTCTCATTCATCAAGTCAGAATTTCAGTGGATAAACCTAGTTCTATTAAATACTGTAATGAATTTATTACTTCTGACATAATGTAAACAATATGCTTGACTGATTGACATCTTGAAAATAAATTAGAATATCTTACAGTGAGTGTATTTTGACCACATTGCTTCATTGGCTCCCTGAGCAAAATACTATTGCAATAAAACCCCTTGTTGTTGTATTAGGAAAGACAAAGGTCAGGAAAGAAAAGAGGAACAAGCAAGTAACACTGAGATGGAATCGCCAGTGAGGGAAAAATAGGCAAGGTGCAACCTGCTATGAGCTACAAGAAAAGATATTCACAAAAGGAAGTGAAAAGTGCATATGATTAGGTAGGCCTGTAATCTCAGCACTCAGGAGGCTGAGGCAGGGGTATTTTGATGAATTTGAGACAAAGCTGGGTTACATAGTAAGTTCCACATCAGCTTGGGCTAGAGAGTGAGACCCTGTTTCAAAATACATACATGCTTAGATACGTACATACATACATACATACATACACACACATACATAAGGAAAACTATCAAATGCTGTTGATGTGTTTCAAGGCTAAGAATTATCCCTTAAATTTAAGTGCCATGGACAGTGGACCCTGTTGGTGACCTGGACACATGGAAGGAATATTTTTAGTTGGGAACTGTCATCTAAAGGTGGAAGCAGAAAGGTGGGTGTGATGGATAGCTTTGTCAATTTGCTACAACTGAGAAGAGGAAACCTCAGTTCAGGAATTATCTCTAATGAAATGGCCTATGGGCATGTCTGTAAGGCATTTTCTTGATTGTTGAGTGATGTGGGAGGACCCAACTCACTATGGTAGGTGCCACCCATGATTGGTGGTGTTGGGTTGTGTAAGAAAGCAGGCTGAGCACAAGCCAGAGGAGCAAACCAGTAAGCAGCATTTCTCTGTGGTTTGTGCTTTAGTTCCTGCCTCCAGGTTCCTTCCCTGAGCACCTGCCCTGTTTCCCTCAAGAATAGACTATGACCAGGATGTGTAAGCCAAATAAACCCTTTCTTTCCCAAGTTGGTTTTGGTCAGAGTGTTTTCTCACAGCAATGGAAACCAGACTAGAACAGTGGGATAGGATTCCTCAACCCAGTTGCTGTGGATGGGGCGGTCTCTCCCCGACGTGAGTATACATAGGCATTACTTAGTACAATACTCAGTAGGTCTGCGATGGAACTTGGGTCTTTCTGTACTTCCTCCAAGGTGATGTCAGGGCCCCCGGTCTGAGGGCCTCACTGTGAAAAACAAGAGTGTCCATCTGACTGCATCTATAGTTAGACAAGCTTATTTGCTGAGCACAGATTTAACTAGAAACATAGCCCAACCACTCGAGGTTGACTCTAAAGAATGTTCTACTTTTTCACGGGCTAATCATTGATAGCTCAGCTTAAATCTAGGGCTTAACAAGCAATGCCAAAGCATAAGGAATGATGACTCTGGATCCCCTGCTAGGCCTGTGAAGCTGTATGCAAGCAGGAACTAAATGCCAGGCCCTGAGGAACTGCTGGGAGACTTTCTGTTTACCAGGCAGGGGTCTGGCTATGGCACCTCCTGAAATCCCCTTTGAGGAAGACTGGTATTATTTCTCCATTATATGTATAAATAATTGGGACACTATAGGCTCAGAATGACTCACTGAGACAAACACCCAATAGATATCCTCTCTCAGTTCGTCAGATTTTATTTTTTGTTTAACAGCTTTACTAAAATACAAATCACTTATTTAAAGTATACAGTTCAATAGTATTTAGTTTATTTATAGAGGTGTCTGTCCACCACCACAATCTAGTTTTTCATTTTTCAAGTTATTTATTCATTTCTGGTGCTGTGAATTGAACCCACGTGCATGCAAAGCACTGATACATAAAAACACAAGAATGGTACAAATAAATGGGGCACCCTGTGATGTTTCCAAATGTGTATACATGGTAAAATTTATGTATCTCTTTAAACATCACTTTTTTCAGGTAAAAACTTTCAAAATCTTTACTTGTAACTTAAAAATTTTTATTTATTTATTTGCTTATTTATTTATTTATTTATTCATTCATTCATTCATTTATTGAGTTTATGGAGGTCAGAGGATAACTTGAGGTAATCAGTTCTCTCCCTCCACCATAAGGGCTTGGAATCAGGTTTGGTGGCCATATGTATACCTTTCCTGCTAAGCCAGCTCACTGGTCCTAGCATCTTGCCATTGAAACCATAACTTGACAGTTATTGGATTTATTTTCTGGTATTGAGGATTCATCCCAGTGCTGTTAGCCACTGAGATGCCTCCCAGCTGTAATTTTGTTTGAGGAAGGTCTAATGGCTTGAACTTCCTGTGTAGCTGAGGATGACCTTGTACTTCCGATCCTTTTACCTCCATTTTCTGAGAGCTTTGATGATAGGTGAGTGCCACCACGCCTGACTGATGTGGTGCTGGGCATGAAACCCAAGGCCCTGTAAATGCTAGGCAAGCACTCTACTAACAGGTACATTTCCAGTCTTGTAGCTTTTTAATATACAGTACATAGTTGCTATCTGTAGTCACCCACTAGGCAATGTGAAACCAGACTTCATTCTCCTGTCTGACTACAATTCAGTATCCAACTGAGCAATCACTTTAGGGCGTTTTTATTACTGCCAAAAGAAATTCTTGTGTCCTTCAACAATTGCCCCATTTTAAAATGATATATTCACTAAAATGATATAGCCACTATAATGTCTAAAAACTTTCTGTTCAGCAACTTGTCAGAGTCTACAAAGCTTGGGAAACAAAACTGCAGAAACAGAAAGCCTCAGTCTGAAAAGACACTAAAGACAAGAAAACACAAGCCAGCGCAGCAGCCTCATGAATACCAAGACACAGTCCATTTAAACCGTGGGCGCTTTGCTGTTAGATGTGGGTGAACATGGACTTCCGCTTTCTTCCACTGAGGTGTTCCTGAGTTTGCCTGTCATGGATAAGAGCTATGTGCAATGCTGATTGGATAAACCTCTGGTCGTACTGTGGCCAGGCAAGAAAAATTGAAACCAGTTTTGTAGCTTTCTGTCTTCCATCCTTCACAGAGAGGCACACTGGGTGGAATCTAGTCAGATGACTCAGGGCCTCATGGGCACTCTTGGAAACTTCTTAAATTTTTGTTTTAATCCACAAAGGTAAATTGGGTGAATTATATTTGATGACTTTAAACGCAGCTGCTGGGGAGCTTTGGATATGCTGACAACATTTCAGATGTGGTTAATGAATGAATATTTTCATTTGCTTCTTAGTTCTGTAACTTTTTCATGCCTATTTTAGACTTAGAAAAATATCATTTGAAAAGGATTAATGAGGCTGGGGATGTGGTTGAGTTAGAAGAGCACTGACCTAGCATGTCGAAAGCTCTGGGTTCAATCTCCAGCACCCCATAAAACCAGGCATGGTGGCACATGCTTGTAATTTCAGCACGGGGGAGGTGGGAGCAGGAGGATCAGGAATTCAAGATCATCTTTGACTCCACAGTGAATTCAAACGCAGCCTAGAATTTACTCCTATTCATGTTTCATTTGCATTTTTAAAAAAATTTGTATTGGGTCTGAAGAGATGGCTCAGTGGCTAAGGGCACTGGCTGCTCTTGCAGAGGGCTTAGTTTCAAATCCCAGCACCCACATGGTGTCTAACAACCATCTGTAATTCCAGTTCCAGGGGATTCGATACCCTCTTCTGACCTACACAGGCATTTTAAGACATCGGTGCACTTACATTCATGCAGGCAATACACTCATACACATAAAATAATAAAAATATTTAAAAATTTTAATTTTTATGTAAATGAGTGGTTAGCTTGCTTGTACCTAAGTGCACCAGTGCATGTAATGCCTGTGGAGGCCAGGAACGGCGTTGGATCTCCTGGATCTGGAGCTATGGATGGCTGTTAGCCACCAGGTGGGTGCTGGGAAGTGAATTGCAAGAGTGGCCAGTGCTCTTTGAGCCATCTCACCAGCCCATTCATTTCCACTTGTTTTTTTTTTTTTTTTTTGAGACTGGGTCTCCCTGGGCCCCAGCTAGACTGGAACTCAGTATGTAGACCAGGCCGGCCTCAATCTCACAGGGATCCACCTGCCTCTGCCTCCTGAGTGCTGGGACTGAAGGCATACACTACCACACCTCGTTTCATTACCATTTTTAAAGAAAGCAAGACTGTATGTCCATAAAAATGTGGCTACATAGTAACTTTAAGGCCAGCAGGGGCTACCCTGTTTGTGCTCATGTTTTTTTTTTGTCGTTTTTTTTGTTTTGTTTTGTTTTGTTTTTTTGTCTTTTTGAGACAGGGTCTCCCGGTAGCCTAGCTGACCTGGAATTGCTCTGTAGACCAGGCTGGTCTCGAAATCACAGAGATTGGCCTGCCTCTGCCTCTGCTGGGACTAAAGGTGTGTGTCACCATGCCCAGCATGTGCTCATATTTTAACACTTAAGTACTTTTATTTTAAAATCAGCTACTTTCAAAAACCAGATAGGCCACATGATATCATAAAAGAGCTCAAGAAGGCTCCCCTGCATCAGGAGACTTAGCTCCTGGCAAGGCAAATGTGTGATCATTACCATAGAGCATTTTTGACAATGCTTGGGAACATCTTGGGAAATTTAACTTGAATGCAAATAGGATTCCATGAGGTTAGCACTGGCTTTCCCCTGCTTGTGGCCCTCTTTGGAAATTAAGAAGCTATTTACAACCTGGATGCTTACAGAAAGTACTTCTGAGAGATATAAAAAATTATTTTAGTCCGGCGTGGTGGCTCATGCCTTTAATCCCAGCACTCGGGAGGCAGAGGCAGGCAGATCTCTGAGTTCAAGGCCAGCCTGGTCTACATAGTGAGTTCTAGGCCAGCTGCGGCTACAGGGAGACTCTCTTTAAAAAAGACCAAAAAAAAATTATTTTAGTAAAATATTTTGCATTTCCTGGGCATCACAAATAACGAAGCAATCTGATCTAAACGATGAAGCCCAGCCCCAGGACAGGCAGTGAAGCACTGCCAGCTGCAGGCTTCCTGCCTGGCACTTAGAAATAGTACCAGGGAATGAAAGGAGCCTCTCATCACAGGAAGTACTCAGAGAAGAGACAGAGCTACAATTGTATGCAACTCATAACTTAAAAAAAGCAGCTTGGGCCAAAGAGACTGATTTGGGAAAACCCATGGGTGGGAAACCCATGTTTCCACCCTCTGTGGTTATGGTAGTAACCAGGGCACAGACTAGATTTGTGCTGTGTTGAGATTCTGCACTGTTATTTTAATATTTTATTATTTTTAATTTTATTTTATGTGTATGCATGTAATGCCTGTATGTAGGTAAAGTGCACCAGTGTCATGCAGTGCCCGTGGAGGACAGAAGAGGCCGTCAGATCCCCTGGAACTGGAGTTACTGACAGTTGTTAGCTGCCATATGAATGCTGGGATTCTAATCCAGGTCTTCTGTAAGAAAAGCCAGTGTTCTTAACCACTGAGCCATCTCTCCAGCCCCCAAATTCTGCACTATTATTTTTCCTTATGGGCCATGGGTAGGTAATTTTGGATTTGGGTTTATGATGAAGCCAAGGGCTTCATCAACTATCAGGATGCAGGCAAACCATTTGGACCATTGTGATGGCCACCTAACTGCTGTTCCTGTATCCATTGCTACTTCCCTCATCTGAATCAATAAAGCAGCCAGTTATCTTTCTAAAAGGAAAATTATCTCAAATCTCTTTACTGCAAACTGCCTAGCTTCAGAGACTTCTATTAGCTTAATCCCCTCTCAAATCCTTATTATGACCTACAAAGGCCATCAAGAACTCTGCGGCCTCTTTCACATAGTCATCTACATCAGCTGTCCCTTGACCGTATCAAGCATCTTCCCATCTTGGGAGTCTTAAGACTTATTTTTTTCTTCCTGTAAGGTGATTTTAAATTAGAATCGACCCCACTAGCAATTTTAAAGAAACTTTTCTCCTTTTAAAAAAGGAAATAGGACATGGTGTGTAAAAAAATTATCTATATTTAGGAAATGTAATGCTGTCTCATTGACCAAAAGACAAAAACCCACATCACCATTTCCCTAGCTCTTGTTGCAAAACTAACTGACAAAACTGATGTGAAATGAGGAAGACCGGCACAATTTTTCTTTTTTAATCCCGGGGAGTAAGAGATTTTTCCATTTCATCTGATTCCATTGTCTGTAAATTCAGCTTACAAAAATTTCAATACAAATAATCATAGACCCACATATTCAAAACCCATACATCAACACTCCCTTGAACTCAACAGAATTTTCATGTGCTGTAAGCTCTTTCACAACCACCACATAGTTTTTAACATCATTCCAAGTCACATGAAACCACACTTTGTGAAACTTAAGTTTTAGATGACTTTGCAAGTTACTGTTTAAAGGACTAACATGTTGCATCACAATGAACAGCCCTCTCCCTGGAAAACCACAGGGACAAAAGATGGAATTCAGACTTGACAACTTCAAGATGATTTCTTCAAAATTTTGTGAAAACACGTGTCTATTAGTTTTATGCACCCCATGGGGAAATGGCATAAGGAGGTAAAATATACAAGTTCGAGAGACCTACAGACTTTGACAAAGGGACACTGATTGGAGAGTTAAGAGACAGTGACTGGTGAAAGTAGGGGAGTTCGTAAGAAAAACACTGAAGCTGGGTGTGGTGGCTCACACCTGAAATCAGTTTATGCCACGGTGAAATCAGTCTTAAGAAACCAAAAACCGAGCTGGAGAGATGGCTCAGCAGTTAAGAACACTGGTTGTTCTTGCAAAAGAGCCAGGTTCGAATCCCAGCGCCCACATGGCAGCTAACAACTGTCTATAACTCCAGTCCCAGGGGATCTAACAGCCTCCTCTGTCCTCTGAGGGCACTGCACAACATGGGTGCACTTACCTACATGCAGGCAATACACGCATACACATAAAATAAAAATAATTTTAGAAAATTAAAAAAAAAGAAAAGAAACCAAAAACCACTCACATGTCTCAGCCAAACAACAAATGAGAAAATGTATATTTAAATTTAAATACTGTGTAAACTGTAAAAGTACACATGTGAGCTTCTACTTGTTTAGACACGTAAATGTGAGCTATGTACAATTTGGATTATGCTGAAAATTGTTTTACATATAAGAAAACAAAAATCAGGCCACCCCCCCAAAAAAGAGCAATGAGCATTCTATTATTTTTAAGGAAAAAAAGTCACAAGCACATGAAAACCTTGTTTTTAAACAAATAGACAAATCAGTAAATGCTGTTTGTAAAGGCCGCAAATAAATAATTTCTTCTTCATTTATTAGGTAAATAACTGTTGGTAGATTCAAAGGCTGAGGAAATGAACTTCCTAACAACTAATGCCATTTTTACTTCAGCAAAATTTGAATTTCAAACCTAAGACATGCCCTTGAAGACATGAAAAAGCCTAATATCAAGAAATTACATGTCATAAAGTTTATAAAGGACGTATGCAAAGAAAAATATAGTTGATTCAATTAAGATCATTTGGGCTCTAAGCAAAAATCAGTTACAACATAACTTTTTATAGCTCAAGAGAGACCTGTAAAGGGAGAAAATAGAGGACAAAAGAATGAAATTAATCAACGAAGCTTAGGGCCCCAACACATTATTTGTTAGTCTCCCATTTCCAGGAGTACAAGTTTGCAAAGTCATTATCAAGCAGTTCTCAAACTATGAATCCCTTTTTTTGGGGAATATTTTCATATATAACCTAGGTCTTAACCTTGAGATCCTGCCTCAAGATCTACAATGCTAGGACTACAGGCATAAACCACAATGCCCTTTAAAAAATATTGAGACAGGGTCTTATTCTGCAATCCAAGTTGGCTTGGAACTTTATTATGAAGTCCAGGCTGACCTTGAACTCAAAGAAACCCCCTGCCTTAGCCTCCCTGGCACTTGGATTATGGACGTGTCATTACATCCTGCCTCAGAAGGAACCTAGAAAAAGATCTGGCATCAGTATGAGGTGGGTAACTTACAGTTGTATAATCTGGACAAATTACTGCAGCTCTGTGGGCCTGTTTCTGCATCTGTTAAGTCTCCAGAAGAACACTCATTTCTTAGAGCTATAGAGGGGCTCAAATGAGAACCTATTTGATAAGAGTCTTCAACTCTGACCCCAACTTAAGGTTGAAGAATGACCACAGCAATGTTGATGTCTGGTTCCTATCTCATACATGCTGACTGAATTGCTCTAGGTTGACCCTCAGCACTGGGTTTCAATGCTCCTCAGAAGAGTCTAATGTGCAGTTACTCCTGAAAACCACAGGCCTACTTTGATTGTAGTGCTTTTTAAAGTATCCTGGAGGATTACTTGGGGAGCCTGCCAAAATGCAGGTCTGGATTCAAGCAAGCGCCAGCCCTGAGAGTCTGCATCTCTACTAGGCTCAGACTATGCAGAGCTGCTCTCAGTCCCACTCTGAGAATAGTAAATAAAGTACTAAATGGCCACAAAACACACCTTGATAGTCGTCTACTCTGTTCAGACAACTTTTACTGGTTGTGGCTTGTGCTTTGGCAAATGACTTTCTTTCCTTGTTCTCAGGGCTGTAATTAAGAACAGTATATATATAAACCCAGGTATAGTGTTAATACTCCTGTAAGCCCAACACTGAGGCTGAGGCCAGCCTTGACTACACAGTGAGACCTTGTCTCACAAACTAAAGACCCAAACAACAGCAAAAAGATTTAAAAAACCACAGTGATTATATAATACATATAAAACATATGCCTTGGGTCATCTGTTAAGGGAACATTACTTACAATTACAAGCACACCCAGTTACTATGGTACCACTGCTCCCCGCACTCATTACAGATGACATAGGTCATTTGTTCATCTGGGTTTGAATTCCGCACCCAACCTGGAAGGAAAAGCGTTCCTCTGGCAATTACAGTGATCTTGCAATTGTATTTCTCACAGCGCCTGCACTTTATCTTATTTGTCAGTGTGCCATCAATGTTGTAGGGAAGAGAGTGTTCCTGGATACTGCATTCTGTGTAGGCCGCTCTCAACTGCTTCAGTTCCTGGTTTGCCATCTCCAGGGCAGTCATTTCAGCAAATTGTCTTGCAGACATGGCGCCAGAGAGCAAGTTTTGCTGTAAATGAGAATTTTTGGGGTTCCTCAAGTTAGCCACTTTGCTTCTGATACAAGTTTTATATTTTCTGATGTTGTTTGAATAAAGGATGAAAATGTGCTCTTCAATCTCTTTTGCAAAGTTCTGCCACAAATGAGCTTTTGCTTGATCTGTGGAGGAACTAGCTAACGCTGCGTAAAGCAGCTCTACACATTTCATTCTCACAGACACCGTGGGATCCTGCAACTCACTTGATCTCTTGCGAGTGGCTTCAGAGTTATCACTACCCAAATGTTCTCCATTCAGCTCCATCCGAGCAGTGCTATTTTCAGACTCAGTCACTTCAACGGGCTTTGCGGCATCCTGGGATGACAGCATTGAGAGAGAACTGCAGAGACCTAAGATCTCATCCTGACTCAGGTCCTGAGAAAGAGCCGCATTTTCTTGTTTGTTGGCACTTGACGGGAATAATTTAAGGCTGTCCCTTGGTTTGAAGTGTGTGCTTTTATAAAAAGTTCTCCACTTCGCCAGCAAACACTTGGCTTTCTTTTTCAGAGCCACTGAGGGGCAGTTTTTGAGGACTCTGTACACAGCCCTGACCACATCCGTCTCCTGGAGATGCTCCTTAGACACATAAATCATTTCTAGCTCAGTAAGGTATTTGCCAATATCCTCAAAATACCTTTTAGACATCAGTTGCTCAATCAGGAAAGCCCTGGCAACGATCTGCTTTTTGTCAGACATCTTTACAGCTGCAAAGAGAAAAAGAAGGATCGGTTTTCTTAAGCTGCCTTTGCTTGTTGCAGCTCTTGGATAGTGAACTAGAACTTTCTGCCAGATATCTATGCAATGTTTTCTGAAGGAGTAATATAATATAAACGGGTGTGGCAGATTAGATAACACAATCTGTAACTTGGACTGGTTTACTTTCAAGACTTTTATTCTCCATAGCTGAAGACAAAAAACGGCACCGCAAAGTTTCAGAATTAACATTCAGAGTCTTGCTAGGTAAGTTGAAACTTTTTCCATCTCCGACTGTACAAATCAGTACCATTCTAGAGCAAGATTAGTCAGGAGTCAGGTGTGGTGGTACATGCCTGTAATCTCAGTACTTGGGA
Source organism: Nannospalax galili (assembly GCF_000622305.1). Lineage (NCBI taxonomy): Eukaryota > Metazoa > Chordata > Mammalia > Rodentia > Spalacidae > Nannospalax > Nannospalax galili. The sequence continues at coordinate 527,710 of NW_008355477.1, forward strand.
GGGAGAGTAAGAAAGATCAGGAATTTGATGTCATCCCTGGCTATATAGAGTTTGAGGCCAGCCTGGGATGCAAAACACCCTGTCTCAAATAAAAAAAAATAGTTCTTCCTGGATAGAATTTAATGTTGATGCTGGGAATAAAATCATGCCCACGTCGGTATCCATATGGCAACAATGAACAAATACTAGGGTATTTTTTCTTCATGCTCATCTGCACAACTGAAATGCTTAATGCTCTTATAATCTATAAAAGGGTACTTTTCTTAATATAAAATAAAAGGAAGCAAAAGGGGGATGTTAATGTCTGTAGCAATTTAAAGAAACTACAGGTTTTAGTTTAAAGAAACTACAGGTGAGATACTACAGGTTAGGAGGCAGCCCAATCTTGGTCTGGTGGGCCGCAAAAGCCAACAGAATGCGCCGTACTGACATCTGAACTGTTGGAAAAAAACAGGATCATAATCCAGACGATGTATGACATTGAAGTTTGGCTTCGTTAACTATTTTTTGTGTATGTGCATGTCTATATGTGTGCCTGTGGAGACCAGGGGTGGATATCAGGTGTCTTCCTCCATGATGTACCTTTTGAGACAGGCTCTCTAACTGAATCTAGGATTCACTGATTTGCCTAGGCTGGCTGGCCAATGAACGCCAGGGATCCTCCTGTCTCCATGTCTTCAGTGTGGGGGTGGGGATTACCTACATGCATCACCATGCTTGGCTTTTTTTTTTTTAAGGACTCAGGTCCTTATGTGGAAATACTAGTATTCTGAATTGTGCAACTTTTCTGTAAATCTAAAAGTATTTCCAAATAAAAAGATTTTGGGCACCCGCCTTTAATCCCAGCACGTGGAAGGCAGAGGCAGGCAGATCTCTATGAGATCTAGGCCAGCCTGGTCTACATAATGAGTTCCATGCCAACTGGGGCTACAGGGAGACTGGGTCTCAAAAAGACAAAACAAAACAAATCAAAACAAAACCAAAAAAATAGCCTATGGCACATTGTTAGGATGATTTAACATAATATAATTTTAAAAAACATGTTTTTAGAGAATATTTAATGGCATGAGAAAACAGTCACAACATAATGTTCGGTGAAAAAGATCAGGATGTAAACCTAAATAGACAAGAGATTAAATGTCATGTTAGCAACTGGGTGTGGTGGCACATACTTGTAATTCTAGCACTAGGGAAGAGGAGGTAGGAGGATCAAGAGTTCAAGGCCAGCCTCTGCTACAAAGCAAATTTGAGGCCAGCCCAGATGACATGAGACCATCTCAAAACAACGACAACAAAAATCAAGTTAAAGGGGCTGAGGCTGTAGATCAGTTGCTAGAGTGCTTGCCTAATTAATACCAATGTACCCCTGAGTTTGATTTCCAGCCCTGTATAAACTGAGCATGGTGGTACACACCTGTAATTTCAGCACTGGGGAGGTGAACACAGAAGACTCAGGAGTTAAAATCATTCTCAGGTACACAGTAAGTTTCAGGTCAGTCTGGGGTACATGTGATCATGTCTTAAAAAAAAAAAACCAAAATAAAACTTAAGTTCAAGTATGATCCAGCAGATCCAAAGATAATTGAAAAGTATGTCCACACAAAAAAATGGACACAAATCTTTATAGCATTATTCAGAACAGCCAAGTGGGAAAACAAATGTTCACCAACTCATAGATAAATATTGTAGTACATTCACATACAACTTTCTCAGTAACAGAAGGAATAAAGTACTGATTTATGACACACTGTGGAAGAACCTTGAGGACATTATGCTAAGAAACAGAAACCAGATACAAAAGACCACATACAGGGGCTAGAAAGATGGCTCAGTGGTTAAGACCACTGACTGCTCTTGCAGAGGAGCCGGGTTCAATTCCCAGAACCCACATGGCAGCTACGAACCATCCTTAACTCCAGTTTCAGGGGAATCCAAAGCCCTCTTCTGACGTCCCCAGCATTGCATGACACAGGTGTACTCACATACATGCAGGCAATACACTCATACACATAAAATAAAAATAAAGAAAATATTAAAAAAAATAAAGACCACATACTATATGATTTACACAAACTGCCCAAAACAGGCAAATCTACACAGAATGAAGATTAGTAGTTGACTACATGGGAGGGGGGAGAAAAAGGGGAGTGCCTACTAATTGGTGCAAGTTTTTTCTTGGGGTAGGTGGCAAATATCTTCTGTAGTTGATTATGGTGACACGTTACACAACCACGAATTAAATACACTAAAACCACTGAACTGTACTTTAAAAAACGTGAACCGTATTTGAATCAGATATGAATAAAGCTGTTAATCTTTTTTTAAAAATATTTTATTATTTTTATTTTATGTGTATGAGTGTTATACCTGCATGTAAGTAAGTGCACCCGTGTCGTGCAATGCCCAAGGAGAACAGAAGAGTCGGTCATGATACCCTGGAACTGGAGTGACGGACAGTCTTTAGCTGCCATGTGGGTGCTGGGATTCGAACCCAGGTCTTCCGAAAGAACAGTCCGTGTTCTTAACCGCTGAGTCATCTCTGCAGCCCCGAATCATCCTCTCTTATTCCCTTCTCCCAGCCCCTTCTTCCCAACAAATCCCCACTGCCCCTTTCTTTATTGCTTTCACCTGACTCATGGTACTTTATTAGTGAATTCAGCAAGACGTTCTCTAATTTTCCTGCTTAAAGTCCTACAGAAATTCTCCATTCTTGAGATGGAGCCCAGGCTCCTTAGCGAGGAGATGAAAAGCCCCTCATCCTGGCCTTCTACCTTGACTACTCTCAACCACAGATAGGCAAGACCCCATTTCACAGCTCTGTGCCTTTGCTCCAGCAGCTCCAGAGCTTGCACCATGCTATAGCCCCAGGCCGAATACTGGAATCACCCGAGGAAATCAAACAAGAAAAACTAAAGCAAACAACTCCAGGGCCTCAGCCCTCCAGGTCCTCACCCCTGATAGAATGAATTGGCATCTCTAAGGGTAGGGCTTGGGCATTTGTTCAGTTTCACAGAAGATTATGATTTAAAGCACACACAGGCACTGCCCCACACCACAGATAGACTGCTATTAGCACTGATAGACAGCTATGGTTCTTTTCCTGGACCAAATGCACAGAACCTCTCTGATTCCAGACGTTGCTAGATGAGACCAATTAAATGAGAAAATATTAAAAACATTACTGTGTATAATTCAAGGGAGAAACTCCAGATTCCTGATATACACTGGCATACTTACCTCTCAACAGTGGGAGGCAATGTCCGCTGACTGAGCAAGTCTGTCTGCGATTCATCCTCATGCCATCTCAATATGCTCAATAAGCTGAGGATAGGAATTCCACCATTCAAGTGATAAACCTGCTTAAAAAAAATCAAATAATTGCAGTGTTTTTTTCATGATGTTTACCACATTTAAAAACATTTCTGTCATGCTGTATGCCTTTATTCGCAGCCCTTGGGAGGCAGAGGCAGGTGGATCTCTGTGAATTCGAAGCCAGCCTGGCCTACATAGTGAGTTCCAGGTCAGCTGGGGCTACAGGGAGGTGCTGTCTCCAAAACAAAGAAAAATACCAAACAAAATAAACCATTTTTATTTACCCTCTCTACAAGGCAGCAAGAATTGCAGGTGTTCTGTTCACTTGGCCCTACCTGCTGGGCACCTTATTCAAGAGATATTTTCTTCTGTTAAGTGATAAGCATCCAGACGTTTTCTCTTCCTTGGATTGTGATCTTCACTTCTTGTCACTAGGTACCAACCTTCTTGTGCTCGCTGTACCTAAGTCTAGTGACCTTTAGCTTCTTTCCTGGAAAACAAAGTCTGTCTCAATTCTAGTTTTAAAAAATTGAAAAATCCTAGATCATGAACGGGGATGAGGAGAAAGAGATCTGCAGGGAGGGAGGGAAGAAGGGGACAGAAAGAGAGAGAGAGAGAGAGAGAGAGAGAGAGAGAGAGAGAG
>NW_008355477.1:531711-561985 GCF_000622305.1 Nannospalax galili
AGAGAGAGAGATACAAGTGACATGAAAACACAAGGTGGCATTATCTGGGGCAATAAAGGAACCAGCCAGAGGAGGGAGAGGCAAGGGTGTGGGGAGGACAGTAGGGAAAGGAGATAATTTAGAACAAAGTATAATGACACATGTATGAAAATACTGCAACAGAACTACTTATTCTGTACACTAACACAAACTGTAAAAATCCTAGATTGAAAAAAAACAAACCCCACAGTGCTGACTGTGAGTGAATCAAGTAGGTCTGAGAAATCAAGGCTTTTGGATAAGGAGGCTCAAGATAGCAGAATTCCCAGAAGTGAGGGGGTGTTAAACAAGTTGGCTAAGTGTACTGATCATCTTGTGCTTCTATCTACAAAATGGGGGGACTCTGCTATCCCAAGATTAATACAAGAATTACAATATTTTCTATAAATTGCTTAGTCTTCATAAAGTGATTGACAATTATGTGGATTTACAATGGAAATATTTAAAAAGTTTGCCAGGGACCATAATGGACATGGCGGAGAGAGAAAACTGACTCCCACAAGTTGTCCTCTGATCTCCACATGTGTGCCATGGCACGAGCACGTCCATACACAGACACACCATAAAGAAGTAAATGTAATTTAAAAATAAGCAAATAAATATTTTGCCAATGTGCTGGCACACATGTAATCTCAGCATTCAGGACGTTAAAACAGGAGGCTTATGAATTCCAGGACAGCAGCAGCTATATTATAAGGTGCTGTCTCAAATACCATTAAAAAAAGAGATAATATTTACCACACCAGGTGTTGTTCCAAGGCAGGAGAGCAAACATTTTAGATTCTCTGATGTAAGCAAGACTACTTAACTCTACTACTTGTGTATCAGAGACAGGAGACACCAAAAATACTGGAATGTGGGCTAGAGAGATGGCTTAGCAGTTGATAATATACTGCTCTTACTATCTAAGAATGAGGACCTGAGTTTGGATCCCCAGACCCCATCTAAAAAGACAAGCTCAGTGGTCCACACCTGTAATCCCAGCACTGGGGAGGCAGAGACAGGTGGATCATTTGGGAACTCACCAGCCAGTCTTAGCTTAAGTGGTGAGCTCCAGAAAAATAGGGTGGGGTGGGGAATCTTAATAAAACACTTTCCATCTTCCCATTAATAAAACAAAAACACATCTCAAAAGAGGGGGGCAGCTATTGGGCAAACACCCTGTTGACCACCTTTGTCTTCCATACACACACACACACACACACACACACACACACACACAAACTTTGTTTTTAGAGGAACAGGACTGAGAATGTGAATGTAGTTCAGTTGGTGGAGAGCTTACCTAGCCTGTACAGCGCCCTGAATTAGACCTCCAGCACTCATAAAGCTGGGTGTAGTGATGGGACAGTGGGGCCAGTGTGGGCTACAAGAGACCCTGTTTCAAAACAAAACAAAACAAAACAAAACAAACAGGCAGGCTGGATTTGGCTACAGGTCAGTTTGTAAACCCTTTTCCAGAGCAGTACTCTTCCTTTTCCAGGGCAGTACTATTCCACAGAAAGACATTTCAAGCCACAAAAAAATAATTTAAAAATGTCTAATAGTCATGTTAAAAAAATAGTGAAATTGTAATCATTTTACTTAGTCCAGTATATCGAAAGCTATTTTTCTTTTTTTAAAAAAATGTGGTGCTGGGGATCAAACTCGGGGCCTTATGCATACTAAGGCATGTGGTTTACTCCCAGGCACACGGAAACCGCTCCTCCCCCAAAATACTGTCCTTTGAACATGTAACGGATGTAAATAAACAGCTATTTTTTGTTGAGACAGGGTCTTACTATATAGCCCTGGCTGACCTGGAAGTCACTATGTAGACGACGCTGGCTTTGACCACCTCTGCATCCCGAACCCTGGAATTAAAGGTGTGCGCCACCATGCCTGGCCACAAACACCTATTTTTTTAAAAAAAATTTTGGTATTATCAAAACTGTGCTGTGCTTTAACACAGCACATCTTAACTGAGATTAGTCACTTCGAATAACCAATCTGAATATTGCCACTTGTAGCTCAGTTCAGGAGGGCGTAATATGAAAAATGCTTACACACCCATTATTTCTAATGCATTGTATGGCCACATATAAAATATATACTATATAAAGTATGTATGTATGTGCATATGAAAGGTTTTAGAGTGTCAGCCCTAAATGATGTTGCCTGAACGCACATAAACACTTGTAAATGTGAATTACTACATACGGGTTAAGGTGCACACACATCTGCACCAAAATAGTCTAAAACGATAGGTAAGTTCACTGTGAAATCTTCCAAAATCTTAGGAAACAAAGTAGCAGTAACCTATCTATTTAGATCTTTTAATTATTCTTTAACAGCTAAAGGGGGAAAATGTACCTTTCTAGCCCTGGGCTACACCTAACAGGCCAGCCTCGCAGGGAGCTCAAGGGAGAAAATCGCCAAAAGCCAGCAGCGGCATGGCGCTTTGGAAAGATGCAGGAAGGGGAGCCCGCCAGGCTGGAGAGCTGAGGGTGGGTGGGGTCAAGCACTAAACAAAGCCCGCAACAGTTCACCCCCCGGGGGACGGGCCTGAGGCTTACGCACGAGCAACGGCGGCGCGCGGGTTCATCCCGCCCAGGCCACCACAGAGCCTCCAGGACCCGAGCCAGGCCGGAATTCTACTGGAAACCGAAGTGCATGCTGGCTGAGAGGTCGCTCCAACAGCGATGGCGAAGCATGGCGCACTGCAGAACGGGCTCTTCTGCATCCTCCGAGAACTTCCGGTTCCCAGGCCATTGACGTAATGCTCCGCCAATCTTGACCCTTTCACCCGAGGACGCAGACAGCGCGGGGGGGGGGGGGTGGATTTCGGCGCACGCGCGCAAAAGGAATAGCACCTGCGCGGACAGATCCGAAGCCCGAAAGGGCGGAGAGACAGCTGCTCTGCGGTTCCCTGTGGGAGGAGCTGTGCTGCTTCTCGGCAGCCGAAGTGAAACTAAAACCGGAGCTGTTTTTTTCCACCAACAGAGTGTTAACTCTTTTCTATCAAGACAGTGAAACAAAACAAAACAAACTAGTAACACTCAAAAGAACAACACTCAGACTGGCGGAGGGGACTCACGCTAGTATGCAAATGAAGAATGACATAAGATCTGAGGCAGGCTGGACTATACCTTTAAAAAGGGTGGGCGTCAAACATCCCCCCCACCCCCAAATGTAAAATAAACTTCATCAAGCCAGTAAAAAAATAGCTGGATGTGCTGAGCTCCCCCCCCCCCCCCCAAAAGAGGTTTTTAAAAAAACCCTCACCAAGCAGGATCTCTACAAGTTTGAGGACAGTCAGGGCCAGGGCTGCATAGTGAGACACTGTCTCAAAAAATCAAAAAGAAGGGAGGGGAAAAAAATAGGCAAGACATTGCTCAACCTGAGGGTGGCCTAATTATGGATATATTTAACAGTAATTAGTCCAACAAATATCTATTGCATGGTAGTATGCATCAGATGAATGAAAGTAGTAAACATTCATTAAGTAGTCACGAGCAACCAGAACTTCTCACCTGTGCACATTGTTTGCTTGCAACGATTCATTAAAACTACAGTGATGTTTGAAGAAGAGAATGTGGCAGTCTCTTTTGCTGACCTCCAATTCGAAAACAATTTGGGAACGAATTTAAGTGTCCAGTTTTCTGCATTGGATATTATCAGAAAGTACAGTGATTCTATGATTCATGTAGTAAATTTTGCCTAGATAGTAGGACAGGGATTACCCTACTATGCAGGTGCTTGATTACTTTCGTGGTTTAGACTCTACCTTGTTAGTATTAGGACTTATTTTTATTTACTTTGTTTTGTTTCAGTTCTCTTTGGTTTAGTTTGAGACAGAATCTCACTCTGTAGTCTACGTTGGCCTATAATTCACCATTTATGTACCCCAGCATGGCCTCGAACTCAAGACAATTGTGTTGCTCCCCAACTGCTCATTACAGGAGTGTGTCACTATGCCCAGCCTGGGAGTCTTGCTTTTGTCATGACCCATCATTCTCAGGAAGTAGCCCCTGCTGTTGATGCTCTGTGAAATTACTTATGTTCCACAGGAGGACACCAAGGTCGAGCTGTCAGTTCTCAGCTGGCTCAGAATTGTAAAGGGGTTGCTTTTCCTCTCTCTCTAGCCTTCAAACTATTACTAGGAAAAATGGTCTGAAATTGTGAATTTTAATGTGGAGCTGGGGAAATGGCTTAATTGGTAAAGTGCTGGCCACTGAAGCATGAAGACCTGAGTTCCGATCCCAAGAACCAACTCACCTAAAAATCCGGGTGTGGTAGCTTACGTGTAATCCTAGTACTGGGGAGTTGGAGCCAGGACGATTTCCAGGACTTGCTGGCTATCCGGATAAGTCTTGCCAAATTGGTGAGCTCCAGGTTCAATGAGAGAATCAGTGTTGGTAAATAAAGTGGAGAACGACTGAAGAAGATACCTGACATTAATCTCTGGTCTCCACACACACATGCATACTTGTGCACATGTACCAGCATACACATGCAAACACGCAAACATGCATGCACACAAAAACACAAAAATATTTTTAAAAGTAGTAAGACAGAAAGGGAATACTAGCTCCTCCTACTCTATAAAACCCACATCTTATTTCAATTTTTAAAATTTTCCTTTATTAGTGTTTGTGGGGGGGGTCCTGCATGTGCCATAGCACATGGTTGCTCTTGCAGAGGATCCAAGTTTGATTCCCAGCACCTATATGGCAGCTAACAACCATTCATAACTCCAGTTTCAGGGAAATCTGATATCCTCTTCTGACCTCTTGGGCCTTGCACAACTTGGATGCACTTACATACATGCAGGCAATACACTCATATACCTAAAATAAAAATAATAAATATTTTACTGCAATATAACTTAAGGATTTATGTTTTTATTTAATTAAAACATTTTAGCATCCTATGTGGATGAGGCTAGCCTTGAACTTGATATGTAGTTAAGGCTAGCTTTGAACTCCTGCCTCTGCCTCCCAAGTGCTGTGATTACAGGCTCATGCCACCACATCTGGCAAGGATTATATAATATGAAAGAAAAAATATACAGTAATACGGTATGGTAAAATGATAGAGTATGGTAATACAGACTTTATTCGTGATTGTCGTTATAAATACAGGGACCATGGCACTTGGGTCTTCTAGTAAGGGAGAAAGATTGCATTCCACTCCAAATACTGCACAGGGAAGAAGTAGGAACCTATAGCCATGGAGCAGGGTGAGAGTAGGTAGATGGGAAATTACCAGAACAAAACATCAAGGGTAAGGTGGATGCTAGTTAAACTAGTAGGATTCTTTCTGAAGAACGAGGTTGAGGGGTGAAGGGTGAGTAGTGGAAAATGAGGAACTGGATCACATACTGAGGAGGATCAGATATGGAGGGTGGGAAGCTCTTGCTAAATTGATGTACCAGGACTATTAAAACTGGGCTTTACAAGGAAGTGCATGGATAAGGCTTAGAAATTTCAGGAGCTTGACTCAGATTTGACTTACAAGCAATCTTTGTACTCTTTTGCCTTTTCAAAGAACAATTTGGGGGGCTGGAGAGATGGCTCATCAGTTAAGAGGACTGGTTGCTCTTGCAGAGGACCCAGGTTCAGCTCCTAGCACCTCCATGGTGGCAAACAACCATCCATAACTTCAGTTCCTCCAGGGGATTTGGCAACCTCTTCTGGTGTTGGTGAGCATTGTGTGCATGTGGTGTACTTACATACACACAAACAAAACATCCAGACACATAAAATTAAAAGTTAAAGAAGAGAACATTTTTATACAATTTAATTTTATTCAAAATTATTTGGACAAGTAATTATTCATGAATTAGTGCCCAGAACAAGAAAACCTCAGAGCACTTTGTGGGCAATATTTACAGATAATAGAAATGAATTACTGTGCAAAAATGGGTTGAGTGGTTGCAGCTCTAAATTTGCCTTATGTCTACAGAGTCTGATCAGTTGGAAGATTGTGATTGGGTGAGACTTAGCTATGTCTTATACTTGTGAGTTATGTTTGCAGTTTCTTTACATACTAGGTCAGGTTATAGTTCATTGTGTGGGAACTCAAAGCACAGAACCAGCTTTAGGCCTGTAGCCTCCTCTTTAATTTAAAATGTCTTGGGGCATTTCTCTTATTTTTCCATTGTTATTTTTTGGTTCATTTCCTGAGTACTCTTGCCACCTTTGGAAACATGCAAATAAAAAGAAGCAGCACTGGGTTGGTGGTGCAGTTCAGTTCAGTGGAGAGTGCTTGCCTAGCATGTGCAAGGCCTTGAGTCTAATCACTGCCACTGGAATAGTGAACGGAGCTCTCCAGAAAATCAGTCTTTGTTCTTTTTTCCTTTTTTAAAAAAGTTTTTGCATGAGCAGCTCTAGCTTTGTCGTGGAAAAAAATCTAAAGAATCCACAGCAGGTGTTGTAATTTGGCGTGGAGTAAGAGTACCAGGAAGCTATGGCATGGAAAGTACTTTGTGGCCGTGATCAGGGGAAGTGCAAGGGTTTACAGATTGGCACTCGAGAGCTGGAAGAGGTGCGAGCGAAATTTTGCATTGGTTTATTGCATTTGAAAAGATTGACTTCTCCATTGGAATATAATCTGCCCTCCAACTACTTGACTTTGGAAATGACTTATTTGAATCAAACTGTAAAGTAACTAGCCCTACCACTTATGTTTTGCATGTAGATGAACCTCGATTCCTTGAAGAAGTTGATTGCAGTGCAGAAAGTAATGATGAGTTAGATACTGAATCAGCTGAAAATGCAGGAGATTATGAACCTGCTCAAGAAGAAGCACTTTCTGACTCTGAGGTATCAAGAACGTACCTACCTTGACCCTTCTGCCGTTTTTTGTTAATTGCCAAGAAGAAATCTTGTTTTTTATTACACAGGAAACATGAGACTTTTAGACAACTGACTCAAAAAAGACAAAAAGTAACGGGTCTGTTTGGTTTCAAGACAATAAATGTATTGTTAATTCATGATACAATTGGCATTTGTTTTAGATATTCAATGTACTTTATATAGCGTTGAATTATCAAATGATGGATTTACTTTAAAGAAAACTACATAGCATTACATGAATTTTTACCTCCTATGGCACTTGCATCAAATGGATAATTTTGAAGTGTAACAGAATATAAATCTAAATTATAGAGTTATTGAAAGCTAATATATACGTACATGGATATCTTTGGATGCGTTTGTGTTAGAGGTTATTGAAGACTGTTCTTCAGAATCATGTGAGCTGTTGGATTGCGGTTAAAATAATCCAGAATTTGCCTTGAAAGCATCCCATTCTACATTTATCAGGTTAAATAAAAAACATTAAATATTGCAAAAAGAGTTTTTTTTTTAATGTTTATACAATACACTCATATTGCTTGCATGTACGTAAGTGCACTCGTGTTGTGTAAAGTCTGTGAAGGCCAGAAGACGGCATCAGATCCCCTGGAACTGGAGTTATGGACAGTTGTTCGCTGCCATACGGGTGCTGGGAATCAAACCCAGGTCCTCCGGAAGAACAGCAAGTGTTCTTAACCGCTGAGCCATCTCTCCAGCCTTGGCTGTTCTTAAACAGTAACCTGGAAGGCTATTTCCTTTGTCATCAGATTTGTAGTATTCAATTCTTAAAAGAGCTAATATTTGTCAAAACAATTGTACCAGAATAGGGATGTAACTGAGCTCTAGAGTGGTTGCCCAGCACAGAAAAAAACAAAACCAAGCAGTTCTATTAAAACCATGAAAAACATTTGAAGAGTTAGTGTAAAAACTAGAAATTATTTTAAAAATTACCAGTAGAGCTTACAGGGACATTATAACCAATTCTTATGATCTTGCTCTACTGAAGACAAAAAAGACAGTCAAAATACTGAAAAAATAAAATCAAAATATGACTCAGACTTTCTTCTGGTGTGAAGGAAAAAAACATATCATCAAAGCAGCAAGTCATAATTGTTGTATAAACCTGACTTGTCCAGCACAATTGCCACGTGTAGTTACTTTATTTAGATAAAACTTGGGCTGAGTTTGGTGGCACATACCTTTAATCCTAGCAATTGGGAGGCAGAGGCAGACAGATCTCCGTGAGATCAAGTCCAGCCTGGGCTACATAGAACATTCCAAACTAGCCAGTGTTACATAGTGAGATCCTGTCTCTAAAAACCAAGCAACCAATTAACAACAACAACAACAACAACAACAAACCCTAAAAATCAATTCATACCACCCCAATGTGAAGTTGTCAGCCACTGTGACTATTGGATACCATATTAGACAGAGAACATGTCCATTATTGCAGAAAGTTCTATTGAACAGTCCTGGCTGAGCTCACCTGGAATGAATCTATAATGGAGCTAGAAATAGACACTGAAACAGCTACTGAGAAGTTCTTTGTTTGGGGCAATTTTAAGTAGACTATAAAAGTCATCACTTCAATGATCATTTATCATACATGGTTTTGGGGATCTTTGTTTAAAAAAATCATCTTTCAGCTGTTTCAATACTCTGAGATTCTTTTGGATAAACTTCATTTAATGCAGCACAAAACCCCTTTCAATCCTTATTAACTGTCTGAGTGACAATATTGATTTCCTGAGCTCACATAGACAGCCGCTTTCCTGTAAATTCCCAAGGAACAGAGGCAAACTCCTTTATAGGTCCTCCCCAGAGGCTAGTGTTCCACATTACTTAGGAAACAGTTACAGATGTTTTCCATAGAATGTTTTCAGAGCAACCACATCTTTTTTGGGTTCTAAGTTGCTGACTGACGTTCATTTCCTGATTAAACAGCAGGATCAGACTTTAGGCTGAGCTGGGGATGTTCTTAAAGGTCACATAACATAACGGATGGGATTTAAAAAAAATAAAGAGTAGTTCCTTTCAAATCTCAAGTGTTATAGAATGTCAGGAAACAACCAGAAGGCACAGACACAGAAACACATAACTTATGTTTAAATTCTGCAACATATGCTGCACACATATGCAGGTGAAACGATGGAGAAGGAGTGAATATTCCAGAAAAAGGAAACTCACCAGAAGAGTTAGTTCCTGCACAGATCAGACAGTGTCTGGCTAGTGGGCCAGGGACTGATTAAAATAGTGATTCTAAACCAGGATTGGGGGAAATGGATCCTATGTAGCCTTTCTCCAAGCTGAGGAGGGCAACTGTACTTCTCTGGTTTAAAGTGTTTTTTTATAATTTAAATGTTTTCTTACATTTATTTATATGTCTGTGTGTGCACATGTGCTCATGTGCCATGGTGTGTGTGGAGGCCAGAGGATAACTTGTGAGCATCAGTTCTCTCCTACCATGTGGGTACCAGGGATCAAACTCAGGTTGCCAGACTTGGCAACAAGCATCTCTATTCGTTGAGCCATTTCACTGGCATATATATAATATTCCTAGGTTAAAGGTTTTTCACTTTTCAAAATTGTGTTAAAAACTTGCTTCATTCTTAAAGCCCTTTATTTTGGGGACAAGGCCTAACTCTGTAGCCCAGACTGGCTTTGAACACACAGTGATCCTTCTACTCAGACTCCTAAGTGATCCTCCTACCTCAAAACTCCTAAGATTTTGGTGTGTACCACCACTCCTAGTTTGGTGTAGTCTTTTAAATTTAATTGTCAGAGAGTTGTGGTTGTAGTTGGCTTTTGTTGAGAAATAACTTAAGCGTATTAAAAATGTATGAGTCTTAAAGTTATATATTGATAAACTTTTATCTATCCAGGCAATCATTTACTGAAGATCTAAACGTTTGCTTTAGAAAGTTTCCAGGGTTTGCCCCTCCTACCACCGAAGAATGACTTCTATCTGACCTCTGTCTTCATAGATTAGTTTTGTCAGTTTGAGCTTCGTCAAAACAGACTCATTGGACTGGGGAGTTTGTTCAACAGATAAAGTGATTCCTATGTAAGTGTGAAGACCTGAGCTCTGATTCCTAGCAGCCATGCAAAAGCTAAGCATAATGGTGAGTATCCCACTAGAGGCAGGGAGACAGGTGGGTCTTGGGAGCTTATTGACCATCCAGCCATCTTAGCCAAATCGGTAATCTCTAGGTTCAGTGAGAGGCCCTGTCTCAAAAAATAAGATGGAGAGCAATAGAGGAAGACACCTGATGTCCACCTCTGCCCCACCACACAATGGTGAACAAACAATGGTGAACACACCTGCACACACTTGCCTACACCACCAATGGACTCACTGTAGGCATTCACTGAATATTATGTCTATGGAATTTTCATTCTGTATATTATTGGCTTCTATACAGATAACATTAATGTATATGTTTTGATGTTGGTGAGCATTTAAGTTGTTTTCATTTATGGGTAATCACAAAACAAGCTGCGATGAACATTTTTATCCACATCTTTTCATGGACATACACCTTTGTCTTGAGTGTATACCCAGAAGTGAAATTGTCAGGGAACAGGATAGGCCTTTGTTTAAGTCAACACTATCAAATAATTTTCCAAAGTAGTTGTTGCAGTTGCCACTCCCATCACATCAGCAAGCTGTGAGAGTTCTAGTTCCTTCATTTCCTCACTAACACTTAGATTGTCAATTCTTTTAATTAAGTTCAACTATTCTAGGAAGACCTACATAGGTGAATGAGCCTCAACCTTTGCTACATTTTAGAGTCACCTAGTGTGGTAGTTTGAATGAGGAATGTCCCTCATAGGCTCATGTATTTAAACACTTGGTTCCCATTTGGAGGCACTGTTTGGGGCGGTTATGGAACTTTTAGTATGGGAGCCTTGTTGGAGGAAGTAAGCCATTGGGGGTGGACTTTGAGAGTTTATAGCATCACCTCACATCAAGTTCATGTTCTCTGCTCCCTGTGTGAAGTTGATATGTGATCTCTCGGCTTCCTGCTCCCGCTGCCGTGTCTTCCCCACCATTGTAGACATCTAGCCCTCGGACATCCAGCCAAAATAAACTCTTCCTTAGGTTGTTTTTGGTCATGGTATTTTATCACAGTAACAGAAAAGTAACTAATGTACCTGACATACTTTTAAAACTCCTGAGGCCTACCTGGATCTCAGCAGAATCTCTTGAGTCAAGACTCAGTCATGTATTTTAATGTTCCTTAGGTATTCCCAATGGACATCTAAGTCTGAAGAGCACTGAATTCAGTTATTTTGATACAGTTCTTTTTAAAAATATTTTATTTATTATTTTTATTTTATGTGTATGCCTGTATTGCCTGCATGTAGATAAGTGCACCCATGTCATGCAATGCCCGCGGAGGACAGAAGAGGCTGTCGGATCCCCTGGAACTGGAGTTACGGACAGTTGTTAGCTGCCATGTGGGTGCTGGGATTTGAACCCGGGTCTTCTGCAAGAACAGTGTTCTTAACTGCTGCGCCATCTCTCCAGCCCCTGTGATACAGTTCTTAACTTCACTCTAAAGCCTTTTTCAGGAACCACTGTTTTAAAATATCTCCAAAGACTGCAAACTAAATGCACTAATCCCTCAGAACACAACAACATAGCACATATTCTGACATAAAGTCTATATTTATCCCTTGATATGTGGGGCAAGATAAACCCAGAGATCCCTGAATGCTCATTCCCTCCCCTCCTTTGGAGCTCTACCAAGAAGCTGGTTCAGCAGGTCTGATTTCACACCCTTGCTGTGACACCTTCCCTACTTGAGCTCTGGGGGCTCCCCTGCCCAATACAACCTTTTCATCAACCACACTCCCAGCTCCATTAGTACAAATGAATGCATATGAAGGGGAACAGAGGCAGGTGGCATATGCCCTGAGCTGGAGAACAGGACATCTCCTGCATGCCTCTCGGGAAAATGACAAGGGATTAGAGACATTAGGTTTATGCTGCTGCTTTCCTGACTGTAAGGTTCCTAATAATCTTTACCTAAACTGCCCTATTGTTATTGTGTATGGCCCTCTCACATTATATTACTTTATGATTTACAGTGAGAAACTCAGGGAAGAGTTATTCGAAAGGCTGAGGCAGGAGGATCTCAAGTTCAGGAACTGCCCAGGTTAGAGTCAAGTTTGAGAATCAGCCTTTGTAATGTAGTGAGATCCCAATTCAAAAAATTAAAAGTAGAGCTGAGGAAATGACTTAGTGGGTAAAGCACTTTCCTCGCAAACGTGAGAACCTGAGTTCAATCCCTAGAGCCCATGTGGTGAAAGGAGAGAATTGACTCCTGTAACTTCCCACACGTGCACACCTCCACACGTGTGCCCTGGTTCTCATATATCCACACACACACGTATACAAAACAAATAAGGAGCTGGAGAGATGGCTCAGCGGTTAAGTACACTGACTGCTCTTGCAGAGGACCTGGGGTCAATTCCTAGCACACACATGGTGGCTGTGAACCGTCCTTAACTCCAGTTCCAGGGGAATCTGAAGCCCTCTTCTGGCCTCCATGGTATTGCACTATGCAGGTGCACTCACATACATGCAGGCAATACTCATACACATAAAATAAAAATAATAAATAAAATATTTTTTAAAAATGAATAAAATTTTTTTTAAGTTAAAGTTTTAAAAAGAGGGCTGGGTATGTAGTTCAGTGGTACTTGCCTAGCATGTATGAGACTCTAACTGATCCTCAGTCCCACACCAATAAGATAAAATAAAATAAAATGGAAAAAAAGAAACAGTCTTGTTTTTAGGTCATTAAAATTTCCAGTCTTGGACCTGAGAGATGGCTCAGTGGGTAAAGGTAGTTGCCATGAAAGCCGAGAGACCTGAGTTCGATTCCTGAAACCTAGGTAAAGGTGGAAGGAGAGGACTAACTCCACAAAGTTGTCCTGTAACCTCCACACACACAGTGGCACATGCCCCTGGCCCACGTAATGTGCAAGCACACACACAATAATAATTACAAATTTTTTCCAGGGGCTGGAGAGATGGTTCAGCAATTAAGAACACTGGTTGTTCTTGCCGAAGACCCAGGTTCAAACCCTAGCACCCACATGGCAGCTAACAACTGTCCATAACTCTAGTCCCAGGGAATCCGACAGCCTCTTCTGTCCTCCGTGGCATTGCACGACACGGGTGCACTTACCTACATGCAGGTAATACATGCATACACATAAAATAAAAAATAATAAATAAAATATTAAATTTTTTCCCAATATCATCTAGCATCAATACTTAAAAATATTTTATTTGATATGTTTAGTTTTATGTGTGCGAGTGTATTGTCTGCATGTATGTAAGTGCAGTCATGTCATGCAATGCCCGTAGACATCAGAAGAGAGTGTTGGATTCCCCTGGAACTGGAGTTACAGATGGTTCTCAGCTGCTACGTGGGTGCTGGGAACTGAACCTGAGTCCTCTACAAGAGCAGACAGTGCTCTTAACCGCTGAGCCATCTCTCCAGCCCCCCAACATCAATACATAAATCACTCATTCACTTCAAAGATCTGACCTTCCCTCTGTTTAGGTGTGATCTGCAGCTCTGTGGAGCAGTCAATGGGAAGACTTCTAGGTCAGTTTCTGCGCTGTCTTCACCTTACCCTTTCCTCAGGCCCTTCACTAGTTTTGTTCTGTCAGTGTAGGCATAGAGGAGGAAAGAGGGGAAAACGTGTTATTCGATTAGTGTATGTGGTTGAATGGTAGTGCCACTCGAAAGATAAATATAAATGTCACTACCTCCAAATCCTGAAACCTGTGCATGCAACCTTATTTGGAAAAAAAACCAAATCCTTATAGTTACGTTGCCATAGATTTATGGTAGCAAAGTAAATAGAGAAATGATGAAAACCTGTAGGTCTGGCTTCAATCACAAATCATAAGATGAAAATTCAAGAGCACATTTTAAAAACTATTTTGTCGCTAGACATTCTTCAAAATCCCTGAAATTGTCAAACAACCTAATTAATCAATATGGCATTTTATCAGAAAACTATAGAAATATCCAAGATGGTGTGAGGCAAAGGGATACAGTTTCACTCCGAGACCTCCTGCCTATTCCATTGTCTGTCTTGTTGCCATTAAAACATCTGAGCTGAGGCTCAGCATCTGGGGTTTTATCTGTCTGTGTGGCTCCTTTCCAGGAGTACAGACTGTCAACAATCCTAGTGTGTGGACCGCCCTGTGAATTGCCTCTCTTCATTTTTGGTCCTTGGGCTGTTATTTCAAAGGGACATTGTTTTGTAATAGTAGTTCATTAGAACAGAGCGTCACGAATGCTGAAAGCAACAGGCTGTGCTTCCTCATCTTTTTTGTTTTGAGACAGGGTCTCCCTGTGGCCCCAGCTGGCCTGGAACTCACTAAGTAGACCAGGCTGACCTTGAACTCACAGAGATCCTGCATCTGCCTCCCGAGTGCTGGGATTAAAAGCATGCACCACCATGCCTGGCACCTTCCTTATCTTTTACACTGTGTAGATTCGTGGTGTGTTCTCACGGACTGACATCAACAGCCCTAGTTGCATGATAGGACCTGGGCTAGCTGCCAGGAGGCCCCTTTATCAAAAATGACATCACAAAGGATAGCCATGTTTTCTGCAGAGTCTTTTTGTGGAGACACATTTGGTCAGACGTGTCGTGTTTTGATTTGTGGTGTCTGAGAGTAGCACTTCCTGTTTAACCCTCATTTTCGCCATAGCAACTGCAGCCTTAGTGGATGCATTATTTGGGTTCTGTAGTAGTTTTCATAGTAGTTGTTCTTCATTTGAAAGCTGACCCAAAGGCCACCTGGGTTTCTGGTTATGGAAGAGAATGGAAAGTGTGCTCTCCTTTGCTGTGAAAGAGTCAATCATCTAGGTTGGTATATTGTTTGGAATGGTTACATGCCCTCAATCCCAGGTTTTACATGATGGGATCTATGTGGTGGACTTTGATGGGATTGAGACCGTTTTGAGCTCAACTTGTAAATGGCAAGTCAGTTACCTATTTGCCCTAGGCAGGGGCAGTTTCATAATCTCAGCCCCTTGGGACTTTTTTTGAAACAGGATCTCATGTATCCCAGGCTGACCTTGAGCTCCATATGTAGCCAAGCATGACCTTGCATTTCTGATCCTAATTCCTCCACCTCCCAAGTGCTGACTGCTTGGATTACAGGCATGCACCTCCAAGCCTAGTTTGCTCAGTCCTGGGGATTGAATTTGGAGCTTCCTGGATCCTAGACAAGCATTCTACAGACTCAGCTACATCTCTATCCCCTGGTATTTGACTTTTGAGCAGAGTGATTGTGTGTAGAGGCTACTGATGCTGAGAGATCGTCCAGGCAGTGGAGACATCCTTGTGAGGCCACTCCTTCAATGGCTCCTTGTCCATAGCTCTGCTCCTAGCCCTGTAGGTCATTTCCAAGGTTCCCATCTCCCTGCACACTACAGTCCTTACTGTAACTTCCCTTTGCTGCAAGTCACTTACAGTCTTGTTTTTGCTGCTTGCTACCAGCACTCACTGATAGCCTTTGTAGTGTGGCTCTGAGAGTTGAGGGAAATAGGAAGAGACTCTCTGACATTACCACGGGGCTGAAATTTCCCCCTGCACTAAGACTCTGGATGCTACTATTATGAAAAATTACTTAAGAAAGATTACACTTGAAACTCTTTATTGCCTATTCCTGTGATGTAAGACGTCTCCCTTCACTTGTCAGAGATCAGCCAAATGACATAGACCATGTACACGTTAGTAAGGGTGAATTGGGAGGGCATGAAAGGTTTGCAAGATTGGATTCTCTAAGGTCTCCAGCATGACTAGATTGGAAAGTATCCAGGAAGAAGCGTGAATTCACAAAATGATAGGAAGCAGGAGACATGTAGAGAGAGGGGACAGCAGATGCCAACGGCAGCCTCTGCGTGGTGGCAGTCGTACACGTGGACATAGATTGCCACAAGAGGGCGCAGCTGGAACTCTGAGACGGTGTCCATGCTAAGCAGGAGAGCTCAGATTCGTTTTAGGAGGATGAAGATTCTCTCTCTGTCTCTGTCTCTGTCTCTGTCTCTGTCTCTCTCGCTCTCTCTCTCTCTCTCTCATTATTATGTGTAGCTCAAGCTGGCCTTAAATTTGCTATGTAGCTGAGACTAACCTTGAATTCCTGATCCTCCAGACTCCATGTACTAAGTGTTGGGATCACAGAAGAGTGCCACCACACCCAGTCAAGGAAAAAGACTTTTAGAAGGAGTAACAGGATACTAAAGAGACTTTTAAGCTGGGCGTGATGGTGATGCACACCTTTAATCCCAGCACAGCACTCCAGAGGCAGAGGCAGGTGGATCTCTGTGAGTTCAAGGCCAACCTGGTCTATATAGTGAGTTCCAGGCCAGCTGGGGCTACTGGGAGACCCTGTCTCAAAAAGACCAAAACCAATGCACCAAACAAACAAACAAAACAAAACAAAACAACAACAACCAGGGGACTTTTAATACCACTCAGAAAGATCAATAGATATGAAGCAGATGAGAGTTGCAGATTCCTGTTAGTGGGACTATTTCCTTTGATATCAATCCCTCCCAATAGTCCAGTGGCATTCAATACTAGTAGACAGATGAAGTCCAGGGTTCATTGGTAGGGACCTGGGAGATATTCCCAACGTAAGCTACTGGTTACTGGATTACATATGAGTCAGTGTGTAACTTCAGTCACAACCTGCCTATCATTGCAAAGTAAATTCACTCTACATGTTTCAAATTATGTGTCAAAATTTCACATAGGTGAAGTTCAACTTCAGTGGGGTTGGGGGATGGGGAATACTTTGACTTTTTGAAAGCAATGTCAGTATAACACATACATAGAAAAGTCAGTGCACAAACCATAAGTATACTGTTCAATGCTTTTCACATAGTGAATGTGCCCATACAAAAGCAGAAACACAAGCACAGGTACACACGCAGACACAGACACACAGACACACACAGACACACAGACACACACAGACACACAGACACACACAGACACACAAACACACACAGACATACACACACAGACACACAGACACACACACACACACACACACAAATTACCAGAATTACTAGTTTTTTAAAAATTTTCCTGGTGTTCCTCTTCAGCATCTTCCCACAAAGGTACACACATCCCAACATCTCTTCCATTGATTAATTTTGCTTGTTTTTGATCCTTATACAACTGAAAGAATTTAGTATATACTTTCTGGCTTTTGATTAGCAATGAATTTAAAATAGCCATCTGTGGCCAGGTATGATAGCACATGCCTTTAATCTTAGCACTCAGGAGGCAGAGACAGGCTGATCTCTGTGAGATGAGGCCAGCCTTGGTCCACATAGCAAGTTCCAGGCCAGCTGATGCTACAGAGAGACCCGGACTAAAAAACAAAGCAAAACAGAACAATCCATCTATGTTGCTGTGGTTGTTGGTTCTGATTTCTTTATAGTGTTTCACTGAATGACTATCCCATAGTTTACCCATTCTAGTCATGATGGAAATTATGAATTCAGGGCTGGAGAGATGGCTCAGTAGTTAAGAACAGTGGCTTCTCTTTCAGAGGACTAAGGTTCAATTCCCAGCACCCACATGGCAGATAACAATCATAAGTAACTCCAGTTTCAGGAGATCTGACATCCTCTTTTGATCTCCTTGGGTTTTGCATGACACATACGTGTAGGCAATACACATACACACAAAATAAAAATAAATAAAATATTAAAAAGAAATTATGAATGTGTGAGCTGTTTCATTGAGACTACTATCAGTACTGCTTCTATGCATATCTATTGCAGCAGAATTCAGGGTTAGTGATGCTGTTTGGGGCATAAGAGTACCAAGTCTTGAGGTTGGAGAAAGGGCTCGGTGGTTAAGAGCACTAGATGCTTTTGCAAAGGACCTGGGTTCAGTTCCCAGCATTGATATGGCAGCTCACAACCATCCATAACTCCAGTTTCAGGGGATCTGACATCCTCTTCTAGCTTCTGTGGGCACTGCATACATGTAGTGCACTTATGTACATGCAGACAAAACATTCCTATACATAAAATAAAGATAAATAAAATATTATAAAAGACTTCCAAGTCTTCTGTATGATCTTTGTTCCTGAAAATGGCAAATTCAAGTGTATTTGGGGCCACATTGTCAGAGAAATAAATATGTAGGCTCTCAAAGAAATTGCTGAGAATGGAAAAGTAATTGCCTCTTGCTAAATTACATTTACTCTAGGACTATGGAAAATGACCTCGGAGCAGGAGATGCTATGATGAACAGAAATGGGAAACAACTTATGCTCAAGAGGGTTTTTTTTTTTAAAAAAAAACATGTAACTTTGCTATCTTAAGCTCACTTCAGGGTGGTCCCTAGTGCTAGGCTTAATTCTCACCAGCACACTCTAATGCTTACCAAGGAAAATTGTTAAGGCTAGATTTTATGAAATCTCATTATTAGGTTTAGAAACATAATTCCTTAATGGTTGTAAATAACTACTCCAATCTACAGAACTCAGCCTCCACATAGAAAAGGAAAGCTCATTTATAAACCATGTTAAAAAAAGCCTGCCAGGGTCCGAAAAATCCCAAAGGTCACGATAACATACCATTCCATGAGTGGAAAGAGAGCATAGCTATTTGATATTTGTGATCATGGTCTGTCTGAATGAAAGAGAAACATGGTTGAATTAATTTATTTTTGCACTTTTAATTAATTAATTAAAATTTGGAAGCTCTTTTTGAGACAGGGTGTCCCCACCAGCTGGCCTGCAACTGGCTATGTAGACCAGGCTGGCCTCGACCTCACAGAGATTTGTCTATGTCTCTCTTCTGAGTGCTGGGATTAAAGGTGTGGACCACTCCACCTGGCTAATTTTATTTTATTTTTTTAAAAACAGGGTTTCATGTAGCCCAGGATGGCCTCAAACTATGTAACCAAGGATGACCTTGAACTTCTGATTCTCCTGTCTCCACTTACAAAGTGCTGGGATTACAGTTGTGTGTCTGGTTTGGTGAGCTACAGGGATCAAACCCAGGGCTTCATGCATGCTAGGCAAATATTCTACCAATTGAGCCATATCTTCAGCCTCTGTTGGTACTTTTAAGATATTTACCTAGTCTAGGCTGGGTGTGGTGGCACATGCCTTTAATCCTAGCACTAGGGAGGCAGAGGCAGGCGGAAGGCCAGCCTGTTCTACATAGAGAGTTCCAGGACAACTGGTGCTTCAGGGAAACTCTGTCTCAAAAAAAGTTATTTTTGTAGTCTAATCCTTAGAGTGCTTCAGACTTGTCGAAAGACTTAATTTCACTTAAAACCCATGTACTGGGGTTTGGAAGCTCAGTGGTAGAGCACTTGCTCAGCATGTGGGAGGACCTCAGTTCTGTCTCCATCATGGCAAAAACAAACACTCCATCCCCCAAAATCAATGTGTTCAGAGAAATTGATCAACATTCAGTAAAAGCCAGTTTTTAAAAATTTATTATTTTTATTTAAATATGTTAAAGCTGTAATGAAATGCTTCTTCTAATCATGTCATCATTAAATAAATAAAAAAATTATTATTTGTATTTTTCTGTGTATGAGTGTATTGCTTGCATGTATGTAAGTGCACCCATGTTGTGCAATGCCTGTGGAGGTCAGAAGAGGGCATCGGATTCCCCTGGAACTGGAGTTATGGAAGGAAGGTTGTTATTCGCCATGTGGGTAATAGGAATAGAATCTGGGTCCTCTGTAAAAGCAGCCAATGCTCTTAACCACTAAGCCATCTCTCCAGCCCCCAAAGTCAGTTTTTAAAGTAGAAATGTGCCTAGCCACTATCTTTGCTCCTGTTCCTTCTTTGGGTGGAACTATCAGAGCCAGTCTAATCATATTCCATCGTCTACAAGAGCATTTATATGAAATGATGCTAAGTAGTCATTATCTAATTCATCCTTGAAAATTTCCAAAACCTCTTTAAGTGTTCTAAGAAGCAAGACTATTTGACTCAAAGCAAATAACCACTTTTAAAGCAGAGGTTCAAACTATAAGAGGTTCCAAAACTGATACTTCTCCCTCAAAATGTAGCATGACTTCCCTACGTTTGTTTATTTTGCAGAACTCCAATCATGTAAGTGCTATCTTATGGTCTGACTGAAATAGAATTTAAATAGCAATCCTGGGAAAAGTAAATTTTAGGAAGGATTAGTTGCCTTCACTCAAAGAAAGTGAGCTGGCCCTGTATCAAAGGTGAAAGTGTTATTTGCAATGCTAGGGACTGGTAAGGAGCCAATGTTCATATCTAGGGCCCTTTTTTTGATACAGGGTTTTACTATGCAGCCCTGGTTGGTCTGGAACTTACTATGTAGACCAGGCTGGCCTTGAACTTACGGAGATCAGCCTGCTTCTGCATCCTGAGTGCTGGGATTAAATGTACTACCACATCTGGCTCTATCCAATCTTTCTAACTGTCATCCTCCCATTGAATAAATTCCAGAAATCTATGAGTCTGATGGTAGGAGGTGAATCTGTATGAGTATCTTGTACTTTTTGCACAAAAGTATTGACAAGTTTTGGTTTGTACTCTTTTCAAGAATATTTGTATACTGTACAGACTTCAAGACTCTAGAGAGGATCTTCCTTCTGGAAGACAGATAATTTTTTTTGACGAGGCCTCAAGTAGCCCAGGCTATCATCAAACATGCTATGTACCTAAGTATGACTTTAAACTTCCGCCCTTCCTGCCTCTCATGTCCTGAGTGCTAGGATTACAGGGAGGCACCACCACTCCTCTTTTATACTGTGCTGAGAATTGAATGCAGGGTTTTGTTCAAGGCAGGAAGCACTCTACCAACCGAGTCACCCCAGTTCATTTTAAAGAATTTTTAAGAATATAAAGTATTTCCATAGAAGAAAGAACAAAAATTACATTTTCCAGAATAACACATAATCATACACGCATAGAATCATCAACGTTATTTTTTCTTATGACACAAGGTGATTAAGTGAATATGATTGCAAAGAACTTAAATATACAAGATTGGTGATAGAAGATCAAGCTGATTCACTTAGGCAGTCTATGTTTAATGTCACAGTTTCCAAGAAGTGTCATAAAAGCTACGCAAATAAACATTTATCTATACTTTTTTTTTGCTATTATTCTAGAAAAGTTCATCAATTCATATAGAAAGACCAGATATATTGGGTGGGGGAAGATGAGTTGGCATTTCCACATTTTGTAATATAATATGGAAAATTCAGAAATGAAGGAGAAGGCACAGTGGTGTATATTTAAAGCAAACCTTGGTACATTTGATATGAGAGGAATCTTACGGCAGATAATACTTGTTGGGTTATTACAACTTTTTAGCTTGTATTTCTAAATTGATGATACAATATCAAAAGACAGAGAATTGACATAAAAAGCCACATATAAAGATATAAAGGAGGATAGTGACATTCAACCCTCCACAGATAAAAGGCCATCTGGACACAGGCCTGACACAAGCAAGACGCCGTCCACTGCAATTTCACCAGTTACGCCCTTCCCACGTTCTGCTTCAAAGATGACCTATTGATGGAGAGAGAATAAAAGGTTACTTCAAAACAATGACATAATCAAACTATTTAACAGCTATTAGCAAGGACTAAATTCATGTCTCTATTGCATAGAAGTTGGTGTTCACATTGACTATATTGAAACATGTTGATTGTACAATAAAGTGTTTCCTACATGCCAAGTGTTTACACCTGGGGTTCTCTTCAGAGAAGACAGGATCATAGCAAAATCTAAAGGATGTTGAAACATCCTGTAAAGCTGAGAAGGGAAATTTTGGAATTTCCATTTAAAGAAATAAAATGAAAACAATGAAAAACTTTAATTTGATTTAATTAAAAAATTTAAGACTAGGTTTCATGTAGCTTAGGCTGACCTCCAGCTCACTATAGAGCTAAGGCTGACCTTGAATTTCTGACTCTCCTGCCTCATTCCCAAAATGCTGGAATTACAGATGCATATCAACACATCCAGTTCAAAATATAGCTTTTAAAATAAATACATTTAAATAAATAAATAAATAAGCAAAAGTATGACAAGTAAATGAAAAAATGTTGAATTTAATGTCTGACACCAGGGACTAAGGTTTCTGGTTAGATACCTATTGCCAAGAAATAAAATTTTACTCTAATTAAGCATCATCTTTAAAAAATATTTTATTATTATTGTATGTGTATGATGTACGTGCTGGATGGCTTTAGTTGTCAACTTGACACACCTGGGTAGAGGGAACCTCAATTGGGGAATTTCCTCCATTGGATTGGTCTGCGGCTATGTCTGTGGGGCATCTTCTTGATTATTGAGTGATGTGGGAGGGCCCTGCCCTCTGTGGGTGGTGTCATCCCTGGGCCGATGGGCCTATGTTGTATAAGAAAGCAGGTTCGGGGCTGGAGAGACTGCTCAGTGGTTAGGAACACTGGTTGTTCTTGCAGAAGATCCGGGTTCGAATCCAAGCACCCACATGGCAGCTAACAACTGTCCGTAACTCCAGTCCCAGGGGATCCGACAGCCTCTTCTAACCTCCGTGGATATTACATGACACAGGTGTACTTACCTACATGCAGGCAACACACGAATATACATAAAATTTAAAAAATTAAAAATTTTTAACAAGTTAAAAAAAAACAAAAAACAAAGTAGTTGAGCAGGGGCCAGGGGAGCAAGCCAGTAAGCAGCTTTCATCCATGGCCTGCGCTTCAGCTCCTGCCTCCAGGTTCCTGCCCCTGAGTTCCTACCTTGGGTTCCCTCAGTGATGAGCTGTGACCCGAGAGATGTAAGTTGAATAAACCCTTTCCTCCCCAAGTTGGTATTGGTCAGCGTGTTTTGTCACAGCAATGAAGAAACAAACTAGAACAATGTGTCTGTGAGTATGGGCTTGTGCATGTCATGGCATTCGTGTGGAGCTCAGAGGATAACTTTGTGGAGCTGGTGCTCTCCTTCCACTGTGGGATCTGGGAATTGATGTCAGGTAGTCAGGTTTGCATGTTAAACATTTATATACACTGGGCCATCTCACTTTTTATAAGAAAAGTATATATAGAATTTCGATTCCCGGAACTACTAATTATTTTTCCTTTGAACATCTCTTCATGTATCTCCTATCTTTTCTTTCTCACCTTGACCAAACGTTTTATCAGGCACAGAAGGTCTATCTGCAGTCTCTGTTCCTTTCCCTCCTCATTCTTTATTTATGAGACAGTGTCTCATCTATCCCAGACTGGCCTTCAACTTTCTATATAGCCAAGGATGACCTTGAACTGCTGATCATTCTCTACCTCTGAGTTCAGTACCATGCCTGGTTTATGTGGTGTTGGGGGCTGAACCCAGGGCTTCAAGCACGCTAGCAAGCACTCTACCATCTGAACTTTATTTTCAACTCCCCACTTTGTTCTTCTATCATGTTGGATTTTAACTTTTCCCTCTAAAGAAGCCACCCCTGTCAAGACCTACAGCTACCTTTTCATTACCAAACTAAGCAAACCCTTCAGCATTTTATGCTGTGTTCTCAAACACATTGACCAACTTCCTCTTAAAACTCTGTTTTCTTTTCCTTTATTAAAACCACTTCTGCAGTAAAAGATTAACTCATCAGGTCTGAGTTGTCCAAAACCTGTACATTGCAAAGAAAATTTTTTTCTTGATTGTTTACTGGGCGATAACCTCTAAACCCTTGGAATATCCTAACAGGTTAAGAGTGTTTGTTTCCCTGAGACCTTGGGTCAAGGTTTATGATAAGAATGGGATTTATGATAGGGTCTTGGGTTATGTGGTATCAACTTAGCTTCTAGAAATTCCGGAGATTGAATAACTCAGGTCAGTCATGCCAGCAGTCATGACAGCAGATTGGCTCATAGAAAAAACTGGGGGTGGTGGTGCTGGGGAGATAGCTCAGTCAGTAAAATGATTGCCTTGCTACCTGGAACTGAGTTCAATCCCGAGAACTCATGTAAAAAAGCCATGTATAGTGGTGCACACTTACAATCCCAGCAATGGGGATGCAGAGGCAGGTGGATCCCTGGGGTTTGCTTGTCAGCTAGGCTAGCCTACTTGGTGAGTTCCAGACCAGTGACAGACCCTGTTTGAAGAAAACAAAGTGGACTGTCCTCAGGCCTCTACATGTACATGCACACATCTGCATGATCACACACACACACACACACACACACACACACACAACTTTGGACATCAAGGCCTGGATGAGCTTCCTGGTGGGCAATACTTTCAGTCTTGCCCTGGTTGCTGGGAGAATTAAGAGCTGCCTGTGAGTCTATTGGGGAGAGGAAAAGCATAAGCTTCTTCCTGGTTCTTCTGTGCATAGACCCTTTTTTCTCTTTGCTGATTTTAATGCAAAAAACCTGTAAACTTAACAGTTTTGTGAGTTCTATTCTATGAGCACCTCTACAGAACCACTGAACTTGAGGGTGGTCTTGGAGAGCTCCACCCCTTGCCAACAATAGTCACCTTCAGTTCAGTTAAAACACCATTATAACCATCATCTAAGCTGGGCGTGGTGGTGCAGGCCTGTAGTCCCAGCACTTGGGAGGCAGAAGCAGGTTGATCTTTGTGAGTTCAAGGCAAGCCTGGTCTACATAGTGAGTTCCAGGACAGCTGGGGCTACAAGGAGACCCTATCTAAAAAAGACCAGAAAACAAAACAAAAAACCCAAAACCACATCATCTACTGGCTGCCATTTATTGTGCTAAGCTCTGTACATAGAATGAAAGAGAAACTTTTTTGCTCACTTGTTTGTTTTTACATATTAAAGAATGTATAGCTTGGTTTAGGAGGAAGTTGGTAGGTGCCAGACACATGGACAAGCCACTTTCATTGAAGGTCATATAAACTGCTTAATGACTTCACATTTTAGTCTTGCCCCTACACATGAACTTGGAGGATGTTGACCACAAACTAGTATTAACTCCTTAAGCTCCTTGAAGTTCCTTTCCTAAATACTACAGTCTCTATTACCCAAGCACACCACAGACTGATAGAAGGTAAATGTTAACATATAAATCAAGCTCTCTTTATTATTACTCTTCTCGGCCTCTATTTTACAATTCTCTAAGCATCAGAATACTTTGAAACCTTTTTACCATCTCTGATGGTATTTATGGGTCAACCTACTTTATAGCTACTGGATTCTATCAGTCAGGCTGATGAATCACCTTGCCTGTTTTGATCCAAAATGTAAGGGAAAAAAATCTTTCCTATCTTTTCATCCTGGGACCTATGTACTACTGTAAATAGTTTATTGTGTTTGTTGAATCACTGAAACAAATGTAAATATCTAATTTCTTCCTCACTTACACTTTTGATAGTATCAGTTCCTTGGTACAATTGAATTTTTCCCGTCTTCCACCTTTCATCCTTGTTCTTGGTCTCTTCCCATGCCAGGGCATTGTTACTGTTTTTCACAAACACTCGAAGTTTCCCTACTTTGTCTCCAGCTAGCCGGTAATCAAAGAGCAAGCAGAAGTTGCTTTGGGGTGTCAGGTCTGGGAGGAGAAGTTTCAATCGGCCAATATCCTTCTTGTGTCCTGCCAGTACTGGAACTGCCATATAATAACCAACAGCTTTAAGGGAACAAAATGACACCATTAGTGAGGCTTCGAAAAAGGATTTGACTACAATACATAAAATAGCTAGAAAATTGAACAGCAGTTTGAACAGAATTTTCAAGCAAAAATGAATCTAAAAAATATTTAATTCTTAGTTATGTGTATATATGTGTCTGTGTGTAGGTATATACACATGCAGTACCCATGGAGGTCAGAGGCCTTGGAACCCCTGTAGCTGGAGTCCCAGGTGATTGTGAGCCACCTAAGGTGGGTGATGGGAACTGAACTGTGGTTGCCTGCAAGAGCAGTACAAGCTCTTAACTGCCGAGGCAGCGCTCCAGTTCAACAAAATGGATCTTATGGAGTAGAGAGTTGAAATCCTTTCCTATACAGAGAAGGAAGTTAAGGGTGAGAACATTGAGGACTTTCACACATTCAAAAGGTTGGTAGCAGCAAATAGGGGTTAAGAATGGTTACTTAGCACTGTAAGAGTTCCAGAACTTCATTTTCTCCTGGATTGCTTAAATCTTGGAATATATATCCCCACTGAATCAAGGACTGATGTGTTAGCTACTTATTGCTGTGACAAAATATTCTGACTAAAGCAATTTAAGGAAAGAAGGGTTTATCTGGGGCCGCTGTTCAAGGATACAGTCCATCATGGTGGGGGAGTCATTATGGCAGGACTTTGAGGCAGCTGGTCACATTGCATCTACAGTCAGGAAGCAGGGAGTGATGAATGCTCATGCTCAGCTCTTTTTTTTTTAATTTAGCTTGGGACTTCAGTCCAGGGAATGGTGCTGCCCACATACTTCGTACATCTTTACACCTCAGTTAACCTCCTCTGGATAATAATCCGTCATAGACATGACTAGAGACTTGTCTCCTTGGTGATCCTAGATCCTGTCAAATTGATACTATTAAGTATCACAGGTATGATGGCCAGTTCCTTAGGTGGGTCCAGAGAGAAATGTTTAATTTACAGCATACCTGACCTTGTCCTAATGGTTTCATGAAGCTCAACCACCATGTGTAACGTATCACTGAGTTCTGATGAAGGATCACTAGACTATATCTCCTATGCTTTCAAATGTTCTAAGTATCTCATAACTTGTAGTAATGGACTTTTTGTACATCTCTGCTTTTCTAGTTGTAACTTTCCTGAGTTTAAGGAAGTCATACACAACAGTCTTAAAAAGTTAATAAGAAGGAAGAATTCCTATACAATCCAGGAAGAAGACTTTCGAGATGGGGTGCAGTTTTCTAGTGCAACCCCTGGAGACACTTGTAGGGGCCCAGCTATCGCCCTAGTTCTCAGTGGATCCAGAGGCTGTCAGGTTCTCTTTCTCTTGTTGGGTCACTAGATTCAGTAAGTAAAAATCCAGAAGGCCCAGTGGAACTTTAATCACAGAGAACATGTTTAAGACATTCTAGGAAGTATTTTTCGAAATGAAGGCATCCTGTTCTTTATCCAATAGCTATCAGCTGCACTCTTTTCTGTGACCTCTTTGAGCCCAGCTAAAGCCCACTTTCAGCTTTCTTTGAGAATTTATTTGTCTAATACTACTGTTTCATCCCATATTTCTCCTCTATATTTAGCTCCGTAGGGAAAGACAAACCCTCCTAGAGACCCGATAGAACTACAAAAAGGGAGAAGTTATGATGTGAGTGACACAGAAGCTGAGAACCCCAGGGTCATGTGCGAATTGGGTGTTTGCAAATAGGAGACTTCGCATTGACAGGAAAAATGCAGTGTTAGACACTGCTGATTATGTGAGCTGTCCATCCTGTGGTCCCCGTGTGGTATAGCTCAGGAAGCATCAATTTAGAGATCTCATGATGGAAGACAAGAGAAACTCAGGCTAATCATCAAGATAGTTTCTCCAAAGATGTATTATCTGTGGGTTAAAATTATCTTCTGCCCTTGAATCGTCAGTGATAGTCCTAATAGAACAACTTCTGTGTGAGATGTATTCCCTCTATCCCGATTGCAAGTTCTAAGAGGAATTCTTGGTAGGGCATATTGAAGTTTTCTGATTGAAGGTGAGGCCTTATAAGAAAATATCTCAGGAAGGAATTTGTCCCAAGGAAGGATCTTAAAAGGAAGATCTTTTAAATGAAGCCTGAGTCTGTCCATCCCCAAAGAAATAATTCTACGGGTCCAGAAGTATAACAGTTCTTCCTAGTTGTACAACCAGCCTTCAGGGAGTAGAATTTAATACGAGC
This sequence comes from Nannospalax galili, assembly GCF_000622305.1. Classification (NCBI taxonomy): domain Eukaryota; kingdom Metazoa; phylum Chordata; class Mammalia; order Rodentia; family Spalacidae; genus Nannospalax; species Nannospalax galili. The sequence goes on from NW_008355477.1 coordinate 559,446, forward strand.
TCCAAATAGTATCTGCAAGCCAAATCTTCTACCTAAGGGAAGTCAGGGCCCATCAATAGTGCTGAAGCAGACACCAGAAAAAGCAGGAAATCCATTGCTCAGCATTAATGTTGAGAAAAATCCAAGGCCAGGTAACCAGAAAGAAATTCTCAGTCAACTCAAAGGAAAGCTGAGTCCTGGAGTTCAGGTCATTAACTTCATAAACATCATGATTTGGTCCTTTGAGAGGCGACTCTGTATAGCATCAATTTAGAGAGAGGTTCTATCTGGGTGTGGTGGCACATGCCTTTAATCCCAGCACTTGACAGGCAGAGGCAGGTGGATCTTCATGAGTTAGAAGCAAGCCTGGTCTACATAGCAAGTTTCAGACCAGCTGGGGTTACAGGGAGACCCTGTCTCAAAAAGACAAGAAACAAAACAAAACAAAACAAAGATAGTAGAGAGAGACTCATTTTTCTTTCAAGATTTATTTCCTACCAAACACCACAAAAATGAATGAAAACTAAAGTACTGTGGCTGGCAAACTGAGAAAAAGAATCTCTCTCTCTCTCTCTCTCTCTCTCTCTCTCTCTCTCTCTCCCTATCTCCCTCCTTCAGAAATAGGAGCATAACTATAGAAGAGGTGTTTTGGAATACATTTTCTCAGTCAGGTGGGTGAGAGAGGGATTAGGAGGAAAATACAAGCTACACCAAGTTACTCTTCCATCAGATGCCACCTCAAAAGGTCAAAGGATTCCAAAGATGGCCTAAGGAATAGCAACCCTCTGTCATTAGAGAGCCTTCTTTATCTTTCCTAGAACATGAAACAGTGAAATTTACATACCATTATTTCGATCAGCAGGATTCCAGTCAAAATCATCTTCTCCGTCTTGTTTCCAATCACAGGCTCCATGATCAAAGCTGCAGTCAACTGACATATTTAAGTCTGCGGAAAAAGTATATTTTGTAACCATTGAAGAACATTATAGAAGTAGCTGACATTTGGAGCGTTGGAAGGCAATGCCATGGCTTGCTTTATTTCTGTAGGGTATGAATCATGGAAATTGAAATGCTTGTAGGGAGGATTTCAAACCAGATACCCTATTTTGAGTTACATCTGTAAAGCCATTCTCAACAAATTATGTTGCAATTGTAAAAAACAAAACTGATCTTGAGCCAGCAGCTTTCCTGGGTAAGTTTGGCTGCACCCACTGCACCTTGACTCCCCCAGCCTCATTCACGCTCCCAGCTCCACCATCCCATCTCTCCTAGCAGGGGCACTGGCACATTTCATGTCTCAACACCCCAGACCTCTGGACTGACCTCTTGGCCCAAACTCCCCACTGCTTCCTGATCCTTTGCATCTAGACCAACCCAATCCCTCCCTCTAGTCCCTGGGAGTCCTCGGGGCCTCTTCCTGTCCCCACCTCCCTTTGCATCTCTTGGAAGCCCAGCCCCCAGCTTCCTGGGGCCACCAGCTTTCCTGGACCCCAGTTTCGGGGGGCCAGCATCTTTCCTGGAGGGATCCAGTCCTTAGGAGAAAGCCTGAGAGCATCTGATCCTCATCCGACTTGGGCCTCTGTGGGAACTCCTGAGCAGGAACATGAAATCAATTTGGCCCCTCCAATATAAAATCAAAAGAGAGAACCTGAAGCCTAGATCAACCAGCTTTTTATGCCCAACAAGTAAACCACAAAGGCACACAAAGTTTACAAAAAGAAGCAGACCTAAACTCAACAAAGGAAAGTTTGGGTCTCATACAAGAATCAGAAACTACAAAAGAAATCCACATGTCAAAGTCACAGCAAAAAAATAATAACTTGAAAGACCCAAATAATATATCCCCACCAAGTACCAACAGTCCTGTAGAGGAGTACAGTGAGAACATCCTAGAGATAACACAGGACATGGAATTCAAAAGAACAGTTATAAACATGGTATAATAATTCAGTGAATTTAAAGAACACACAAAGAAATCAAAGAACTGAAAGGAGATATGGACAAACTTCTGAATGAATTCAGAAAAGAGTTAGAAATATTGAAGAATAATCAGGCTGAAATGAAGAAGGAAGTGAAATGCTCAATAAGCCAATTAGAAACAACAGGAGAAAGTCTCACCAATAGGATGAATAAAATAGAAAACAGAATATCAAGACTGGAAGATAAAGTGGATAAACTAGACCACCTAAGCACAGATTATGAAAAATGTAAGAAAACACAAGAATGGAATATGCAGGAATTGTGTGACACCATAAAAAGACCAAACTTATGAATCATAGGCATACAGGAAGGAGAAGAATCTCAGGAGAACAATATGGACCAGAACTTCAACAGGATTGTAGAAGAAAATTTCCCCAAATTAATGAAAGACATGCCCATACAAATACAAGAAGCATATACAACACCAAATAGACAGGACCAGAAAAGAAACTCTCCATGGCACATCATAGAAAAACACTACATGTACAAAACAAAGAGACAATTCTGAAAGCTGCAAAAGAAAAACAACAAGTCACATATAAAGGAAAACCCATTAGGATTACAGCTGACTTTTCAGTGCA
>NW_008355477.1:562170-565593 GCF_000622305.1 Nannospalax galili
TGTTACAGAAGCAATCTTAATGAAGGTATAACTGTGGAAGTCTACAGCTACACCAAGAATGTGAACAGAAATCAAAATGACAATCATGAACATATATTCACTAAACTCTGGTGTACCCAACTTCATAAAAACAATACTACATGACTTTAAGACCCAGAGTAACCCCAAATCATTAATAGTAGGGGACTTCAATACCCCATTGTCTCCATTAGATAGAGGACAGAGAAGTAACAGAGAGACATCTGAATTAAACAATACCATACATCAAATGGGCCTAACAAACATCTCCCAAATATTCCACCCAAGCACCAAAGAATATACTTCCTACTCAGTGCTGCATGGAACCGTCTCCAAAATCGACCATATACTGGGACACAAAACAAGCCTCAACAAATACAAAAAGATTGAAATAATTCCATGCACTCTATCAGACCACAATGCAATAAAGCTTAAAATCAGCACTGGAAGAAACCCTAGTAACTACATCAACACACAGAGATTAAAAAACACATCCTGAATGATGAATGGGTCAAAGGAGAAATTAAGAAAGAAATAAAAGTATTCCTGGAACTAAATGAAAAGGACAATACAATGCGACAAAACCTCAGGGACATGGTGAAAGCAGTCCTTAGAGGGAAGTTTATAGCTTTAAGTGCATTCATTAAAAAATTGGAAAGAACACAAATAAATCACTTACATTGCAACTCAAGACACTTGAAAAGAAACGACAAATGAAACCTTAACCCAGCAGACAACAAGAAATAACAAAAATCAGAACATAAATTAATGAAATAGAAAGAAAGAAAACAATACAAAGAATCAACGGATCCTAGAGCTGGTTTTTTGAAAAGCTAAACAAGATTGACAGACTGCTAGCCCAGTTAAATGAAAGAAAGCAAAAACACCTCCGAATCAACAAAATCAGAGACAAAAAGGGAAACATCACAACAGACAACAACAACAACAACAAAAAATCCAGAACATTATAAGGGAATACTTTAAAAACCTTTACACTACCAAATTTGAAAACCTAAAAGAAATGGATAGGTATCTAAAAGCATGGGAACCATCAAAACTAAACCAAGAAGAGAACAACAGCTCAAGCAGACCCATAACACATAAGGAAATTGGAACAGTAATACAAAACCTCCCGACTAACAAAAGCCCAGGACCAGATGGATTTACAGCAGAATTCTGTCAGGCATTTAAAGAAGATCTACATCCAATACTACTTAATTTATTCAAAAAGATAGGAATGGAGGGAGAACTTCCAAATTCCTTCTATGGAGCCAGCATCACTCAAATACCAAAGCCAGGTAAAGATACAACCAAAAAAGAAACAAAACAAACAAACAAATAAACAAAAAAACCCCAAAACTATAGACCCATATCCTTAATGAAGATAGATGCAAAAATTCTCAACAAAATGCTTGCAAACCACATACAGACACACATCAAAAAGATCATCCACCATGTTCAAGTTGGCCTGATTCCAGAGATGCAGGGATGATTCAATATACATAAGTCAATAAATGTCATAAATCATATAAATGGACTCAAAGACAAGAATCACATGGTCATCTCAATAGATGCAGAGAAGGCCTTTGACAAAATTCAACATACATTTATGTTCAAAGACCTAGAAGGAATTGAACGGGAGGGAACATACCTCAACCCACAGCCAACATCATTCTAAATGGAGAAAAACTGGAAGCATTGCCATTAAAATCAGGTGCCAGACAAGGCTGTCCACTCTCTCCACTCATTTTTAACATAGTGCTTGAAACTCTTGAAAGAGCAATAAGCAAGAAGGAAATTAAAGGAGCAATAATTGGAAAAGAAGGGATCAAATTATCTCTTTTTGCAGACGATATGATATTATATATAAGAGATGCTAAAGATTCCACCAGAAAACTCCTAGAAATGATTAATACTTTCAGTAAAGTGGCAGGCTATAAAATTAATCTCCAAAAATTTGTAGCCTTTCTGTATACCAATAACAAGCAATCAGAGAAAGAGTACATGGAAACACTCCCTTTCACAATAGCTGCAAAAAAAAAAAAATCTCAGAAAAACCTGACCAAGGACATTAAAGACCTCTACAATGAAAATTTTAAATTCTTAAAAAGAGATTGAGGAAGACATCAGAAGATGGAAGGACCTCCCATACTCATGGATTGGAAGAATTAACTTTGTGAAAATGACCATCCTACCAAAAGCCATTTATAAATTCAATGCAATGCCAATCAAAATTCCAATGACATTCTGTACAGAATTGGAAAAAAAAAATCCTAAGACTCATACAGAAGCACAAAAGACCTGGGAGAGCCAAAGCAATCCTGAGCACTAAGAGCAATGCCAGGGGGATTACTATACCAGATTCTAAACTGTATTACAGAGCTATGGTCATAAAAACAACATGGCACTAGCACAAAAATAGATCTATAGGTCAATGGAACAAAATTGAAGATCCAAATACGAGTAAATGCAATTTCAGCCACGTGATATTTGACAAAGGGGCCAAGAATATTCACTGGAGGAAAGACAGCATGTTCAGCAAACGGTGCTGGCAAAACTGGATCTCCATCTGTAGAAGAATGAAACTAAACCCCTATCTTTCACCATACACAAAAGTCAACTCCAAGTGGATCAAAGATCTCAATGTGAAGCCTGAGACTCTGAAACTGTTAGAAGAAACATTGGCAATATCCTTTACAGGATATAGGCATATGAAAGGTTTTTCCAAACCGGACGTCAATTGCTGAGGAAACAAGGCCAAGAATCAACAAATGAGACCTCATTAAACTAAAATGCTTCTGTACATCAAAAGAAGCAACCAAGGAAGTGAAGAGAAAACCCACAGAATGGGAGAAAATCTTCACCAGCAGCACATCTGACAGAGGTTTAATATCCAGAATTTATAATGAACTAAAAAATAAATCAAGAAAAGAAGTAACCCTATTAAAAGATGGGCTAAGGAGCTGAACAGAGAGTTCTCAAAAGAAGAATTAAAGATGGCTAAGAAACATCTTAAAAGGTGTTCAACATCATTAATTATTAGGGAAATGCAAATTAAAACCACTATAATATTTCATCTTATCCTAGTCAGACTGGCTAAGATCAAGAAAACAAATGATACCAAATGCTCGAGAGGATGTGGGGACAAGGGGAATGCTCATCCACTGCTGGTGGGATTTCAAACAGGTTCAAACCCTATGCCTGCTCTTTTCACAATATCTAAGAAGATGGAAGCAACCTAAGTATCCCTCAACTGACAAGTGGATAATGAAAATAGTGGAAAGCCTTGTGAAGAACTCTTAAAAAACAGCAAATGAACCTACCATTCGACCCAGTTATACCACTCCTTGGCATATACCCAAAGAACTCATCCTATTGCAGAGACACTTGTACATTCATGTTTGT
>NW_008355477.1:565620-643109 GCF_000622305.1 Nannospalax galili
ACCTAAGTGTCCTTCAACTGATCAGTGGATGATGAAACTCTGTTTACACAATGGAGTTCTACTCCGTGGCAAAGGAAGATGAAATCATGAAATTTTCAGGTAAACGGATGGAACTAGAAACCGTTATACTAAGTGAAGTAACACAGACTCACACAAAAAAAAATCGACATATGTTCTCCCTCATATGTGGATCCTAAAACCAGACCTATATTCTCCATCATATGTGGATCCTAGCACCAAATACTGATAAATGAGTATGTATCGAGATAACTAAAGGAATCAGTATAATGAAAATGAACCAGGGAGGTAAAGGAAAAGAAAGAATCTAAAAGAGAACAGTAGGAAACGGGAGTATATATCCACACATAACTACAGGAACCAGGATAATGGAAAGGAAACAGGGAGGTAAAGGAAAAGAAAGAATCTAAAAGAGAACAGTAGGAAACAGGCGTTAATAGGGAAATATGGATAAAAATGGGGTTATTTTAAGGGGGAGGGGGAGGTTATACATGGAACCTAGGGGATAAAGGAAAAGAAGGAGCTCAAGGGAGGTGGGACCATAGGAGAAGGTATTAGTAAGGGAGAAAGGGGGAAAATGGTGGTACTTTAAATGGAGAAATCATGGTGGAACAGATAGACAATGTGAGAGATAAATAATGCCTAGCTAGTTAAAAAAAAAAAAACAGAGGGAACCATATTAATCAAACAACCTACTGACAAATTATACATACAACTACCTCAAGGAGATTAATACATGTCTACATAGGTCCATCTGAAAACATTTGGTCTTTGCCCAAGCTTTATCTACATAGCACATGGTAATTAAAGTGGAACTAACTTTCTTGGATGTTTAATAGCCCATACTTTGAGGCCCATACTAATTTGGTCAGAGGAATTTAAAAGACAGTTTTTGCTCCTTGCCCTCCTAGGTCAACTAAGTTCCAGGGGTTTGAGAACCTTTGGTCTTTGCTGAAGCTGTATCTACATAGCACACGGTAATCAAAAGTACCAGACTGGTGGAACTAACCTTCTTGGCTGTTTAACAGCCATACTATTCCAAAATGTCCTGTAACTGTAGTAAGTCACCTGTCCTTTTGATCAAGGAGGCCATGGAGACCTCACCAGATGGACTTGAACCAGTGTCTTGTCTACAAAGAGGAGGGTCCACACAGAGGAAACATTTCCTCCATGCTTCCAAGTGAAGCCAGCCACTGTGGCTCTTCACATAGATGGAACTGATAGAGGAAAGGAGCCAGGGGCTCCTCCTAATCCCACGTGACCCCTGAGGAACAGATCCTTAAACAACCTTGAGAGTAAAAATAAATTGGTTTATCTGGGCCAACTACATGGTCTTAAACACCCAAAAGGAAACTATAACCAAAGATTAAAGTGATGAATATATATATTTTTTAAGAGTCCATGTGTATAGCTAAAGGCTACATAACAAGAAACAATGCCAGACAGGAGATACCTTTCTTTGAGTTGTTGGCCAGGGTGGGCCAAGGGACTGACAGGCAGTAACCCAGCATAGAACTGGGAAATTGAACAGCAGACCCCAATCTTATCTAAAGGAATGTTGGCAACAGCTTGCTGCTAGATGAGGAAGAGCTGTTCTTCATCAAAACAAGAAAGTATAATAGATAGGCTGACTAGGTTCAGTGGATGGATAAGCACTGCGGAATGGCTGGGGGCACTGAAAACACGGTGGACAGTGACAGGGATGACAGAGTATATGGACTCCAGCGGCAGGGGGCATGGGAGGGTGTCACTTGTGATGTGGGTATATAGATGAATAAGATCATTTGGGATATTCTGTATGAAATACACACACAAAATATCAATCAATAAAAAACGACTTATATTTGAGGAAGAAGCATAAAAATTTGCTTCATATTAATTAGTAGATGTGAAAAACATTACCACTGGAATCTACCTGATGACTTTATATCCATGCTCAGGTGCCAAGGTTCTCAGAATGTAACCGACTGTGACTAGTAATAATCAGATATACAGAGATTAGAGACACATGCGCAAGCATCTAAGTGTTAGTTGCATTAAAAATGAGTTTTTCTGGGGCTGGAGAAATTGCCCAGTGGTTAAGAACACTCATTATTCTTGCAGAAGACCCGGGTTTGAATCCCAGCACCCACATGGCGCTAACAACTGTCCATAACTCCAGTCCCAGGGGATCCAACAGTCTCTTCGGTCCTCCTTGGGCATTGCACAACATGGGTGCGCTTACCTACATGCAGGCAATGCACACATACACATAAAATAAAAATAATAAATAAAATTTAAAAAAATAAAATGAAATATTTTTTAAAAATGAGTTTTTCTGTATGAAACAGTATATTTTAATAATGAAATGGAGATCTTTTTTAATGATTAAAATCTCATTCCATTTTATGTCTTATAGGGTTTATACTGAGTACAATATTGTATAAGTGCCAAGGTTCTCAGAATGTAACCGACTGTGACTAGTAATAATCAGATATACAGAGATTAGAGACACATATTCAAGTATAAACCTAAAAATTTACAGTCAATCTTGAAAGAGATGCACCTTAGCTTTGGTTATTGTTATTGAACATGTCGATGCTGTTGTCATAAAATGCTTCTTCAAATTATGTGGTTATTAAATAAATAGTTAGAAAAACAAGAAAACAAAACTGAAAACAAAAAATTATTAAAAGAAAACTAATGGGGGTGCATGGGTAGAGAGATGGTTCAGTGGCTAAGACTATGTGTTGCTCTTGCAGAGGACTGGGGTATGGTTCCTAGTACCCACATGACGGCTCACAAATGTCCATTACTCTAGTTCTAGGATATCTGATGGCAGGCCTCCACAGGCACTGCATGCATGTGGTGCCCACACACCACGTACATATAAGCAAACAGTCATACACATAAAATAAAAATAAATAAATCTTTAAAAAACAAATGGGAAGCAAAACAGGGGCTATAACCGCTTTTTTATAAAATTGAGGGCAGAGTCAAAGTGCAGAGAACAACTGTCTGTGGCATGCTCAGCCCTAAATGGGATACGTGTATCACACCCGTCCCCAAGAGACTCAGGAAACACTGTGGAAGAGGGGGCAGAAAGATTGTAAGAGCCAGAGGAAACTATTGTCTAGACATGAGAGAGCCATTGCACTCATGAACTCACAGCAGCTGTGGTTGCCTGCACAAGCCCCTCCACAAGATCAAACCAGTCAGCATTCCAGTATGGATGGGGGAGGGCTCATAAGGCCCCATCCTTATCAGCTAGAGATATTGATGGCTGCTAGGGAAGGGAGAGTCAGTGTTCTGTAAGGGTGTAATCCTTGATTGACCACGCTACAGTAGATGGCCCCACATCCACACATATATGGGAAGCACTAATTAGACTCAGTAGGTTATAAGAAAAAGAGGCTGGGCATGGGTGGGCATGCCTTTAATCCCAGCACTTGGGAGGCAAAGCCAGGCAGGTCTCTGTGAGATCGAGGTCAGCCTGTCTACATAGCAAGTTCTGGGCCAATTAGGGCTACAAGGAGACCTTGACTCAAAAAAACAAAAGCAAACCAAAAAAAAAAAAATTGGGATGGGGACATGGGGGATTTGGGAGGAGTTGGAGAGGAAGCATAAGGAAGTGAATATGATCGAAATACATTGTATGCATGTATGAAGTTCTCAAAGAATATATAAAATATTATATTAAAATTCAGGCCAGAAAACAAACTCTTTTTTGGTCTTTTTGAAACAGGGTCTCCTATAGCTCAAGCTGGTCTGGAACTCACTGTTTAGACCAGGCTGGCCTTGAACTCTCAGAGATCTGCCTGCCTCTACCCCCTGAGTGCTTGGATTAAAGACATGCTTCACCATGTTCAAATAAACTCTTTAAATTTTTTTATTTTATGTGTATGAGTGTTTTGTCTGCATGTAAGTGTACCTGTTTCATGCAATGCCTGTGGAAGCCAGAAGAGGACATTGGATGCTCTAGAACTGGAGTTACAGAGACAGTTATTAGTTACTACGTGGGTTCTAAGAATTGAACCTGGGTCCTTTGCAAGAGCAGCCAGTGTTCTTGAGCCATCTCCCCAGCCCCCAGAAAATAAATCAATTCACGTGTGTGTGTGTGTGTGTGTGTGTGTGTGTGTGTGTGTGTGTGCACCAAGTGTATGTAGAGATCAGAGGTTTATGTCAGGTGTCTTCTTCAATCACTCTCTACCTAATATTTAGAGACAGGGTCTCTCACTGAACCCGGAGGTCATGAATTTTGGTAGACTGGCGGGTCAGAAAGCCCCAGGGATCCTACTGTCTCCATCTCCCCAGCACTGGGATTACATGTGTGAACTTCCTTGTCTCACTCATTTTTTTTTTAAATGTACGTTCCGGGGATGAAAGTTGGGCCCTCTTCCTTGCATAGCAAGCACTTTATTGACGGAGTCATTTCTCCATTCCTGCAGAAAATAAATTGTGACCATAAATAAACAATTGAAGTCCTTGCTAGAACTTTCTAGATGATTGTAGAATACTAAGTTTCATGCAGTACATGACTTACTAACACATACTACATAAGATGATTCTCTTTGCTATATTTATAATGTTTTGACATCTTAGAGCTTGGGGGACAGGGCTATCTAATTCCCCAGACAGTATACAATTGACTTGGGAACATAGCTCTCATACATAAGCCAGCCATCTACTTTATCCGAAGTTCACACATTATTATGGTTTAGACATGAAAGATCTCCCCAAAGACCATGTGCTAAAGGGGTGATTGCCCTTGGCTCTATTGGGAGGTGGAGCTTAGTGGAAGGAAATGAAGTTAATTGAGGGGTGTGCCCTTCAAGGTTTATTAGGACTGTAGCCCCTTCCTTCTCGTTCCACTTTTTGGCCACCATGAGATGAGCAGTTTTCTTCACCATATATTCCTTGCCACAGCATTCTGCTTTGTCACAGGTTCATAGAGAAGAGATCCAAGTGACTATGGATTGAAACCTCTAAGACCATGAGCCTGAATAAATCTTTCTTTCTTATAACATGATTATCTCAGGAATTTTGTTATAGTGACAGAAAACTGACTATCACACACATTGAACAAATATTCCCCTAACCTAAATAATCTCAGGATAAGATACTAGATGGTTAAGGACAGCCCCTGTGCCCCCTAAGGCCTCCTGAAATTATTCAAATTAGTCCATCTTAAATGGTCTCCCTTACCTTGCCTTGCCTATCTTCCAATAGAAACATTAATAAACACTGTGGCTTTTTTTTGCCTAGCTCCTACTCCTGCCTCCTAATCCTAGCCTGGTGCTTTCTTGTGGCTTCGTGTGTTTTCTTCTTTTGCAAATGTACACAATAAATCATTTCTTAAATGGCACTGGCCTCTTCATGTCAGTTAGTTACCCCATCAATTGAAATCCCATGGGAGTTTTATGATTTCCACATTGCAATGAGATGTTTGCCAGGGGCTTAATAGATCAAATAGACTGATTTTCTGGTGGCTTCTAAACTGATCCTTTTTTATGGCAGGATGAATGCTTAGTTCAGGTGAATCAGGGAAGTATAAGATCAGAGTCAGCTAGTACAGATTTTGAACCAGTGTCTCTGGTTACTTAAAAAAATTGTGTTTTGTGTGTGTGTGTGTGTGTGTGTGTGTGTGAATGTCATACATGAGTGCAGTCTTCACACCATTTTCATCCCTCCAACTCCTCCCACATGCCCCTCCTCCCTAATTGCCTGTCCCCTTCCTTGATTATTGTTGTGAGACACACACACACACACACACACACACACACACACACACACAATTACATTGAGTCTATTCAGTGGTGCTCCTGTGTACCTGTGTTTAGGGCTGCCCATTTGGAGTTAGATAACCTCTCAGGGAGCTAGTCCCTGGAGAAACCTGATTCTCCCTTCCTCAGCATCCATTATTGTCTTCAGCTCTTCATCTTGAAGTGGGACTCCTTGAGATTTTCCCCCACCCACCTTGGTAAGTCAACTGGCTTTGGTATTATTCTGATTACTTTTATGTATAGTAGAAGTTTGCAAACTAACATCTTGGCCCACAGTCCATTTTTGTAGAGTTTTCCTGAGGCTTGCCCATTCATTGAGCTAAAGGTCAGAGGACTTTTGAGCTACAGAGACCATATGGCTTGCGAAGTCACAGATATTTACTCTCTGGCTCTTTCTGAAGAAATATTTGGCTCATGATGGAAGATGACAACAACAATGACAAACTACTGTGAAAGAGGAGGAAGAGTGACAGGCTTCTGATTTAAAACTAAGGCTAGCCTGGAGCTTGGGTTTGAGGGCTTTAGCTGTTCATGCTGAGGAATAAATGAGTGGAACAGAAAGGGAGTAAACAGATGTTTCTTTAATTTTTAAAAAATTACATTTAGTGTGTGTGTGTGTGTGTGTGTGTGTGTGTGTGCAAGAGAACACATGTGGAAGTCAGAGGACAACTTGTGGGATTCAGCTTTCTCCTTTTACCATGTGGGGCCCAGGAATCAAACTGAGGTCATCAGGCTTGACAGCAGGTGCCTTTACCCACTGAGCCATCTAGCCGGCTCATAAGCAGCTTTCCTTGACTAATTTCAATTTGTCAAATATTTTAAACAATATTATATCATTTGATTTGACTGTCAAAAATATCTGACATCAGAACCTCAGTAACTCTAAGGTTCCTAAGTGATATATCCAGTTTCCAGGTATTGAGTGCTGGAGCTGAGCCTGAATCTCAAATCAGATTGAGATCTATAGCTGTCCATTCTGCACACATCCCAAGTCAGCACAAACATACACTGTTCCTTTCCTTTCTTCTTAATACCCTAATTTTATTTTCAGTCTTAATTTTAAAATATTAAGAAGTATTTTCTTCTAGGCTTCCTTCAATATTCCAATATGCACTCTATTATTAGTCTTAAGACATTGATAAGGACCAGAAGGATGGCTTAGTGGGTAAAAGTGTTTGCTGCCAAGCCTGAGGACTTGGGTTTCATCCCAGAGACCCACGTAGTGGAAGGAGAGAACCAACTCCCACAAGTTGTCTTTTGACTTCCCCATGTGCACATGCACACATACACATGCACACACACAAATTAAATGTGATAAGAAAAAGCTGATGATATGATCCTACAAATGGTAGAACATCAGTTTAAAAATATTTTATTATTCTTATTTTATGTGGATAGGTATATTGCCTGCATGTATGTGAGTGCACATATGCTGTGCAGTGCTGCAGAGGTCAGAAGAGGGCTTCGGATTCCTCTGGAACTGGAGTTAAGGATGGTTCGTAGCTGCCATGTGGGTGCTGGGAATTGACCCCAGGCCCTCTGCAAGAGCAGTCAGTGCTCTTAACCACTTAGCCATCTCTCCAGCCCCAGAACATCAGTTTTTCCACTGGTTTATGTGGTGGCAAATTTGTTTTCCTCTCAACACCTAAAAAATGTGGGGCAGCTGGACTTGGTGGAGCATGCTTTTAATCCCAGCACTTGGGAAGCAGAGGCAGGTGGATTTTTGTGAGTTTGAGGCCAGCCTGGTCTACATTTAGCAAGTTCCAGGCCAGCTAGGGCGACAGGGAGACCAAAACAAACATACAGACAACAAAAATACAAACAACAAACGTGGGTGAGGCAAGTGAACCAGTACAAGGGAATAGTGTAACTATCCTGGCAAGAAAGAAGATATTCCAAAGAGACACTGGTATCCCTCACTTTGGCTATCAGGCTAGCAAGACAATAGACTCCAAGAAATTGGAATTTCATTTCCACAGGAATCACTTTCTGGGCCAAGAAAAAGGGTAAAGCCTGGTACCAATCGGAGGAGGAGCTTGTCTCCCAGAGAGAGTTTTCACACAGTTCTGACAACTTATCAGGCTATCTTGTAAGAGAGACTGGAGCCCATATAATGATGATAGGCAGGACCACACCTTGGCTAGGACTGCTTAGCTATGCATAGCTCTCACTCTCTATTTAACCTCAAATGTTGTGTCAGTATCTCAAGGATGAACTTGGAGGGCTTCCATCAGCATCAGGTGGGAATTGGTATATATATATAAAATCTCCCTTACTTCTTTTGTAGGATCATTCTGATCCTTGTATTGTATACTGGCTCCTGGAGTTCCCTAATGGGGTCAAGTTCCAGTTCCCCACCAAGGAAGTGTGCCTGTCAACACACCTGTATTGGCTCCTCCTCCTCCATGTCCCTTCTTTGTTCTCCATTGAATTTCCTGGGATCACTGCCCCCATAAACCATTTGCACACAAATTCTTGTCTTCGTGTCTGATTCTGGAGAAGCCAGCCTAACACAACACCCAAAAGAAGAGTGTGGCTCTCATTCCACATTCATGTATGAAAACAATAAGGCAGGCACGTCCAAGGGACTTGCTCAAGACAAACAGCGAGTAGAAATACTGAGGTACACACTTGAGTCCTCCCATTGGGACTGAGTTTTCTTGGACAGTCCTTATTCAAGGCCTGTTGAAATCACAGGGCGTTATCCTTGAGGAGGAAAACTCCCAACTTTCTGTGTTTCATTAAGGATCATGAATGAAACAGAAAACTAGGTAACCTGGCCAGTCTGGGGCTCCATAGACAACTCAAACAATTCTATATCTAGATGCTTAGCAAGGGTGAGGCAGGCTGGGACAGAAACTGTGAGCACTGGGAGAACATAGTTCATCACATGTGCTATGAAGCAGTTTCTTCCTAATCAGGATAATAGGCAATTTGGGTTGATGAAGAGGAACAAATAGAACATTTCAGAGCAATATGGATGGAAATAGGATGTCTGACTGAGCTGGGTCATGGGTGACTAGCCTTTGAAAAGTTTTTAGTAGAAGCATCTCACATTAAATTTGGGGGACTGACTTAAGAGGAACTTTCTTCATAGCGGAAGTCTTCTGTAAAGGCAAGAGAGAAAACTGGAGAATGAACTAACAATAAACACAAAGGGGGATTACTTAGCATCAGGTCAGGATGCATAGATTGACAAATAAGAAAGTGAAAAGGAAAGAGAAGACCAAGTAATTCACATTTATTAGCAAATGAAAGGAATAAACGTATAGATAGTCCCCCTGGGAGGCCTATGCAGAAAGCCATACACATATAGTTAGGTTATATATCTACATATGTATGTATGTATGTATGTATGTATGTATGTATCTATCTATCTATCTATCTGTCTATCTGGAGGGAGAGGGAGAGAGAGAGAGAGAGAGAGAGAGAGAGAAACAGAAACAGAGACAGAGCTGCTCCCTTAAAATCAGCTTTTCCTGGTAACACTAGAAAAGGAAGCCCCTCCTTAAAAGTTAAAATACTATTTGAGGCCTGGATGGTGCTGCATGCCTTTAATTCCAGCACTCAGAAGACAGAGGCAGTCAGAGCACTGTGAATTCAAGGCCAACCTGATCTATATAGTAAATTCCAGGCCAGCCAGGGCAGCATAGTGAGCCCTTGTCTCAAAAACTAAACTAAACTAATATATGAAAAAGTGGAGGTATCAGGGCTTTGGTGAATTTCATTGAAGGAAAGCTACTTCCTCCTGGCCAAAATAATACAATCTGAGTTCTATCTCTAACGATAGGTGGGGACGCTGCCAGGCATATTGTCCCCTTCCTGAAGAGTTAATCAAGTGGGCCTGTCAATCACCTGGCTAGGAGATTGTCTCTCAAAAAAAGCTGATTCCCATGAAGACATGCTAAGGAGATGGGAGGAATAATTATCCTCTTAATGAAATAATGAACATATATATTCATGGAGCCTCTTCCTTGAGGTAGTTGCTTACAGCTCTTCACTATTAAGCCTATCCTCCTTTCTGACTTCTAATTGAAAAGTGTAACTGAAAAAGCTTAACTTTTTCCTTCTTTCTATTCTTCAGATACAGACCAAATCCTAAACATTCTTTCTCTGACACCCTGGGTTTTCTTGTTCCTTTAAAGACTCTTCCTACTTGGCCTGGCCTGGTGGTGCAGACCTTTGATCCCAGACGTGGGGAGGCAGAGGCAGGCGGATCTCTGAGTTCTAGGCCAGTCTGGTCTACATAGTGAGTGTGATGAGTGTGAGTTCCAGGCCAGCTGGGGCTACAGGGAGACCCTGTCTCAAAAAGACCAAAAAAAAAAAGGACTCTCTCTACTTGGATCCTACAGTTGCTTGCAGACCTCCATTGTTGACCCTAACTCAAAAGTCATGTTTTTTCTCTCTCTTCTCCATGTCGTTCCTCTCCACAGCTTCCAGGATTTTCAGCTTGCCTGCCCCGTTGTTTTTCTCTCACACTCTTATAAAATGGTCCTTGAGGGGCTGGAGAGATGGCTCAGCGGTTAAGAGCACTGACTGCTCTTGCAGAGGACTCAGGTTGGATTCCCAGCTGATTCTCACATACCAGCTACAAACCGTCCTTAACTCCAGTTCCAGGGGAATCCGAAACCCTCTTCTGACTTCGTGGCACTGCATGACAGGGGTGCAGTCACACACATGCAGGCAATACACTTATACACATAAAATAGAAATAATAAAAAAATGTCCTTGAGTTTCCTTCTGAGTCCATTTTAAAATTCTTTCACCAATCAACAAGACAATAGCCCACAAAAGGAACCCCAAAAGGAACCCCAATTCTCTTGTGACACCACTCTTTGTTGGGGTATGCCATTGAGGGTTTGGGATGCTTTGTTATGAACTGTTATTGTGATAGGTAACTGTGACAACAGGTACACTGGGCCACATTTTCGTACATAGCCATGTTTAGGTTTTCTTACTGTCCCTCTGAAGACCCTCCTTACTGTTTTTCTAAAGCAAAAGAGTTACTTTCTCCCATCTCTTCACATATAGTCTGCCTCAATATTTCACTCTCAGTGTCAGGTGGGAGCAGCAGAGAGAAAATGACTTTACTGTATTGCAATTACTGGCACTAATCACACAAGGACCTACTCTAAAAAAATTCATTGGTACACATACAGACATGAAAGCAGTATTTTTAAAAAGGAGAGCAGTGGTTAGTTTGGGAAAGGAGCTGATATACAAAATTACCCTTCAGAAATGAGCTTTATTAGGAGACAGGGCATTGTGACTGTGAAGGTCATGACTGGGCCTTGAAGTAGAAGACTATTAAAAAAGAAAGTACATGTCACAGGCAGCATGATGGGACCTTTAAAGGGACAGGGACTCCTGGACAGGAGCTTCATTAAGAGATATAGCTTAAAGTAAAAGTAAGAAAGGTAGCTGTCATGGACAGCATGATGGGAAGAGGCACATAGGAGAAAGAACCTTCAGGGAAATTCCCTGAACAAAGGGAATATTTTGGCTTCTGTAAGTTTGTTCAGGACTGGTGGGAAGTTTCACACCATGTAATTTAATTCAATAGAGCCCCTGTGACAAAGAGCATAAAGGAGTCAGGTACTGGGTAGAATCAGAAATTAGGGGCTGTTTGGCGGCAACACAGGATGGTTTATTAATTCTGTGTCCCTGAGAGAGAGTTGCCAGGAGGGTATGGCCTGATTTCTTCAAGTTGTGAGATTTGGCCTCTTAAAGGGGCATCTTAAAGGGGCAGGACCATGATCTAGATCTTACAAGTAGAATGGGGACTAATTGGGCAGAGGAATTGGATCACTGGGAGTGAGAAGGAGGCAAGAGATGGTAACAGGGATGAATATGTGCAAAATACATTATAGGTATGTATAAAAATGTCATCTGAAACTAAATGTTATGGATAATTAACATATACTAATAAAAATATTTTTTAGAGGGCCTTCTATTTTAATACTTGTTAGGGGTAAAGAGATTTCCTCTTGGCTTGACATGAGCATCCCTGTCATAGATTAGAGGATGCTGAAGTGACCTATAGAATTGATGGCCCTGTAGTCATGATAATGAAATAAGCAGACAATACAGTGAAAGCCAGGTTTGTAGTAATTGTAAAGGAGCAGTTAACAGTCTCTAGTAGGGTAGATCACAAGACCCTCACCTTGGATTCTAGCCATCCACTCCTTCCTGCCCTCTAGCTGCACACAGTCTTGGAGGTGCTAGGGTCTATAGGACCTGAAAGGTTAACTGAAGGCTGGACTTCATGATGTAACTTCTGTGATGTCATTATCCATAATCAGGTGGGACTTTTCAGTAATACAGCTGTTTTTGAGTCACCTATGTTTCTGTGAAGTAAGCCTGATAAATATATTGTTGTACGAAGTTGGACTTGGGTGGAGTGGTTACTTTGGTCTATCATTAATGCCCATCTAGGATGCGTAAATGTTTATTCATGTCTACCCAGGAAAAGGAACATGATGCTGGAATTGTATGTCATGATTAGTGATTTTTCTCTTGGTTGTTTATGAATAAAGCTATGATTTCAAGGCATGAAAATGGATACTGTGAGAGAGCACATACTTGTTAGATCACAGACTCTAGCTGCCTTTCTCTCCCAGGAGCCAAGCCACACCCCCTGCCAGCTCTTTCTGAGTTAGTTTGATAAGTTTGCTGTGCTGTGGCCTTGCAGCCTTTTTCCATTGCAGATGCAAGGCAAGTTTACAGTCCTATCTAGTGTCTGCCTCTATGCTGGTATATAAGGTTGGCCAGGCTAGATCACATGGTATGAACTGAGCCCACCCACAAAACCTTTAAGATTCAGAAACTTTTCATTCTCCAGATTTGAAAGGCTCTCTCTCTCTCTCTCTCTCTCTCTCTCTCTCTCTCTCTCCCTATTATGGCTGCCTATGCTCATGATGCTATATCTCTTCTGATAATCCAGGAACTGAAGTGTCTGTCATACTGTGCAGGGCAGCTCTCTCCTGATGAAGCTCCCCATTGGACCTGAAGTCCTCCTTTCCCCCTTTAGTGCCCTATCTCCTAATAAAACTCTTCTTAAGGGTAATCTCATGTCAGCCCCTTTCCATGAATCTGTTAGTCTTTTAAGTTATAATAATACCTGGGAAGAAAGCATTATTTACTATGAACTAAAGTTTCTGGAAAGGAGATGAACCTACATTAAACATTATACAAAGAATGACTTCAATGATTATGGAGAGATTGAGATGTTTCAGAGCCAAAGCCAAATTATCTTGGGCTATCTTTAGTTTCTCAACAGTAATTCAATGCCTATCTCTGTTTCGGACCTAACATCCTTGTGCCTATCATGTGAAACCATTTTGAATGCATTGGCTTAATAGACCAGTAGCTTCCAACAACCCAAATGCTAAGAATGTCACCAGATAGCATTTGAGGCCTATAGCAGAAGTTTTCCCATAGCGCTGTAACCTTCTCGCCTGATGCTACCAACAAATTTGCAAAGTGTGTTCATTTAGGGCTTTCTTTGTTCTATTACTATAAAAACTTCATGAAACTGTTACCTCTGTCTGGATTACCAGGCTCATATTTAGCTCCAGAATAAACCATTTCTTATTATCTTTAAGGTGAGAGCTGTTTTTTCATATCATCATTACCTTTGTGTTCCAGTTTGGAGTTTAACTCTTTTCTTTGGACCAGGACCAGACCCAAATCATCTGCTTCATTTACCTTAGGGGCTGATAAAGAAAACCTCATCAGTTAAAAAACAAAGAAACCCTAAAATCTTACATGCACCAAAGAAACAAATCTGAATAAATAAGGTTTTGTCATGTATTATAATGACAGAACATGCTAGAGCAGGGTCTCCCTACCATTTCCCAGCCATCACATTCCTCATCTGAAACACTATTTTCAAGAAGGTCTTTCAAGTGAACTAAGCATCCATTCCCCCAATATACCCCTTCTCACCAGGTTTTGGAAACCTACTTCCATGAGATTTTCATTATTAAGGGAGATATTGCGACTGGTATACTGTTTCTTAGATATATGAACCTGTGATTACTTGTCCCTAGGTTAATTTGTATACATAATCACCAGTCATACAGCCAAGAACAGACAAGGCTAAAGAGAATTCTCAGAAAGAAGGAAATGGAGACTTCATGTGGGGATCCAGGCTGGGTTAATACACAAACTCTCTTGGCGGGCTCTGTATCACAACCTGTGCAAAGAGAGAGATGGCGGTTGCCTGATTCATGCAGTAAACCTAAGCTCCACTATAGCATTTTTCCTTTATGATTTTTGTTTTGGCTTGTAAAATCATAATCACACAGCTGTGATATTCACTTTTCATAGAGTGGGACCATGAAAAGTGCCTTCAAGAAGTAAAAAAGTGAGGTGGGAGGAGTTCACAAGGCCCCACCCTCCCTAAGGATCTATAGGCAGTTAACCTTTACTGGAGGATGGAGAGGTATTTTCTTCAGTGGTGTAGCTGTCTGTGTTCCTGTCAATAACCCCTTACCCACACTCCTGTACGCAACCCCTCATCCATGCTCTGTAAGTAAGCCCAATAAACTCATTGGTTCTCCAAGTTAGACTTCGGTGGAGTTATACTTTGGTTTGTTGTTGGGGCATATGAGAAGGGGTCATAGGGGTTTGTTTATACCTCCCCAGGTCACAAAAGACATGGAAATAGAAAAGGGACTAGTTGGGAAGAGGAAGGGGATCAGTAAGAGTGGGAGGGGGGACAAGAGCCTGTAAGGAGGGGTGAATATGATAAGCAATGCATGATATACATGTATGAAAATGGCTTATGTGTAAGCAATATACACTCATAAAACTATAACAATGAAGTAAAAATGGAGAGCTTGGGAGACTCACAGGTGAGGGTCTCTGATTTGGTTAGTGTGCTGCATGAAAGCTTGGTAGCCACACAACTGTGCTTCTAACAGCAGCAGGAAGCCTCCTGTACTGGGAGAGGGTAGGGAGGGTCTGTACCAAACAGGAAGCATCCAGGTATGGGAACAGGACAGGACTTACCCTTTTGTTTCCCAGAGCAGAAGGGCTGTTTTGGAATCTTTGGGAGGTATTCTCTAAACCTTACATAGGCCTCTGTTTCTAAGGATTTGAGGACCAAGTCATTTTTCTTTTTCCTTTTTTGCAGTTTAAAATATTTTACCACGTGTTATCCCTTACATGTGGATCCTAGCCTGTAATGTATGCATGTATGTTTGTAAACAAGTGTAAGTATGGACATAGTATAAGATTTAGAAAGGATACCAAGGAACGGTGATGTTAGGTGATAGGAAGGACATACCACAGGCCGAAGGACATGAGTCATGCGAGAGGATCTAAAGCTACTCTTTTCTAGGTTCAAAGCTGTCATAATTTTTTCTCTTTGTATTGGATAAGTGAATAAAAATTCATTTGACAATGAAAATGTCAAGTCCTAGTAGAAGTTCCATGGCCTCAGAATGACCACTGTAACTACACAGAAGGTCTCTAAATGCACAGAATTTGGGACCAGGCAGGTGTTTGAGTGGCCTCCTTAAACTAGGTGTGTGATGTTTTTACTTGTGAGTTAATAAGAATAAAGACATTTTATTAAAAATATTTTATTTTGTAGCTGGAGAGATAGCTCAGTGGTTAAGAGCATTGACTGCTCTTGCAGAGGACCTAGGCTCAATTCCCAGCACCCACATGGTGGTTAAGAATCATCTGTAGCTCCAGTTCCAGGGGATATGATGCCTACTTCTGACCTCTGCAGGCATTGCATGACATGGGTGCATTTAGACACATGCAGGCAATACACTTATGCACATAAAATAAAAATAATAAATAAAATATTAAAACTATTTTATTTCATAAAATGTTTATATGTACAAGACTCACATTATATAGAAAGGAAGCTAAACCATTTTTTTCTTAAGGAGGAAATCTGTCTCCTTTTTTTGGATTGATTTGTCATAAGGAATCACAATTAATTTTTCATAACACACAAGAATAACACAAGTGATACTTACAAAACACATCTCCTCGAAGACGTCGTTCCTGTTCCACATCATTTTTCAGGGCTTTCTCTCCTCTTGTCTCTTCCTCAAGCCCCTCTCTCCTCTCTTCTGTCCCTTTTTGTTCTTCATTGGAATTTCCACCCTTGGAGACATTCTCTTTATAGCCAAATGACAGGTTAATCTTAGGGGTTTGTGTACTAGTGGGTCTTGGGGTAACATTTTTAAGTTTCGCCTTCTTTTTCATGTTGTTCTTGTGAGCAAGTAACTTCTTGATTTGGTCTTTGATGGTCCCAGGTGTTCTAAACACTTCCTTCACAGAATGTTCAGGGATAACTAAAACAAAATAATAGATGAGAATTCTCCTTTGGCTGAGAATTAGATCACTCATTAACAATAGAATATTCTGGAAGTATTAAAGTACAGGAAGTGAATTTTTCCAGAATCAACTCATAGGAGGGTATATTCTGTGAGATTTTAGCAAGAACTATATTTGCATCTTAAAAACTTTACTTATGGGGCTGGAGAGATGACTCAGCGGTTAAAAGCACTGACTGCTCTTGCAGAGGACCTGGGTTAGATTCCCAGCACCCACATGGCAGCTAACAACCGTCTGTAACTCCAGCTCTTCTTACCTTCACAGGTACTGCATGACATGGGTGCACCTATACACATGCAGGTAAAATGCTCATACACATAAAAAAATAAACTATTATTATTAACATGTGTCTGATATGTATGATGTGTGTGTGTGTGTGTGTGTGTGTGTGTGTGTATGTGTGTGTGAATGCAGGTGCATGCATGCTATGGCATTTGTGTGGAGGGTAGAGGAAAACTTTTGGGAGTTGGATCTCCCCTATCACCATGGGATGTGGGAATCAAACTCAGATTGTCATATTTGAAGAGCAACTGCTTTTACCCAGTGAGCCACCTTATCTGCCCTGCATCTTTTTTAAGCAGCTAAAATGTTATGGTAGTTATGTGGACTACCTTGTTTTAGAAGACACACTGCAGTTTGCTTTGAAAACTAGCCAGATCTCAAAGGAGTGGAATTTCTAGGGTCCTTTAATGGTAGGTTTTGTGTCGGTATCCCCATTCTGGGTATTATCCAAGCAGCCCCTAGATATCTGTCCAAATTCGATCTTCACAGATTACAGTCATGGCATTAGGTTGAACCATATAAAATTCCAATAGGTAATTAGTGATCTTTAAACAGTGATCTATGGTTGTATATGTACTTAATTTTCCTTCAAGAATGATCTTGAACTTCCAATATTCCCCCATTTACTTCTAGAGTGCTGGGATTACAGGAGTGTGCCTCCATTCCCAGTTTATACTGTACTGGGGATAGAACCTAGGGCTTTGTGCATGCTCTACCAATTAAGCTACATCTCAGTTCCTTATTGAATTTTTTCAGAGGATTCTATATGTACTGTTTTACATTCATTTTCTATTGCTCACCACGAAATTAAGTTGCTTTAAAAACACACCTCTAAGCCAGGCATGGTGGTGCACAGCCTTAATCCCAGCACTCAGGAGGCAGAGGCAGCAGATCTCTGGGAGATGGAGGCCAGCCTGGTCTACACAGTGAATTCCAGGGCTGCATGGAGACCCTGTCTCAAAAAAGACCAATAATAAAATAATAATAATAATAATAATAATAATAATAATAATAAACTGGTTGTCACATAGAGGCAGCGGTAGAGACCTCTAGACTGATGCCTCTTATCCTACAGTAGATCAGCGACTCTTTGGATGTTAAATAGTTAGTTAAAATTATGAGACTTCTCAGACCTAAATGTGACAACTGTGACATCCATTCCAAGTCTCAGGGAACATCATGGAAGAGGGTGCAGAAATAATGTAAGAGCCAGGAGATAAATGTGCTGTGAAATGGACACAACATGGACATTACATTACACTCATGAACTCGCAGCAGCTGTGGTGACCTGCAGGGCATCAGCATAGATGGGGCCATCATGCATGTGGGAGGGGCTCCTGAGGTCCCACCTTCCCGGAGAGGCTGTTGGCAATTGATGGTCACTGGGGACATTTTTTTCCAGTGGTGTAGCTACTGGTAAGCTGCCCATGTTCCAGTAGAGAACCCTCCCAATCCATGCTCATGCAAGTAACTCTAAACTCAGTAGGTCACAACACCCCCAACCCCTTCAAAGACAGAACAACAACAAAGACATCAAATCAGGAGGGAGACTTGTTGGGATGAAGGTGCAGTGAGAATGGAATGAAAGAGAGTAATGAGGGTGGGCTAAAAATGACCAAAATATATACATGTATGAAACTGTCAAAGAATAAAGAAAAGTTTAAAATGTATTAGGCTTGGTAGTCATCAAGGATGCACCACTGATGGATCTTGGGGCTCCCCCTCCTGTGTCCCTATAAATACATTAATTTTGCAAGTGAAAAACAGTGATGGGTGGGCCAGGCACCTCTGATCCCAGGACTCTCGAGGCAAAAGCTGGTGGATCTCTGTGAATACGAGGCCAGTCTGGTCTATATAGTGAGTTCCAGGGCTGCAAGGAGACCCTGTCTCAAAAAGACCAACAATTTCCACCACCATCAGATTTCAAATACCATATGAAAGGAAGAAAGGTGGACATAGCAGGGTTTTGTTGAGGCACATTAACAGAAGGCTATTTTTCCTGCTAAAGCATGGTTATTTTATAGATTTGTATTTGAAATTTTCTTTAAATTATTTTTGTATTTCTTTAATTATTTTTGATCTACACTGTTGTATGATTTTCGGTCAAGAGAATGGGATCTGAATAGCACCTTTGGTCCTGGGTGGAGATATTACTTTCTGAACTGCCCAGAAGATTCCAAGGTTACTATCTGCCAGGAGGCTTTCTAGAAAAGAACAAGAACATACTCTTTTTCCCTTTGTTAATAGTTAATCTGAAAGGGTCCACCAATCATCTGGACAGGAAAACTGTACTCAGGAAAGCTGTTTGTTGCAGAGACGTGATTTTTAAAATTTTTATTAGTTTTTTTTTTATGTAAGCATGCAAAGCAATGGGTTTCATTATAGCAATTTCATGGTGTTTCAGAGACTTTATAAAAAGGCATATAGCCTACGTTAACATGTTGGTCAACATAATTGTCATTTTGGCCATTGCCCACTCTCACCTGGAGTGCCTCTTATTGTGCTGTAATACACTTCAACTGTCTTCTACACTATGTACTTCTCACCTAAATCCTTTTGATGGACATTATAAGGACCAAGGAGCCAAGGGAATGCCAGAGGTAGATCTTGGTAATGAGCAAAATGTTAGCATAGAAGAACTCATGAGGTAGTAAAAGGTTGATGTCTTAGTAAGCTTCTCTATTGCTGTGATTAAAAACATCAACCAAAACCAACTTGGGGAGGAAAGGGTTTATTTGACTTAGGGATCACAGTCCATCATCAAGGGAACCCAGGGCAGGAACCTGGAGCACAGACCATGGAGGAATGCTGCTTACGGGCTCGCTCCTCTGACCTGTGCTCAGCCTGTTTTCTAATACAATACAAGACCACCTGCCCAGGGCTGGGCCCTCCCACATTGTTCAACGATCAAGAAAATGCACCCCCCCGACAACCACAGGCCAATCCAATGGAGACAATTCCTTAATTGAGGATCCCTCTAACCAGGTGTGTCAAGTTGACAGCTAAAGCTATCTAGAACAGCTGATTAGCCTGATATTTTTGTTTTGTTGATGGATCAGCTAGTGACTTGTCCAAGGTCACTCATATACCTAGGGGCAGGGCTAGGACTTGAGCATAGAGCACATGTATGCCTCCTATTTTCTACTCTTTCTGTAAAGGGTTGATTCCTCCTTTAAGGTTAAGACCATACCAACGATCTCTAGATAGGTTGATTAGATGCCAGTGGATGAATTTGCACCGAAGGACATCTGGGTACAAATGCTTGACTGGATAGAACTTAACATGTATATCAGAATACATGGGGTTCAGTGGCGGGGGGCATGGATGAAGGAGGGTGTCTAAATTTGATTAAGAGCTGTTGTATGAAATGTATAAAAGCTCAATAAAATTTTTTAAAAAGTTATTTTTCTCTAGGCTGGTTCAAATTCCTTAAGTTCTGGGATACAAAGATACAGGTCCCTTTTCTACTTTTCCAAGGGGAAAAGCCAAGTGATGTTCAAAAATTAGTGAGTATTTATTTACTTAAAAAATTTTAATTAAAAAAAACTGTATGTGATGCTCAAAAATTAGTATTTATTTACTTAAAATTTTTTAATTAAAAAAAACTCTGTGTGTGTGTGTGTGTGTGCACGTTGTGTGTATGTTTCGTGTCTGTGTGCATGTTTCTGTGTGTGAATGCAGGCACAGGGATGTCATGGGATGCATGTGGAGGTCAGAGGAGAAGCTCAGATGTTGTTCTTCACCTTCCACCTGGTTTGACAAAGAGTCTCTTGTTGTTTGTCACTGCATACACGAGGCTGTCTATGAGCTTCTGGAAATTCTACTGTCTCCATCTCTCACCTTATAAGAGTGCTGAGGTTACAGATGTGGGCTCTGGGCATCTGAATTCAGGTCCTTACCTTATGCAGCAAGCATTTTACCCACTGAATCATTTCCCCAGCCCATGAGTGATGAGTGATTTTTTTCTTTGTTTGTTTAAATTAGGGCCAGCAAGATGGCTCAGTGGGTAAAGATGTTTGCCCAGCAAACCTAGAAACCCAAGTTTGATCCCCGAAACCTGTATAAAGGTGGATGGAGAGAACTGACTCCACAAGTTGTCGTCTGATTTTCACATGCACACTATGGTACCTGCACCCCCACATGCATATCATGTACATACATATACACACAACAAATAATAATTAAAAAAATTAAAAACTGAAGGGAGGGAAGCTGGACAGATGGCTCAGTGTTTAAGAGCACTGGCTATTCTTGCAGAAGACCCAGGTTTGAATCCCAAGCACCCACATGGTGGCTAACAATGGTCCATAATTCCAGTTCCAGGGGATCCAACACCCTGTTCTGTCCTCTGAGGGTATTGTACGACACAGGCACACTTGACCACATGCAGATATAATACTCATACACATAAATAAATAAATAAATAAATAAATAAACTGAAGGCGGTGATGCAAGATAGGCTGACCAGGTTTCAGTGGACGAACTCACACTGAGGGACATCTGGATACATAAACTTGATTTGCTAGGCCTTAACATATATGACAGAATGTATGAAATCCAGTGGGAGGGCTATGGGGGAATACAGATAAGGGAGAGGGTCTAAATATGATTAAAATATGTTGTATGAAATGTACAGACATTCAATTATATATATCAAAGAAACAAAAAACCCAAAACTGATCCTTAAAATCGCAGTTGAAGATATAGCTCAGTGGGTAGCATGCTGTCTAGCATGCACAAAGCCCTGGGTTTGATCCCAGCATGGAATATGTTGGATATGGTGGCACATGCCTGCAATCCCAGTGCTCAGGAAGCAGAAGCAGGAGGATCAGAAGTTCAAAGTGATCCTCAGCTACACAGGAAGTGCAAGGCCATCCGGGGATACATGAGATCCTGTCTCAAAAATTTAAAGGGATAGGAAAATAAGGACAACATCATAAAAAATTAATCAAATATTTTTGTGTTATAAAATATCAGGATATAAACCTGTCTAACATGAAGTAAGAAAAGACTAGTAAAACCTTAGTCAATTTACTAAATTTTACTACTTGGATAGAGTTTAGGGAGAAACAAAAGAGAAAGTAGGCATGAAATGTTATTATTATTGTTATTATTATTTTGGCTTTTTGAGACAAGATCTTATGTTGCCCAGGCTGATCTCAAATTCCCTATGTATCCAAGGATGGCCTGAAGTCCTGATCTTCCTGCCCCTATCTCCCATGTGCTGGGATTACAGGCATGCACCATTAAGCCTAGCTATAGACATGAAATCTGAGGCCTGAAAATATACTATGAGAAGAAACTG
Source organism: Nannospalax galili (assembly GCF_000622305.1). Lineage (NCBI taxonomy): Eukaryota > Metazoa > Chordata > Mammalia > Rodentia > Spalacidae > Nannospalax > Nannospalax galili. The sequence goes on from NW_008355477.1 coordinate 587,350, forward strand.
CATTGTGATTTGATTAGAATATATTTCTTGTTTTAATGTTTTAATCTCTTCTCTTGCTTCATCCCTTCTTCATTATTTGCTAATTCAGTCTGTCACCAAAGAGTAGAAAACAAAGAAGGAGAAATTCATACTATTTTGGATAATCAAAATGGGAAAGGAAAATACTTTGAAGATATATAAGTTCTTAATTAAAAGATTGCCTTTACCTTGACGTTGAGCTGAGCTTGGTAGCATAGAGTATAACATTTCTCTTTTCAAGGAAACATTCTAGTTATCTGTCATTGTGATAGCCTCTACTTAATAGGTATAAAACCAATTAATACTAATATAACTTCATTATCTTGACCCTCATGTGGCCTGTTTCAGCTCCTTTGCCAGAATGTACACACTAAGTTCCACTTATAAAGTGCTGATCACATACAGACCTTTGGAAGATCCACTGTGTAGTTCTGTCCATTATTCTTTGAAACTTTTCCAAGTACTCAGCATGGAAAATGAATAGGAAGCACTTATCTCCCATAAATTTCCTTTATTCAATCAGTAACATAAAACTAAGCACCCTTAATAATAATAAATAATGGAGAGAGGGGTTGAAATTCACCCTAGGTAAACTTAAACACCTGCTTTTGATTTTTGCCTTGAAGTTTCAGATTTTCCTATTGAAAAGAAAAATAAAATCAAAACATCACCTTTGCAGTGTCAACAATTTCATTCTCTCACTATGTAAGCAGAAATGAAAATATGTATGTAAAGATACATATGTAAATAAATTCAGTTTTATCTAGCTATTGCTGTTATTAATTTCACATAACTTATCATTGTTTTCTCTTACAAATGTCTTCCTGATTGCTTTTTAAAAAGCAGCGTCTCATATATCCTAGACTCACCAACTCATGATCCTTTCACCTCCACCTGAGTATTGGGATTACTACTCCCTGTTTATGTGGTGCTGGGGCTTGAAGCTAAGGCTTTGTACATGCCAAGCAGGTAGCCTATCAACTGAACTACAAAGTCTCTGTATTGTCTTTTTGGGAATATAAAAATGTGGGCGAAAGTTGCAGTAGAAAAGTCTTCAGCGTATTTGGGGAAAGCAAGCACAGAACTAGGAAGTTCCGAAGTCTTCAGGTTCATGGTGCAGTCTTCTGGAGATGAAAGTGACAATGTCTCTTGGGTTAGAGTTTTCTAAATGTCTACTTTATTAAAAACTTCTACCTCCCTGAAAAATCTTAATTTCTTATCTTTTTTTTTGGTCTTTTTGAGACAGGGTCTCCCTGTAGCCCCTGCTGTCCTGGAACTCACTATGTAGATGTAGACCAGGCTGGCCTTGAACTCACAGAGATCCGCCTGCCTCTGCCTCCCGATTGCTGGGGTTAAAGACGTGTGCCACCATGCCTGGCTTAATTTCTTATCTTTAGGGGAGGCTTTATTAAGAGAAGTTCACTCTGATGCGAGAATAGTTCACCTAGTAAGAATATGACTTTGCTCCATAAGCATATTTTTAATGACTAAAGAAGTTTCTTGGGGCTGGAGAGATGGCTCAGTGGTTAAGAGCACTGGCTGGTCTTACAGAAGACCTGGGTTTGTTTCCCAGCACCCACATGGCAGCAAACAACTATTTGTAACTCCAGCTCCAAGGGATCTGACACCCTCTTCTGACCTCCTCAGGCATTGCATGACAAGGGTGTACTTACATACATGCAGGCAATACACTCATACACATAAAATAAAAATAATAAATAAAAATATTAAAAAATTTGTTTTCTTTTATTTACATTTATTTATTTGTTTACTTATTTAGTGTGTTTATAGGGAGTGGTTCCTGAGATCAAACTCAGATTATCACACTTGGTAGTAAGTGCCTTTACCCACCAAGCTCTCTTGCTGGCCCAGGGAGTTGCTTGTTAATGCGAGACATAGTTCGACTGTGGTTATGGAGCCCATGCCACTATTACTCTTACTACCAGCACAGGCTTACTAAGCATTTAATATACTCTAGGATGGATGTAAGCCTTTTATGTGAACATCCATTTATTCTGTATGGATTATTTCATTTAATTATTGAACAATAGTAAGGGATGATAGCTATTTTGCATATGTGGAAACAGACATTGAAAGGTTAAATAATTGTTCTCACTCCACAGATAGCAAGCCAAGGAGCTAGAAGTCAGTCTACGGTAATTTGATTCCAGAAATTGTGCTCCTGGCTGTTAAAAAACAGTTCGGCAGTAGTTTTGACTCTTTCTGTCTCTCAATCTTTGTCCCCGCCCCCCAGTAGGCTTCTTGTAATCCAGGCTGGCCTCAACCCATCATGTAGCTTAAAATCACCTTAACCTTTTAATCCTCCTGCCTGAACTTTCACAGGGCTGGGATTACAGATGTGTGCCACCACACTCAGTTTATGGGGTACTGGGGATGGAACCCAGGGCCTTATGCATTTCAGATAAGCACTTTACCAAGTGAGTTACAGTCCTAGCCCCTCCAGACAGTTATTTCTAATTTCTTCAGTTCTTTGCCCTGCAGGTTAGGGGAGTGGTCATATAGTGGTGTGCCCGCTCAAAGAAACAGGTGTTTTCCAGAGGCTTCTATTTTTTGTACACAGTACTTTTGCATTTACCTTTATAGAATTTCAGAGTACACTATCTGACCCTCAACAGTGGATTGACATGATACTCATAACAGCAACAACCACAGCTAACTTTACTGAGCATCCACTATGTGACCAGCTGAACAAAGCTCTCTAGTTAAATGACCTCATTTCAACCCCATGATGAACTTCTGAGGGACGTTTTTGTCTTAGTCTGAGTAACCCCCCAGGTAAAGCCTGAAATAAGGATTTGGGTGCAAGTGGTTTGTTTGGGACCCGATTCCAGAAGGCAGAGTTGGGGTAGAGAGGGGACAGTGAGACAAGAAGTGGAGGGAGACAAAAGACAGTGTCCCAAGCTACAGGTAATCACTGTGGGCAATGAACTCAGTCCTGTTGGATATATCTGGGAGCCCATGCAGCATACTGGTTAGGGTTGCCCCACATACTATGAAGGGGAAGGAATGGTATTTATGTAAAGACTACACCCCCTGCCCCAGTGTGTTCTTTAAGGGATTAAGATCCAGTCCCTGCACTTGCTGAACTGGGTAGTTTCTAGAAAATACCCCCAGGCCACAAAACACAAATCGTCTACTACCCTTGGTCTAGGGTCTAAGAATGTGAATGACACTCTCTACCCTGCCTTCACAGTTCCAGGCTGGAGCTGTGAGCTTGCCTATTCCAGGCACCCACCACAGGAATATCATGAGCCCCATTTGGGGTCCAATTATGTATGTGTGTGTGTGTGTGTGTGTGTGTGTGTGTGTGTGTGTGTGCACATGGAGGACAGAAGTTGATGTCAGATGTCTTCCTTGATTGCTATCCATTTTCTATGTTGAGGCAAAGTCTCTCTCGAACCCAGAATTCACTAAGTCATCTAGATTAGCTTCTCCACTTCAAAAGCACTGGGACTACAGGCAGGCTTCCATGCCTGCCCAGTATTTTCTTGGGTTATGGGGATCTGAACTTTTGTCTCTGTGCTTATAAAGAAAGTGCTTTACCCAATGAGCCATCTTCCCAGCCCCCTGGTCCAATTCTTTGTTCTGTGCCACAAGAACCATGGAATCTTAGCAGGTGTCCTTAGGACTCTTACCCATGCTTATAACATTAGTATTGTGTAATGTGCTCCATTCTACTCTTAGATTCTTTCTAGTCAGTTTTACAAGAGACTGGAACTTCCACCCACTGATTTTAGTCTCCTTGGGAGCCAGTTTGGTTTCACATTTCTTACACTATTTCCAGGCACAATTTATGCTTCTCCACACTATTTTTCTTCAAAACAAATGTGCTGTTCTTTTGGCAGTTCTTCATAAAATTTGATTTTCAGACTCATTTCTTTGGTTGTATTCTTTTGCGTCCACTGTTGTGCAATGGTACTCAGCCATAACCCACTTGGATACTGTGAACTTTTTATCAGTGTGCCACTGAATGTCTATAATAGCACATGGTGTTTATTTTTGCATGATTGAGTAGATGCTCTGTGACAACCATTTGCATCATTAGGAGTCTTGGCTGGATGGAGGCACAGGACATGAGGCAGGTTAGGTACAACTTACAGCCGTATTTATTGGACTATGTGGGACCTTTGCCAAGGGGCATAGGAGACAGTTGACACAGGGCAGTAAACAAATTTAGGGGCAGTGTGGCAGCACATGCCTGTAATCCAAGCATTCAGAAAGCTGAGGCAGGATAGTGGTAAGTTCAAGGCTAGCCTTGGCTACATAGTGAGTACCAAACAGCCAATACTACATACCAAGGCCCTGTTTTAAAAAAGCAAACCCAGGGCCAGTGAGATGGCTCAGTGGGAAAAGGCATTCACCACACAAACCTGGTGACCTGAGTTTAATCTCTGGGACCCATATAAAGGTAGAAGGAGAGAACTGACTCCATAAGATTGTCCTCTGACCTTCACACAAGTGCCCTGGTGTGTGTACTCCTACATACATCATGCACACACAATAATAATGAATAAAAGTAATAACAATGAATACCCAAACCAACCAAACAGAACCACCACACACACACACACACACACACACACACGAGTCTAGCCACATAATGAGCCAGGATTACCAGGGACATAACTAGACGAATAAACCTGGATGCTGCCACACAATGAGCCAGGATTACCAGGGACATAACTAGACGAATAAACCTGGATGCTGATTACTATTACTGGTTATTTGAGACATGAGACAGTAGCCCACGCTGGTCTTGCACTCACCGTGTAGCCACAGATCACCTGGAACTCCCTATCTTCCTGCCTCTACCTCTCAAGTGGTGGGAGTACAGGTAAGAATCACCATATTGACTAGCTGACTTTAAACTGCAGGATTCCATTTACAAGGGGACAGCAGCACTATAAGCATAGCTGACATGACATGGCAGGTATTCTAGGTACTGGCGAAGGTTTCTATTGTTTCTCTTTCAGAATACAGAGTAGGATCATCATCACCATCATCACCTTCATGACTATCACCACCACCACTATCACCTCCATCATTATTACTTTACCCCTGAAGTTAGATTTTTTTTTTTTTTGGTCTTTTTGAGACAGGGTCTCCCTGTAGCCCCAGCTGTCCCGGAACTCACTATGTAGACCAGGCTGGCCTTGAACTCACAGAGATCCACCTGCCTCTGTTTCCCAAGTGCGGGGATTAAAGGCGTGCACTACCACACCCGGCCCGATATTCCTTTTTTAAAAAATTTTGTTTATTATTTTTATTTTTTGTGTATGCATGTATTGCCTGCATGTAGGTAAGTGCACCTCTGTTGTACAATGCCTGCGGAGGACAGAAGAGGCTGTAGGATCCGGTGGAACTGGAGTTACGGAGAGTTGTTAGCTGTCACGTGGGTGCTGGGATTCGAACATGGGTCTTCTGTAAGAACAACCAGTGTCCTTAACCGCTGAGCCATCTCTCCAGCCCCTGAAGTTATGTATTTCTAAGATGATCTAATAGGAGCTGGTATATCATTGTCCATGCTTCTTTCCCTGCTGGGAAAAACTCTTAATACCATAAGACAGCGGGGCCTCTGTCAGCTTGGATCTGTACCTAAGTGACTATATTGAGAAACATCTCTTCAAATATAACACACATGAGAAATAACCTTTTTTGTTTTAGTTGTCAACCACGTGACATTTTGTAGTTATATATGTGGTTTACCAATTTACAGTTTTAACATACCACCATTAAAGAATTCACTGGCATGAGCTATGGATCTCATTGCCATACATAAAAAAGGAATCTAGACTTTAAGATGAGAGAAGATGTGATGTCTGATGCATCCTAATTTGTCTTGGTTGTTGTAGATAAAGTTCTGATGAAAGTATGCTGTGAGCAGAAAAATAGGAAGTAAACCCCTCCCTTCCCCTTGCTGTTTCTTCAGGCTTTGTTGAGACAGGGTCTCCTGTATCCCAGGCTGGGCTCAAAATTGCTCTGTATCACAGGATTGATTTAGCTTCCTGCCAGTTTCCACAAGTGCTTGGATTACCATGCTTAGTTTATGTGGTGCTAGGGATGGAACCCAGAACTTTTTGAAAGTTAGGCAAATATTCTGCAACTGAGCTACATCCCTAGCCCCTATTATTTCTGTTTTGTTGTTGTTTATTGAGACAGGATCTCATTATGTAGCCCCATGTGACCTGAAACACGCTCTGTAGATGATACCAGGCTGGCCTCAATCTCACAGTGATCTTCCTGTCTCTGCCTCCTGAGTGCTGAGACTAAAAGCATGTGCTACCACACTTGGCCACTCTTTAAATTCTGTGCTTCCAACTTTAGTGAATATTGGAAATGAGGTCCAACTAGTAAAAGATACAAGGCTGAGGCCCAGCTAAATTTAGACAAGAGATAGAGGTAGAGCTAGAGGGAGAGAGAGAGAGAGAGAGAGAGAGAGAGAGAGAGAGAGAGAGAGAGTGGGAGAGAATGGTAAAATCACCACGAGCAATGCTACTTACCAGAACATTGAAGTCCATTGCCTTTATATCCTTGTTTACATTTGCACTTGAAGGATCCTTGGGTATTGAGGCAGTTAGCATGGGGGCTGCACGTATGGGTACTCAGAGCACATTCATTTATATCTAAAAATGTGAACACGTCAATGAACAGTAGCCTTTTCACTTGAGCAACTTCAAGGCCAACCACTCAACACCTCAGCAATCCAAGCTTTGCCTGGCTCCTGCCTGATCTATAGAGAGGGTGTTCGTAGATCACTTCCCTAGAGCAATTTCACGGTCTGATTATTAATGCTTAAAATCTGCTAAGACGTTTGGAGGTTTCCCTTTACCTTTTTCATCCATGTAATCTGGAACTAAATAACAGCATCAGAAAATAAATTCTAAATTTGGATGACTTGAGACATCTCAAAAACAAAAGACAGGATCAACCAGGAACCACTGACATCATCTGAACTCATACACATGGGCATTTTGTTCAGAACCTGCTGGGATAAAGCATCAGCCCGGTCTGAGCTGTCTGCTGGATTTAGAGGTGGAAAATTGGCCAAATTCCACCCAAGTGAGAATTTGCTTTCCTCTCCACCCCACTTTCTGCTTATGCATTTGCAGCTGTAAGCACACAAAACAGCTTATTGTTTTTAATTTAGCCGTAAAAGGAGCTCAGATGCTGATCTTTATCACTTTTTAGCTTGTCATTGATTTGTTTCCTTGTGAAGCTGTGTGTAGATTCCCCAATTGTTCTGTGGGGAGTGTCTCTGTGGTGTCAGGGAACTAGAGGACACTGTAACACAGTCATTGGATTATATAGCTGGATGGGTTGACAGGAGCGTATGGGGTCCAAGCTTATGACAAAGATGAATTTTATGAGGTTGCATTAAGTGGTCTTTGTGCTTGAGAAGATTTGAAGTGATAGCTTTGAAGGTGTCCCAAAATGGCTCAAAACCTGGCAATGGAGTGTTGCCCCAACATGATAGTTCAAGACATGTCCCAAGAAGCTCTGAGTTCAGGATTGAAAAAAATCTTATTTTCTCCAACTGTTACCTTCCCATGACATGTTTACGTACGCCATTGTCGTCAATGTCATGTGACTAGAGATCTAGGGGCAATCCACGTTTCCCTTCACTATACGATAGTACATCAAGGTGATGGAAATGCAGCCAAGGGTTCCCCAAATATCCCATCTCACAAGCTCTTCTAGGCTTGGAATCCTTCCACTAGGAGAGAAACTGTCTTACTTCATACAGATGAGACCAACAGCTGACGAATGCTAGAGTCTTAGCAGAGAATGATTTTATTTGGTGCTTGAATTATGAAAGGACTAAAAGAAGAGAGAGGAAAGAACATATGCTCTTACTTCCTTCATGCATTTTTCCTTTAAAAATTGATTTGTATGTGTGTGTGTGTGTCTATGTGAGTGTATGTGCACTGTGCATGCAGGTATGTGTACCTATGTACACAGCCAAGGCCAAAAGAGGGTGTAGGGTGTCCTCCGCTATCATTCTCCATCTATTGTTTGAGGCAGGGTCTCTCCCTGAATCTGCAGGGCTCCCATTTTCTTGACTTGGATGGGAGCCAGCAAACGCCAGTGATCCTCCTGTCTCTGCCCCCTGAAAGCTCAGGTAACAGGTGTTTTCAGGGATCTCCAGCTTGTTACATGTGTGCTGAGATCCAAACCCCAATTCCTGTGATTGCAGAGGAAGCACTCTTAACTACTGAGCCATCTCTCTGGCCACCTTTGTACAAAATTTTCTAAAGTCACTCTGCTAGTAACTGTTAGGAATAGACCACTGAGGTGTCCTAGTCTTCTTTCATCATATATAAGCATCTCTTTATTGCTCCCATTTTAGATGTGTAGTTAGAGGTAGAAGCAAACATGTAGATGGAATGAAACTTAATGAATTTAAAAAAGATCCCACAGAAATCATCTTAAGCTATGCGCCTCCATAACAGTTATATTCCTTTGTTTAAATCATTATGGACTGATGTCACTGGAGTTCCCTAAATGCCAGACACTTAAAAGAACTCTTTGCATGTTGTTAAGATGTTCAGTATAGTAGATTGAATTGACATAAACAATATCTGTAGAGAAAGCCCACAGGCTTGGAGGTAAGGTACAAAAGGAGACCCTGGATCTTACCTATACAATCATATCGGCGACGGATATATTTCAGTTCAAAACCAATGTGACATTTGCAGTAGTAGCTTCCAAATGTGTTCACACATCTTCGATGATAAGGGCAGATGGCTTTGCTAGAAGCACATTCATCGATATCTAGGGTATAAGAGCAGAAGGTGTTGGTGAGAGCAAAAAGTACTCCAATACATATACGAGCACATGTACTCCTCCAACCTCCAGCATGCACTGCACATGCATGTTTGCAGTTTCCTTGCCTGGATAAAACTATCTGGTGCCTGTATCTTATCTTATGAAAGTACTTTAGATCTTCACCAGACACACACACAGCTCTTCACTTTGTACATTTGTTTTTCCATTTTTTATTGAATTTTTGTGGATTTTATACAATATATTTTGATTACATTTAGACCCCATTCCCTAATAGCCTCTTATCATTCCTGTTCTGGATTTCATGTACTCTGTCATATGTATTAAGGCCTAGCCAGTCAAATTAGAGTCCCCAAATTTCCCTTGGTATGCATCTTTCCACTGAAGCCGGGTTAACCTATCTAGCACCACACCCTTAAAGAAAACTGACTTTCCCTCCCCAGGAGTCATTGGCTGCCTATAGTTCCTCAGCTAAGGTTGGGGCTTCTTCCCCACTTCTCCACTTCTCTGCTGGGATTTTGCCTGATTTGAGCTTGCATGGGACTTGTACATGCTGTTACCATTGCTGTGAGTTTATATGAGTAACTTCCTAGATGTCTGGAAATCTGTTTCCACTTCTGGCTCTTAGTCTTTCTGCTTGTTCTTCTGCAGTGGTCCATGAGCCTTGGGTGGTAGAGGTTTGATATAGATGTCCTATCCAAGTAGCACAGCGGTTATCATGTGCACTTAACACTGTGTGTTTTTATCACTATGCTTGTCTTTTCTTGGAGGTGTTATCCGGCTGGTTGCAATGTCATTACTTGTATTCATATCTTCTCTTTTTATATATTTTACTTATTACTTTTATTTTATGTGTATGACTGTTTTGCCTGAATATATGTAAGTGCACCATATGCATGCAGCAGAGGCCAGAAGAGGGTGTTAGATCCATTGGAACTGGATTTTCTATAGTTGTTAACTACTTTGTGGGTGCTAGGAATTAAACCCAGTTCCTCTAGAAGAATAGCAAGTGCTCTCAACCACTGAGCCGTCTGTCCAACATCTCCAACCCCATCTGCCTTTTTTTTTTTTAAAAGATAGGTTCTCCATGTATCCTGGACTGGCTTTGGATTCGATATGTAGCTGAGGGTGACCTTTAATTTCTCATCCTCTTCTTTTCACTTGCTAAGTACTGAGATTACAGATGTGCACCACCACATCTGGTTTATGTGGTACTGGAATTGTAACCCAGGGCTTTGTGCATGTTAGGCATGTCCACTACCAACTGAGGTACCTCCACAGCTCTCACATTTGCTTTTGTGTTATGCCCCAGCTGTTCTGGGACAGTGTGTGCATGTGACACTTGGAACTGTACATTACATGTGTACTGCGTGAATAAATATTTTCCTCAGTTACTAATTATATTGTATAACCTACCGTTCTTGAAAGTAGAATCAGCTACACTCAGAGCAAACCAAATACACAAAGTTAAGACTTGCATTTTGCAAAAGCATTAAACAGCAAGCTTCTCTTAAACTCCAATAGAACTGAATCAAGTCATTATGCTTGTGTAAGACTGCAGTTCTACCTAAGTTGTGAATCATGTATAATTGTGTAATGAGGCAATTTTAGCCAATAAGCATGTTCCTTTTCTACCAAGAGACTGATGTTACACAGAGTGCTGGCAGCTATGCTGACCAATCCACTAAGACTCAGGCATTGCTGTTCTTCCAGATAACAAATAGGCGGGCCTTGGGTTAAATATGCAACTTGATGCTGGCTTATTGCTTTCATTGCATTCTTTTCTTCTTTTTTGGTGCTGTGGATCAAACTGAGGGTCACATGCATGCAAGGCAAGCAGTCTACCAGTTGAGTTATCACCTCAGCTCTTCTGTTGCATTGTTAAAAAAATCAGAAATAAGTATTGGTTTGGTCAAAGTTATTGTTCAGTGATCATTTTCATTAGCATCATCTCTCCCTTTTGGTTAAAATGGCATCCAACCAAAGAGGTAAGTAAAGATCTGAATTAAGTTTGGGCAATATTTAGCTATATCAGGTGAATCATACACTAAAAGATACTAAATTCTGTGAACCCAATTAAATATTTGATTACCATCAAATGAAGACAGAATTCAATACACACGCATATCTTAAATGTTTCACTGACTTAGGACCTACATGGCTGAATATAAATGCAGTTCCATATATATTCAATATATATATATTAAAAAATAGATGCAGTTTCTCAAATTATATCTATTTAAGATAAATTTCCAGAATCTTGACTGAAAAGTATTTCTATTACATTGAAGGAGTAAAGTTATAAAATCATATTTCTATTTGCTTGTTTAAATACAAGAAACAAAGATCTTCAGTGTTCTGGGTTCATTTGCTATCCCTTATTGAGGCTGTGTGTTCACCTGATCTAAATATTGTGTATATTTCATGCAATACAATTGTTAGGAGTACATATAGTTTTATAGTTGAACATCATTCAAATTCACAAAGTAACCAAAGTGCAAAAGTGGGTAAAATGGTGTTTTGGCCACTGAGGGTGCCTCATCCATAGCCCCCCTGCCATCAATATATCCATACCTGCCATAAGTTGCCTACTAGGCTAGTGACATTCTGTTCTGCTCTTCTCCTGGACCAGACTGGGGGAACTGGGGAGTCTAACCCTGGAGCAACCTCCCATGAGTGAAGAGGACAGGATGATGGAGAGATGCCCAGCACCCTTGCTCCAGAGCAAAAATCTAGAGGTACTTTGTTGTCAGTGGTGTGGTTTAAATGTAAAATATCTGTTACAGGCTCCCATGTTTGAACACTTGGTCCCTAGGTGGTGGTAGTGTTTGGGAAGATTGTGGGGCCATTAGGAGATGGAGATTTTCTGGAGGAAGTGAGTCACTGGAGGCAGGCCTTGAGATTTCATAGCCTGGTCCCACTTCTGGTAAGCCCTTTTTTCCTGATTGAGGATGTAATGTGACCAGCTGCATCATCTCACGTTCCTGCTGTTATGCTTTTCCCACTTTGAGAGTCTATAACCTTGCAGACTGTAAGTCAGAATAAACCCTTTCTCCCTTAAGTTGCTTCTTGTCAAATATTTCATCACCGCAGTGAGAAAAACAACTAATGCATTTGCTTTCCTGGAGGCAACCAGAGCTCACCGAACCTGCTCACTGAATTCACATGGCATGGGTACCTTCTTTTCCTTGGGTCACATTCTAAGTCCTCAACCAGTGTTTCCTGGGATCACCTCCTGAATCAACTATTTGCTCAGCTTCTGTGGACCCAGAAACTAAGCTATGAAATAGGACAAGGGCAAACAAGGGGTCAAAGTTCTAGGTCACAGATTTGATTAAATTCCCAGGTAGAAATGAAGGGCTTGAATGCCCCTTGATGAGCATTGATTTATGTGCTCATTTAGTCTAGTTAGAATAAGGATGCACTGTCTAGTTTACATAATTTAAAGCATGTTTTTTTCCTGAGATGGAGTCTCATGTACCCCATGAACTTGCTGTGTAGCTGAAGATGTCCTTGAACTTCCAATTTTCTTGCTATTGACTCTGGAGTGCTGAGATTACAGGTATACTCCACCATGCCTGGTTTATGTGGTGATGAGGATAGAACCCAGGGCTTTATGCATGCTAGCTAAGCACTCTACCAACTAGGCTATATCCCCAGCCCCTAGAGCAAGTTTTAAAGAGAATATGAAATAGTGTCTAAATTGGTGTCCTAAACATTATAAGAGGCATATAGTATTTTCACTAATGTAATTCTAGTGGGAAGAGTAAATCCATTTTTTTCCAGGAAAATGTTAACTAGAAGTTGAAATAAGTTTCAATGGCTCATAAGATCTAACTTGTTGAATGAATGATGGAGTGTCTGTTGGATGTCAATTGAAGATACGCAGGGAAATATAGTGAAATAAGAATAATCTTTATCCTTACCCATATGGCATTGGGCAACATAGAATACTAGAAGAATGTTTTTTACATCCTCCTCAAAGCACGTGTAGAAGTTAGGCGTGGTGGTGCATGCCTTTAATCCCAGCACTTGGGATTAAATCCCAGAGGCTCTTTGTGAGATCTTGGCCAGCCTGGTTCACATGGTGAGTTCCAGGAGTGTTGGGGCTATAGGGAGACCGTGTCTCAAAAAAAAGATAAAAAAGTGTGTGTAGAGCATAAATGGCTAAAGATAACTCAGAAATAGAGATATGTACTTTTAAAAATTCATAGCGTCTAGTCAGCAAGCCCATTGTGATGACTGAAAAAGGAGTTCAGTGAGGAGGAGAGTCACGGAGGAGGGGAAATGGAAGCAACAGCTGCTATTTTACCTATGCAGACTCTTCCATTTGGGCCTAAGCGGAGTCCTGGTGATGGACACACACAACGTGGCCCTTCCTCAGTGTCTTCGCAGCCATACTGGCAATTTGTCTTGGCACACGTCCTAGAGTCTGCAAAAGTAGACAAAGATTAGCTAAGAAACTCTCTCCCAATTCTGGGATGTTAAATGTAATAGGTCATAAGACAGGCTTCACTGAGTCCCAAATGGAAAGCCATTAAGAATCTGGGCTGGAGCCCTGGCTGAATGATAAAAGGGGGCAGGAATGAAAGAAACATTGGTTCATTAAATCACCTCTATCTCCTTTGTTTTGCTTACTTTAATGTGGGCATGTCATATGGAGCTGAGGTCATATGATACTATGTATAGGGTCATAAGTTTGAGAATAAATTCAATACTCTGAGGACAGTGGGGACTGAGTCCTTGTTGAGCTACCCTGACATTTAATATATGACATGCTTTTGTTGGATTTTCCTTTACTTATTGCTTTGCATGAATTATTTCACAAAATGTACCTATTTAGTGAAGGTTCAATATATGTGGGCCATAACGCATGAGGGCTAAAAGCAATCTCTCTTTCTCTCCTCTCTCTCTCTCTCTCTCTCTCTCTCTCTCTCTCTCTCTGCATGTGCATGTGTGAGCACGCCCTTGAATGTCTATGCATGTGAGTGCAGGTGTGTACATGCCACAGTGATTGTGTGGAGGTCAGAAGATAACCTTGGGTGTCAGTCGTCACCTTCCACCTTGTTTGAGACAGGGCCACTTTGTTGCTTTTTCCTCTGTGTACTACTCGAGGCAGCTGACCCACAAGCTTCTGGGGGTTTGCCTATCTCTACACAGAGCTCCTCATAGGAGCTCTGGGACTGCGCTATGTGTCTAGATTTTACATAGGTTCTGGGGATTTGAACTCAGCTCTTCACGGTTGCAGGGCAAGTGCTTTTATCTATGGAGGCATCTCCCTACTTCCTTTTTATGCTCTCAGCCCAGTGATCACAACCAGAATTCTGGTCCATATACTTCCTCCATCCAACTATTTCCATAACATATCAGTGACCCAGAAGGACCAAAGGCCAGGATGAACAAAATCAGTCCTCAGGTTGAGGGCTATGCTTTAGGCTATAAATGCGGAGGTGCCCATGTAGAGGAAAAAGTGCAAGCGATCAAGACTTAAGGTAATGAAACAAATACCTACTGATGCTTATATTACTCATTTCTTTTCTCTTTAGTTATCTTCTTTTAAACTTAGTCATTAAAATTAACATAACTCTATCCTTCCATTTGGAGAAAGATATCTTTTTTGGCACTGAATGAGCTCTCTTGGAATGTTTCAGAATCATCCATTAGCATCGATCTTTTAAAAAAATGTAAGTGGTCACTGTAAAAGCATAAATAAGTGTTCCCTTTGGGAAAGGAAGTTCTGGCCAAATTCTGTTTGGTGGTAGTCACAAGGGTGCTTGCTTTACAAGAATTCATTAGGCTCTGTGTTTGTTTCATGTGGGTTTCTGTTTAATTTATAAGAATAAAGATATTTGTAAAAGATACTCTAAATGTCTGTGTTATGTCTTAAGCTTGCTTGCTAAGGGAGGATCTGAGTAACTGGTAATGTAGGGACAGGATGAGGAGGATGAGACAGGGTCATCCAGAATGCACTCAGCAAGATTGCGTGACCTTCGATAAGCCCAGGATGGGCTAGGAGTCTGTGTGACTGCATCCCCAGGAAATTGGCTGAAGGCACAGGGCCTGTTGGAGGCAGTAGGGGAGGGGAAACTCAGATGGAGAGAGAGGAGGGGAGGAGAAAAGCAGGCAAGGAGGGTAGCTTTGTCTTTCAGTTGGAACATAAAACTTAAAAAGCCTTTCCTCTCAAGAAATGAATGGACAGACACACTCACCCTCCCACAGGACATGGGTTTCATTATCACAGAAGAACCTTTCTTTTCAGGGATGTGAGTCAGAATACATTTCCAATGAGACTCACTAATCTCTGGGAGTGGGGCAAGGGGCGTGAGAAAGGTAGCTGGTGGGGAGGATTGATGTCCTGGGATGGCGTAGAAATTTATCACCTCCCTTTACTCACCATGCTTAGTTCCATGATGAAACCCAACCGGTCTCTGAGTATAGATAGAGAGATGTAATTGATTTTCCCCAGTTGGCCTTTGTTAAATTATAAAGCAAGTGTCCATAGAGACAGAAAGAAGATTCCTGGCTGCTGAAGGCAGCAAGCAGTGGCTGCTAATGGTTCAGTTTGTTTTCTAAAAAAGGTTTTATTTTACATTTTATTTCTTAAAACACGTGCACATGCATGTGTTTGTCCAATTGCATGCAGTGGCACATGTGTGCAGGTCAGAAGACAACTTTCAGAAGTCGTTCTAGCCTTCCACCTTGTTGAGGCTAGGTGTCTTATTAAGCCTGTCCCTACACTGTGTATGCCTAGAGAGTTTCCTACTCATTCTCCAGTCTCTACTTCACATCTCAAGTAGGGCTACTCTTATTACAGATGTGAGCCATCAATTCAGGCTTCTGGGCATTGAACTTAGGTGTTCAGGTTTTCTCGGGAAGTACTTTTACTCAAGGAACTATTTCACTTGCACAATGGTTGGGCTTTTGGGGTGATGGAGATGTTCTGGAACTTGATTGTGGTGCTGGTTGCAGAACATTGTGAAGGTAGCGAGTGCCATGGAATTGATCACATTTGGATTGTTAAAATGGTGAAATTATCATATGTATATTTTATCATAATTTAAAAGAAGTACCCAAAGAGATTTCAATCTAAGGTGATGTTAAAGACTTTTTGTGTGTGTGAGGCAGGGTCTTATGTATCCAGAGGTTGGCCTCAAATTTGATATATAGGTGAGGATAACCTTGAACTCTTGAGTCCCTCTGCCTCCGCCTCCTGAGCACTGGAATTATAGGCACATACCACCAATTGTAGTGCTGGAGATTGAACCCAGGGCTTTGTGCATGCTAGGCAAGCACTCTACTAACTAAGTAACATCTTCAGGTTGAGATACATTTTTTAAAAAATCACTCAAAGCTAGACATGGTAATGTGCATGCCTATAATCCAAGCACTCAACAGGTAGATCTCTGTGAATTTGAGGCCAACCTAGTCTACATAGTGAGATCCAGGTCAGCCAGGGCTACATAGTAAGACCCTGTCTCAAAAAAATCACTCAATCCAGTCATTTCCCATGCATCAAATATCAAAAGGCTTGCCTTAAATATTATGGGGATGCTGAAACTTACTGGAGCATGTGGCGTCTGGTAGGAGCATGTGGCCACTGAGGCAAAAGCATTTGTAACTGCCATGTGTATTTACACACCTGTGTTGGCATGGTCGGGGCTTCACTCCACACTCATTCACATCTGTAGGGGCAGTTATAAAAAGGAGAAAGTTAACTGAGGTGGAAAACATCCAAATGATAGAGAGGAGATGACAATCTTGGGAAGGTCAAGGGGGGTAGGCCTCCATGTACCCCACTGCTTACCTCCTCTCAAACCATCAAATTCCATTTGGAAGGATTGGTGAGAATGCAGAGCAAATGGAATGCATATTACTACAAACACTTTGGAAAACTACAGTTAGAAATAGGTTTGCCTATGACCTAGCAACTCCAGTCAGTGAGAGGTGACCAATAGAAATGTCAATTGTCTTCATACCACATACAAAAACATACTAAGATGGTAACAAAAACACGAGGCTTAGAAGCACCCAATCCAAATTAATTGGAATACATCTCAACAGGATGGATATATGATGTGACTATTATACAGAAATTAAATTGAACAAACTACAACTATAGGCAACAGTGGATAATTCTCACAGATGCCAAGCAGAATAAACTGGATACATACGTCACACACATATATACTGTATTGATTTCATTTATATAAACTTCAGGAAAACAGATCTGTGGTAGATGAAGTTAAGATTGCATTTCTTTTTTTTTCTTTTAACACCCCCCCACACACACCCCCACCCACACACACCGGTCAGGGTCTCACATTGTAGCTTAGGCTGAAACTTACTATGCAGCCGAGGCTGGCCTTGAACTCAAAGTAAGTCTCCTGTCTCAGCCTCCCCACAGTTAAATATCATAGGCACGAAAACCATGCCTGGCCATGCTTTTCTTGTTGGGGGCAGAAGTAGTTAGACGGGCAGTTGGCTGAGGCAGGGAGTGGGGAGGGGGCTGCAGAGTATATTCTTTTTTCATTTGAATACCAGTTTGTAGGATGTTTGTGTCAATTTATTAAGTTGTATATTTTTTATTAAAATTACTTTATGTATTATTATTATCAGTGTGTGTGTGTGTGTGAGTGTGTGTGTGTGTGTGTGTGTGTGTGTGAATGTGAGTGCCATGGTACATGAGAGGTCAGAGGACAATTTTCAGAAGTTGGTTCTCTCCTATTGTGGGTTCTGGGGATCAAACTCAAGTTGTCATTCTTGTGTCTGCCAAGCTAGCTCACTGGACCAAGTTGTGTGATTTTGATATATGTACAAGGTATTTTTGCCTTTAATGCTTTCCAAAACACTTTATGACAGCAATGTCATGATTTGGGATGGCTCCAGACTGGGCCAACTGTCATAGTTCAGACGGTTCTAGAGAGAATCCTGGCAGGCAGGTAGTGAAGTTGGAGCACATTTAAATACATGTGAACGTGTTTAATGGGTATGATAAGTGATAAGACATGCTTACAAAGCTGTGGGTACAGTTCAAGCCTGAACTTATAAACAAAACAAAATACAAATGCCCAAAGAATAAAAGCCTGGGGTGATAAATGCTCCATGCTAGCCATATAATATGATGAGGGTATCTTTTTTTCTGTATATTTCAGTGTTGTCTGAGAAAAGGTTTAAACATTAATGATAAATAACATTCTCTTAAAATAAGAAAAGTATATAGGAGGTGCGCTGGTAGAGTGTTTGCCTAGCATGCACTAAGCCCTGCTTCAAGTCCCAGCACTGCATAAAGCGGGCATAGTGGCATATGCCTGTAATCCCAGCACTCAGGTGATAGAGGCAGGAGGATCAGGAGTTCAAGGTCATCCTAAACCCAAGATACATGAAACCTTGTCTCAGAAAAGAAAAAAAAAGACACAGGAGTGAAAAATATCTTTAAAGAAGAGGGATTGTGGGGACTGGAGAGGTGGCTCAATGGTTAAGAGAATTGCCTGCTCTTGCAGAGGACCCAGGTTTGATTCCCAGCACTAACATGGTGGCTAACAACCATCTGTGACTCCAGTTCTGGGGGATCTAATCGATCCCCTCTTCTGAACTCCACAGGCATTGCACAACATGGGTGCACTTAAATACACACAGACAACACACTCATACACATAAAATAAAAATAATAAATAAATAAATAAATAAATAAAAATGAATACTATTAAAAGGGATTGTGGTAAAAGGATTTTTGGAAATATGATCATGGGAGCACAGTCATTATAACTCCCCCAGGGAAGATACAGAAAGAAAAAAAACCATGTAAGACAAAAAAATGTAACTAGCAGCAGGCAGAGTGTGCCCTTGAAAAGAAAAAAAAAGTATCTGCTTCTGCTTTTGAAAAGTTCAGTGTATGAGGATTTTCTAACACTTGAAACTTCCTTCTCCATTGCCTGTCCCCTCCACCCTATCGACGTTCCTCACAGACTCCAACCTCTCTATAGCAGAGAAATTGAAAAGGGTTGACTGGACATAATGGGAAATCCAGGATAACCCATCACGGGCCCACTCACTCATCTCCTGGAAAGAGGATTTTTGGGAAAGACATCAGTTGAGGGATGAGGCTTATTGCTACAAGTGGATATATGTGGCCTTTGATCAGGCTGCCATGGGGCAGAGAGGCTGTGGAGGAAGAGAGAGAAACCTCAAAGCATGAGTCAACTGGACCACTCCTTTAATATTAATATTAGCGTGAAAAATATGCCTTTTATTCCAGACCTCTTCAGAAAGTATCTTGGCCAGAATCTAAAACCTATGGAAAAACAAGTCTTCTTATTTGAAGCTTCTGGTAAATGATAAAGCTGAATTATCACTTATGAGCATATGATTCTTTGTGTGTGAGTTGTGTGTATGTATATGTGTTTGTGTGGGTTTGGGTGCATGTTTGAGAGAGAGAGAGAGAGAGAGAGAGAGAGAGAGAGAGAGAGAGAGAGAGAACAACCTCAGGTGTTATTCCTTAGGTGTGATCCATCTTGTTTTCTTAGACAGTGTGTCTCATTGGGATTAGGCTAAGCTTGCTGGCCTGGCCAGTAAGTACCAGGAAGCCTTTTGTCTCTGTGTCCCTGGGGCTGAGATTACAAACCGGTACCATCATGCCCATCTTTTTTATGTAGATGCTGAGGTCTGAACTCTTTTGATTTGAATATTTTTTGGATTTATTTTTATTTTATGTGTATACTCATATTGCCTATATGTATTTAAGTGCAACCTATGTTGTGCAATGTCCATGAGGGCGTTGGATCTCCTGGAACTGGAGTTATGGTTCTAGGCCACCATGTGGATGCTGGGAACCGAACTTGGGTCCTCTGCAAGAGTAGATAGTGCTCTTAACTGCTGAGCCATCTCTCCAGCTCCTGGAATCTGAACTCTTAAGCACTGAGCCATCTCTCCAGTCCCCTGGAAGCCTCTCTTAAGGGCACGTAAATTTGATTTGCTGTTTTTGCTCAATTTCATTATAGGAATAGGGATACTTTCTTAATTAGTGCAACTCTCTTTATACCAGGGTTTCTCTACCTCTGTTGACATTTGAGTCCAGATCATTCTTTCATATGGGGGCTTTCTGTGTTGTACAAAGTTTCACAGCAGTGATGGGATTGATTCAGAAGATACCAGTTGCAATCCAGTCCCTATCTGTGACAACCAAAATTGTGTTCAGGCATTGCCACATGTTTCTTGAATGACAAAATCACCTTATTTAAAACTTCTAGTCTATTACCAAGATCAGGACCTTTCACCAAAGTGCCATGTATGTATGTATGTATGTATGTATGTATATATGTATGTATGTATATATGTATGTATTTAGAGTCAGGGTCTCTTGTAGCCCAAGAACTCCCTATGTAGTCAAGGGTGGCCTTGAATCTTTGATCCTACTCTCTCTGTTTCCTAGGTGCTGAGATTACAAGAGTTTGCCCCATTGACCTGATGATCTGTTTATTTGGTGCTGGGGATCAAATCCAGGTTTTCCCCTATGATAGTCAAGCACTTTACTGCCTGAGCTACATCCCTAGCCTGACAGGTGTTCTTGTTCACTATAATAAGTCCCATAGTCTCTCAACATCAGCACTTATTGACATTTGGATCAAAGTTGTTGTTGTTGTTGTTGTGCAGTTCTGTGCTTTGTAGGATATTTAGAAACATCCCGGGTCTCTAGCCAGTAGATGCTAGCAGCATCTCTTCCAAATGTCTTTTAACACTGCCAGATTTTACTTGGGCAGTTTTTTGAGAGAAGGTCTCATGTATCACAGGCTGGTCTGGAACTCACTACATAGCCAAGCATGACTTTGAACTTCTGATCCTCCTGATTCCAGCTCCTGAGTCCTGAGTGCTAGGGTTATAGGTGTGTACCACCATTCCCAGTTTATGTAGTACTGTGAATGGAATCCAGGGTTTTGTTCATGTAGGGCAAACACTCTACCCACTCAACCACACCCCCAGCTCTCTCTCTCTCTCTCTCTCTCTCTCTCTCTCTCTCTCTCTCTCTCTCCTCTCTCTTTCTTTTTCTCATCTTTATGAGACAGGGTCACCATGTAACCTAACTGACCTCAAATTCACGATGTAGACCAGGCTGGCCTTGAACTCACAGAGATCTGCCTTTGTCTGCCTCCCAAGTGCTGGGATTAAAGGCGTGTGCCACCACACCTGGCTGCTCCCTTTTTTTGTAACCTTTAGTATTTTGGGGGGTTTTAACAAATAAAGAATGTGCATTACTTTAGTAATATTAAGTTTTAAAGAAAGCCTTTCATTGGACATTTTGATGAAATTATCAAAAATTTTCACATTTGTCAAGAAGAGATTGATTGAAGGCTCTCACCCTGAAACCATGTTATGTTGAAGATTTGAACACCATCATCAAAGAAATCCTGGGCATCATCTTTCCTCCCTGACTCAATTGTCAGGAGTTTGTCCTAGGGGCCTGGATGTTATACTGACCTTGACTGCAGGTCTTCCCGGTGTATCCTGGGAAGCATCTACATTTGTTTGGTCCTACACATTCACCGAACTTGCATCTGGGCTCACACATAGCTGTGAAAGGAAAAGAGATTCTGACAGATGTAGCTGACATGGTGATGTGTGTGTATGTCCACTGCCTTCAGTTTCCCAGAGAAATATCTACCTGCTCTAGTCTATTTTCACCTTCCCAACAGTGGAAATTATCTTCTGAATCAAAGCAGCCCTTACACCCACCACCCAGTCAGTGCCAACATATTGTACTTATTTGCTTAGTATATAAGTACATAGCTCTGCTATTCAAAGAAATAGAAAGAACTGACAGACCATAGCCAGCCAGTTCTGCTTATGAACCCCCAAAATTAATAAAAGTATTTAAGCAGAAGACACATCAGAGTAACACTTGGGCAAGTACCCAGGTCCGTGGCTCACAGCAAGTCTGTTTCTACAGATTCCAACATTTTGACCTCCAGAACCTTTCTTTTGTGAATGTCACCACTGCTCTTCGAGTTATCTGTACTCAAAACCTCAGTCCATCTCTATTTTTCCTTGTTGTCATACCGATCAGTTAAAACACCCCATTTCTACCAAGCCATATATTGACCAAGCAGCTGTCTAGATAGTGAAAACCGCTTTACCCATAGCCACCTGTGATATTACCCCAAATCTCCCTTCTCCTGGCTTTCCCATGGCCTACAATTGGTGCTGTTCTCATGTAGGGGCCCCACAGCCTATCTCCTTGGTTCTTGGTAAGCAATGTGTATGTTTACAACAGAGCACACTGTGGGATCAGAAGGAAGCTAGACTTCTGTTGAAGCCACATCTCTGTCTAGTTTCTTTGCCTTGTAGATTTCTTCTATGAAAACCCAATCTATGGATATTTGTTCACCTCCTTTTCAGGTTGAGCTCCTGGGCATCCTGATGCCAGGCACATTAAAGCATCCATAAGCATTACAAGAGTCATCATGTAATTTTTGCTGCCTGCTGAACACAGGACAGGTGTCATAACCAAATCAAATTTGAAACAATCTGACCTTTATTTCCTTTTCTGGTCTTAGTTTATACTGTTCCCTAGATATAAGCAGCAACGTGGTCAAACTAAATTGCCTCCCATTTTCTAGACTTACCCTTAACTTTCTTCCTCTATTATTATTCATCTTTGAGGGAAAGCCCTTCCCACCCTTCAATGGTTAATGCCTCCTCCCAATCCTTCAATAGCTCCTCCTTCAGATTTCTCCAGCTGTGTGTGAACTTCTATCTGACTCTGAGACTTTCTCAGTACTTAAAAAATAATTTATTGAGAATTTCATACAGGCATATAATCATATAAGGTGTTTTGATCAAATCGATGCCCACTCCCTCCCATCCAACTCCTCCCATATTTCCCCGTTACTTTTTTCTGATAACTTCATGTACTTTCTTCTTTTTGCTGCTCTAACATTCCCCCCTCTGAAGACATAGCACTAAAATCTTTTAAGGATTAGATAAGAGCTCCCAAATACTTTCAATATTTTTGGCCTTTGGAAGAGAGTACATTGCTAAGAGGCCCAAGAACATTTTGACTTTTAGCCAAGAAACTGGCTACTTTTCTTTGGGGTCTTTTTATACTAACTGCCTAGCCAATTCCCACCTCCTGTTCTTATCACACCGTCCTCTGAAGAGGTTACCCAACTTGAGGATAGGAAATCAGGGCATAGACTGCTGTGGCTTCTTCCATGTTGAACAGTGACTCAGCATGAGGCAACTGGGGTACGCCTTCAGTGGGTCTATATAAAAGGCTCCCAAATTGCATAACTCTTATCTGTAGGGGGAAAAGAAAGCCTTTGACCTGTGAATAGGAGATGTGAAGAAGTAAAGGCAAGAGGAATTAGCATTACAAGTTCTAGACAGGGAACTAGGAAAAAGTCAGAATAGGGCAAATTTCAAATGTTCATATGAGAGTTCATTAGAATTTCTTGATGAGAGCTTCCAAAAGCATCCCTCTATTGGGTTCCTGGTCATTTTTCTTTTGTCTTCTAAGATCGGACTCGAGAGTGATGGATTCAGGATTTGCTTTCAGGCATTTTGATAGCTGTTGGAGTGGTTAGAATCAGTATCAGTTCCCTTTCAAAGGTTTCTAGATAGGGGGAGAAAACAAATTTATCCATCATTTTAGAACAATAGCTGGTTGTCTCCCTTAGCTACAGGTGGGCACTACAGTATTGGAGACCAAGATCTGAAGTCTTACATCTTAGCAGCACTTTCTGATTCAGAACAAAATCACCAATGAGAAATAATTGTCTAAATAACTTTTTATATGGACTTAAGCCTAATGTCTGAGAAGTATAATATCTTGAACTCTTAAAGAAATATACCAGCTACTTTACTCTTTGGTTAACATTTCCTTTTGGGTGTTTAAGACCATACAGTTGGCCCAAATAAATCAATTCATATTTACACTTAAGGCGGTTTGAGGATCTGTTCCTCAGGGGTCACATGGGCTTTGGAGGAGCCCCTGGCTCCATTCTTTTACCAGTTCCATCTATGTGAAGATAAGTCAAATGTCCTGCTCGACCATGGCTGGCTTCGCTTAGAAGCATGGAGGAAATGTTTCCTCTGAGTTGACCCTCCTTTTTGTAGACTGGACACTGGTTCAAGTCTATCAGGTGGGGTGTCCATGGCCTCCCTGAACAAGAGGACAGGTGACTAACCACAGTTACAGGACATTTTGAGAGGTGTTCCATAATCCCTTGGAACTTGAGACTTCCTCAGAACTTTAGCAAACCTTTTGTGAAATTGATCCGTTTTTCTGTTGTTGAAATAATTAGGCAGTATTAATCTTCTATCCTAACTTCTGTCTAGTACTGGATTCTTGGTGCCTGCCTAGAATCACTGAAAAATCACCATTGTTTCTCCTGCAGCATTTTATACAGTGTTGTGAACTCACATAGGCACATGCTGTGTGTGTGTGTGTGTGTGTGTGTGTGTGTGTGTGTGTATACTAATGATAGAACCCAGGGCTTGTGCATTGTAGTCAAGTGGTTTATCACTGAGATATATCCTTAGCTCTTTTTAAATTAAAAAATTGTTTATTTTTTAAATATTTTATTTATTATCTCTATTTCTTATGTGTATGGGTGTTTTGCCTGCATGTAGGTATGTGCACCCATGCTGTGTTATGCCTGCAGAGGTCAGAAGAGGGTGTTGGATCCCCTGGAACTGGAGAAAAAACAGTTGTTAGCCACCATGTGGGTGCTGGGAACCAAACTCGGGCCCTCTTCAAGAGCAGTGCTCTTTACTGCTGAGCCATCTCTCCAGCCCCACCCCCACTTGTTTTATTTTTTTAAAGAAAGAGTCTCCCTATATCCCCAGCTGTCCTGGAACTCACTCATTATGTAGATCAGGTTGACTTTGGTCTCACAAAGTTCAGCCTGCCTCTGCCTCTCCAGTGCTGGGATTAAAAGATGTGTGCCACCATGCCTGGCAGAAATTTTTTTTTCAATAGTGAATAAAGCAATATACATATAAATTTTAACAGGAAAACATTTTGGTTCTGAACAAGTCATAACTAAGAAGGAGAGAAAAAAAAGAAAGAAGCTTTCTCAGCAATTTTTTTTCCAATTCTAGAGAGTAAGGAGATAGAATTTCATTTCCAGTGTCTCCTTTGTTATGGCCATGGATTTGGTGATACAGCTTTAAGTTCAGATGTTAGAAAAATAAATCTCTGTCTTTTTTAAGCCGCAAAGACCTATGATTGCTCCCTGGAAGCTGATTTGCAATGTGATCCAGACAGAATAGTCCAGGATGAATGCCAAACGGCACACAGGAGAAATGGTGTGCTAAGGCCGAAACTTCAGAAAGATGTTTTCAATTTACAATGACTTTGGATCTGTGACCAGAACAGTCAATCCACAGCAAAGGGAAATTCAGTTTGTGTCTAAAACAGCCAGAGACTGAAAACACACTTTGCACAAAGTCAAACTCTTGTGCTCATTTCTCCCCCAAACTCCTCCACCTGCAGTTTTTCATGAGGGATGTCTTCTTGGACAGCGCTTTATTCCATGTCACTAAAGTGGCATATATTTTGAGGTTACTGATACAGACTTGATCAGACTCTGTCTCTGAGAGCAGATTTTGACAGGCAGAGGCCAAGAGCTGGAAAGCTCCAGTATACATGGATGCAGGCTCCTGAGAGAAATGAAGGACAAACATGGAAGAGAAGCTTGTGTGGACTGGGACCTCCCAGGCTAGGGTCTGGCATTGCTTGTTGGGGCAGGATGACTCATGTTCTCCTTACTGCACAGCCCACACTCTGGCAGAGAAATAAGAAACCCAGTAATGGGGGAGTAACTACCCTTGTTATTTCGTGCTTCTAGGAACATATGACTTTACCATCAAGAAGGAACATGCAGGAGCTGGGGATGTAGCTCACTTGGTAGTGTGCTTGCCTAGCTCCATCCCAAGCACCAAATAAATTGGGTGTGGTGGCGCGTGACTACTATGCCCAGCACTCAGGAAGTGGAGGAAGAAGGATGAGAAGTTCAAGGTCAATCTCAGCTCCATTAGAGAGTTTCAGGCCAGCTTGGGTTACATAAAAAGGGAAGGGACAGGCAAATTTGCTAAAATATAATACAGACTTTAGACCTAAAAATCATTGCAATTTAAAACTGTATTCAACAAGGGCAACAGAATTGCTGATGATCTTGAACTAGTAAAACCTGCATTTTGAACATTTTATTTAAATACTCTACACTGGATCTTTTAACCTCTTGCTTCAGATTCTTTCACGTCTGTGGTATGTAGTACATAAAAGGACTCAGAATGTGATTGGCTGTGCATACTGTGGCCAAACTGCTCCAATCCAGTTGAAGAATAGCCCTTGCATAGAACCAAAGCTTTCCCGTCATTTATCACCACTGGCTTGCTGGGTCTGATTGAGTTTTATGGCAATAGGTGTTTGTGGGACGGTAAGAGATTCCAAGTCATGTGTCTCACGTGGCTTTTACCACTTTCCACCTGACTGCCTTCAAAGAATGTATTATGTTGTGTCTAGGTAAAGAACAAAGTCATGTTTAATGCTTCCATCACCCGGTGCTTTGAAGGACAGAAGTGTGACTTACAGTCATGGGTCCTTCCTGAATCAGTGGTAATTTATGGGGTATTTTCTTTGTGTGCCAGGCAGTACGCATACCTTTTAGAACTTTCACTCTGGGCCTCCTAAGGGGTACTGCCATCTCATGTTGCAGAGGAGGAAATGGACCCTTGCTGAACTTTACTACTTTGTACAAGGTCACTCACATCCATCCAGTGTGCAATGACTTTGATCATGATAAATCTAATCAGAGTGAGGATTTTTTTTTAGACAGGGTCTCGTGTAGCCATGCAGCTCAGGATGGTACTGCCTGCACCTTCTTTTTATGCTTAATTAATTAATTAATTAATTTTACTATAAAAATTATTGAAAATTTCACACATGCATATTAGGTGTTTTGATCAAATCCATGCCCACTCTCTCCCCTCCAGCTCCTCCCATATCTCCCCATCTCTTTTTCCTGACATCTTCCTGTACTCTTTTTTTTTTAATGGGGCTTTTTGTTGCTCTAACATTTCCCCCTCTGAGGAGGTAACCCTAAAATCTTTTAAGGATTAGATAAGAGCTCCCAAATACTTTAGACAATTTTGGCCTTTGGAACAGGGTATGTTGCTAAGAGGCCCAAGGACGTTTTGACTTTTAACCAAGAAACTGACTACTTTTCTTTGGGGTCTTTTTAGCCTAACTGCCTAGCCAATTCCTACCTCCTATTCTTATCACACCATCCTCTGAAGAGGTTACCCAAATTGCCAATGGGGAATTGGGACGCAGACCACTTTGGCTTCTCCCATGCTAAACAGGGATGCACTGCCTGCACCTTCTAAGTGCTGGGATTACAAGAGTGCATCACCACACTTGGCTTTAATGCTGCTGGGGATGGAACTCAGGGTTTCATACATGTTAGGTAAGCACTCTACCAACTGAGCTATAGCACCAACCCTCTATCATTTTAATTGACAGAGATCCCAGAGGGACACGCAAACTTCCTTTAACTGGATGGGCAATGATGATCTTCATTTTTTTTTCTTAGCATCTCCACATTCTTGTATTGCAAAGAATCTCTGATGGCTGAAGGCTTTGCATAATATGAGACTTGTGGAAGCAGTACGTCCTCTGTTGTTTCATGGATTCTAGATATTATCAAATTTTGTCCTCAACTAGGGGCAATCTAGATATTTTAAAAATTTATTTATTCTTTGACAATTTAATATGTATATAATGTATTTTGATCATATTCAGTTCCTATTATACCCTCTTTCATCCCTCTCCCACTCCCTCTGAACCCCCTTTTCTTCCTTCCGAACAAGTCTCCTGGTTTCATGTCTTGCTTTTTCTTATGATACACTGACTTTAATTAGGGTTGCTTGCTTGAGCATGGGTGTGTGGGGGTCATTTCCTGGATCATGGGCAACTTATCAGTGGCTAAACCACTGAAAAAATGACTGCTTGTCCTCCAGCAGCTTATTAATCTAGATATTTGGGGGCTTAGTTAGAAAGATGGAGCTTGGGCCAGGGACAGACCGACAAGGTGTCATTACCCCTAAAATAGCTAACATTTTAATGTATTTATAGAGCATTCAATCATGTGTTTGACATGTTTAACAGATCAGGAGCTGAGCATCAGGCATTTGACATCCGCAGGTGCCTACATTTTTTACAAAAAATATTTATTGTTTTTATTTTATGTGTATGTGTGTTTTGTCTGCATGTAGGTAAGTACACCCATGTAGTGCAATGCCCGCAGAGGTCAGAAGAGGTTGTCGGATCCCCTGGGACTGGAGTTACGGACAGTTGTTAGCTGCCATGTGGGTCCTGGGATTTGAACCCAGGTCTTCTGCAAGAACAACCAGTGTTCTTGACCGCTGAGCCATCTCTCCAGCCCCAATGCCTACATTTTTTTATAGCCAGAAAGAGCCAACTGGTTAGATGATTAATAATTGTGTGTTTCATTGGAAATATGTTGAAAAAAACTAATTAGGAGTTAATGGGCCCATTTTTCGCCCATCTCAATTTCTACAGATAAAATAAAAACGAAACTGGTTACTTTTCTTTGGGATCTTTTTATACTAACTGCCTAGCCAATTCCTATCTCCTATTCTTATCACACCAAACTGTATTGTATGAAAATCACAAAAATTCAATAAATTCAAAGAATTTATTCAAAGAAAATAAAACAAAAATCTAGCTTTGTTTGCTAATATCATAACGGAAATAATGGACAAGAGAGTCTTTTAAATAAATCCCAATCTAGTGTAATGGGGTCAGCCATTCTGGCTAGACAGAGACTGCACTGGAACTGAGGCCTCGGGCTTGGTAGTTATCCATGCCCCTACTTTGGGGAATCTGCCAGCAGTGGTATCACAGATTTAAGAAACACTAAATATCCTGATCCGATTGCAGAGTGGTCTGAATTTTCACAAAAATTACCTTCACAGACTCCCTTGCTGTTCCTTCTCCAGCCGTAGCAGCAGGCCAGCTTAGTTCCATAGTGACAGACCCCAGGCTGGTGTGCCAGTGCTGACAACCCGTGATCTCTTGGGCTGGAGATAAAGAACCACATGTTAGTATTGAGAAAACAGAAAGGGATACAACGAGTCTTCCCTGTGGCTGAAGCAACTGGAAAGATGTCAAGTACCTGGTTAATTGGAACAGAGCAGAGGTAAGCGCTAGATTCCACCGTGAAAACCCAAATTTGGGGGTCGGCAGCCTCTCCCCTCCATCCCTTGCCAGCCTTCCTCTAGTTTTGTGTCCATTTTCTTTCCCCTGGGGTTAAAGGAATCGGGTTACATAATCTAGAAATCTAGGGTGCTTGCATGCAAGTGACCAAAAAAATGGAAATTTTTGAACTTGGTAGAGGGCCACTTCTCCAATCTTTTCTGAATGGACACAGTGACTTTTCTGTCTTTGTGTCAGAATCAAGTATGGTACGGTGACTCAGTGGCTCAGTGGCTTCAGATGAGACCAGAGCTCTGTACTTTTACTGCATTGCCCACCTGGGAGCTATCGAACAGACTGAAATCATCACACACACTATGTACAGTTAAGAGCAGGAGATTTTTCTGCCAAGTTCTCTCAGGTTACAGAGGAGAAAACTCCAGTACCGTGCAGTGGAGGTGTGTCTCCAAGCAGAGCCAGGTGCTGGGGATTCAGCCCTGTGCTTGCTGTGACTTGAAATGACCTCCTGCAAATATAATCTGCTAAACTCTTAACTATTGAGCAAGAATCAGCAAACATTTTCTTTTAAGGGCTAGAGGGTAAATATTTCAGATTTTGCAGGACACAAGGCCTCTATCCACATGCAAAAGCAGCCATGGGCAATAGTAACCAGATGGGTGTGATTGTTTCAATGAAACTTCATTTGGGGGTTGGGAAGTTAGCTCGGTTTGTAAAGTGCTTGCTATGCAAGCATCAGGACCCGAGTTCCATTCCCCAGGACCCATGTAGAAAACCAGGCATGTGCTTTTAATCCAAGAGTTGAGGAGGGGGGACAGATCCCAGGAGCTTGATGGCCAGCCAGCCTTAGCCTAATCAGTGAGCCCCAGGTCCCAGTGAGAGACCTCTTTCAAAAACCCAAAATGAAGAGCTACCCAGGAATGACACTTGATCTTCACCTCTGGCCACTTTACACACAGAAACACTCATTCCTACTAACATGTGGGTATGCAAACACACAAGATTTATGGGCACTGAAATTCAAATTTAATATGCTTTGCCAGTCTTTGCTCTCTTATGTTCAGTCTGTGGTAAACAGATGCACTATGGTATAGGACAGCTTGGTAGCTACCATTACAATGCTCTGAGAAAGAATTGTTTTCAGTGCTTGGGACTGAACGCAAGTCCTTTGCCCATAATTAGGCTAGGGCTCCACCACCGAGCTGCATCCCAGCCCTGAGCTTTGACTGAGAAATATTGATATCATGGGTCATAATCAAATCTATACATTCCCACAATTCTATGAGGTACCTTGATTTTGACCTACAATATAATTAACAATGACCAAGGAAGAAACTGTAGACCACTGAACATAAACTGTCTTGAGTAACCAAGTGTTATTCCAAATATGAGGTCTAAAAGCATTTAAAAAATTGAGATATAATTCATAAAGTATTTAAAAGTGTATGCTTTAAAAGTGACCATTTAAAAGTGTATGCTTCAGTGGCCTTTAGTATTCTCATTCTGATATGCATTCATCAACTAGTAATTAACTCCAAAATGTTTTCATCACCCCAAAAGGAACTGAATATTAACTCTCCCATACCTTAGTGTACAACGAAATGTAACTTTTCCCTCATACTGCAAGAAACCCTTCCATGTAGACAATTCAGAGTCCGTTTCTTCACTGCACATACATGTAACCAACCTTGCCAAAATGCTCAAACTTGTTTTTACCTCTTTTAACAAAACAACGCTGGCATTTGGGAAGCAGACTGTCAGGAAGAACTAACTTTGGGCAAAAGAGGAAGTTGTCATAGGGGAAGTGACACTTGTGTTGGATTTAAAATCACAGGAAAAGGTATTAGTTCAAAGTCCTACTGAAAAATACACATACAATAAACATATGAGTACATGTGTATAGCTGAAGGTTATATAACAAAAAACACAGTGCCGGGCAGGAGACACCTCCTTTTGAATTGTTGGTCAGTGTAGTCGAAGAGACTCCCCAAATAACACAGGCTATTGCCACAGCCCTTGATTTCCTCCCAGAACTTGAAGGTAAGATCCTATTGCTGAAGACGGGACACACTTCAGATACAGGACTTGGAGCAATGGAGCTGGAACTGAAACTGACCTAGAAGCTTCTTCCCTGAAGATTAGCTCTCAAAGTATTAGATGATACTATGCAAGCTGCCAAGGGAGAAAAATCAGTTAATGGTCCTACCCAGTTGTGAAGCCTAATAAACAAAAATGACTGGCCCAGCAAACTATCCCTATTGGTGCAGGACTGGCACTTTTATCTTGGGGGTAATCAATACCTCTTTAATTGGACATACGGCTCATGGGTGGTACTGTAAATATAACCAAATACACATGGCTGAAGAGGTCATAGATCCTAGAGAAAAACCTACTTTTTCCACATCCCTAGACCAGTGTAATTTCTTTATTCTAAGTGTGCATCCTCATATTTATAGACAAGCGTACCTTTCATCCCTTATCAAAGAAGCTTCTTATTGCAACAGATGGATGGAGAATATTACAATTCCAGAATTGGTCAAATGCAGAGAACACATGTCTGTGAGACACTTAACCCTAAGTGACACATCCTCAATACAACCTCTACACTTAGGATGAATGCATCTCTTAGCTCTCAGCAGAGAAGTTTCCTTATGCAGCAGATAGTGTTTAACACAGCAACCCACAACTGGCCAATGTGCAGAGGACAAGAGGCTCCAGAGTGCTTATCCCCAAATAGGACACCTATTTCAAACCCCTGCCTCTCAAGGCTCATAGGGATCATTGCAGAAGAGGATGTGGAAAGATTGTAAGAGTCAGAGAAAGTGAATGAACACAAGGAAACAGAGTCTTCCAGATGGCTGGTCAGTTACTTATATGAACTCAACAGTGATGGTGACAGCATGCACAAGTCATATGCAAGCTCAAACCAGAAAAAATCCCAGCACAGACATGGAGAAGTGGGAAGACACCTCATGCCCACTACTGGCTCCACATGCATGTGCACACATGTGTGAATGCACCCGCATGCGACCCCTCCACCATGATTTTCCTAGAAAACCCTATTTGTGGTAGCAGTCTGGAGACTGTCCTCAAGGGAGGGATAGCAGTTGTTTCAGAAGACAAACTGTGGTTCTTTGGACTAGAGCAGTAGAGGTGGAGGTGGGGAGGAGTGGATAGATTTTGGATTTGAATCACTCATTCATTTATCCATTCATTTATTCATTTCACAACTATTTATTGAGTACCTACAGTGTATTGGGCACTGGGTTCATATCATGAGCCAAGACAGAAATTAGAACTCCGCCCTCACAGATCTGGTTTTCTACTCATCTGGCTGTGGAGTGTGAAAGGCATGCACAATCTGATGGATGGTGGTGCCATGCTTCTGGAATGGGGAACCTGGATGGAGGGCAACGTTAGGGAACAGGAGAAATGGTAAGCTGTCAGGTTTCCAGGGTTCGTTAGACAATTTAGAGAAGCTATTGAATAGAAAATTGGATATTTGGGCCAGAAGTCTAGGAAGCATGATTTGTTTTGGGAAACATCTGCAGGTATATGTTCCTGAAGCCGAGGGAGGAGCTGTAAGATAGAAAGAGAGGAGGCTTAAGGCAGAGCTCCCAAGGAAACCAGCATGTAAGAGGTGGCCGAGAGAGGAAGAAATGTTCAGAAAGTTTGAGACAATCCTCAGGAGGATAACAGGGAGGATAACAGGTGTGATGGTTTGAATGTGAAATGCCCTCATGGGCTCATATACTTGAATACTTGTTCATTAACTGGTGGCACTGTTTTGGGTACCTGTGGAATGTTTAGGAGGTGGGTCTCGCTGGAGGAAGTGCATCTCTAGGGGTCAGGCATTATAGAACCCCATGTAACTTTCTACTTCCTGGTAAAGCTGACATGTGGGGGTACTGCAAGCTTCTGCTGTCATGAATGAAGCCAGCTACCATACAGCTATCATGGACTGTATCTTGCTTAATCACTAGCCAAAATATATAACCGTCTCCTCCTTCAAGTTGATTCTGTCAGGTATTTTTGTCACAGTGATGAAAGAAGTAGTTAGCACACCAAGTTAGTACAAGAAAGTCAAATAAGAGTATGTGTTCCCTGTAAAAAGAGAAGAAGATCAATTGGACATTGAGAAACTGAATAACCTGATGGTTAAGAGCCTGACTTGATCCTGGATTTGAATATTGTGGCCCTACATATATTAACTCTGTGATTTTCAGAAGTTACCTTCCTATGCCTCAGTTATCTCATTTCTGAAATGTGCATAAGAAAAGTATTTGTGCCCATTAAATGACTTAATGTATTTATGACTTAATGTATAAGTATGATTTTGACTTATGTATAATTTTGACTAGTGTATATTTATGACTTAATGTATAATGACTTAATGTGGTCATTAAATGATTTAATGTAGGGCTTTGAATCAAGAGCAAACAGTAAGTACTTCCTAACTGATTGCTCATTATTAGAGCCAGCAGTAGTATATTATTAGATGTGTTGATCTTCAGAGGATAGCCACAAAAGGGTCTCGGTGCCTTTCTCAGTCACTCATGGACACAGCCTTGGGAAATGGTGGCCTCACTCAAAAGTGATAACAGATTTCCAGAAGCAGAATCCAAAGCCACATGTCAATTATGTCTGTGCAGTTGGAAGTCTGCAAGGTACATGCTACAGCTACCACCATTTCCGTGTAATTTAGTTTTGCATGTTTGTAGGGATATGTTTGCATTATGAGGGGATATTTATAGATTTTTTTGCCTTAAAGAAAGTGACCTTATATGTCATCTAATTTCATTGTATCATTTTTTACAGAAACTAAGGCCAAGAAAAACTGTTTCATTGATAGTATAAGTCAGAGAACATACTTGGCCAAAGTGTCTATCTATCTCTTGAATAGTTATTTCATTAGGGTTGGAACAATCCCTTATGGAAGGAAGAGGTAGGTTCAATACGGCTCAGAGGATCCCTCCTTATGGTGTATAAACAGTAAATACTTGTTGGATAGGAGACTTTTCAGTGGTGCTGCCTGCAAATTGGGTAAGAGACTCCACAGCTTTTGCGAGTCATCACCCATGCTGAGTTGGGCTTTCTTGTGATGCAGCTGCTGCCCGAGTCACTTGCGCTCTTGTAAGTATCTCTGATAAACTCATTGGTTCATTGGAATTATTTCTGTAGTCTGTCACTGCCCATCTATCTGGAGTGAACAAAAATAGACTCCCCAGGAAAAGTCATATAATGCCTTCATCTGTCCCTCTCTCAGGTTACAAAGTATTAGGTAGTTACACATGTCATTGTACTAGGCACTGAGACTATCGAGAGTATACAAGAACAGAAAACTCAGAGCCTAGTGGTAACAACAGGCAAGTAAATAAATAATTATACTCCAACATATGATCTGTACCAAATGGATGAAGTCTCAGGAGCTAGGGGAAGACGCAGGAATGACTTTGTCCGTTTGGTGGGCGATTGTTTCTCTGGACGAAATGGGGCTCAATATGAACTCTGTTGACTGGCAGAACTTAGCCAGGTGAAGTGGGAGGAGACTGTGGGGAAGGTGTTTTAGCCTATGCCAAGAATGAAGCTGCCATGATCGTGAGGCTTGGTGGCCTGCAAATTTGAGTCTAGCCAATGCTATGTGTTTAGAGCAGGGGAGGAGGAAGGGAAAGTAGAATGAATGGAGATGGAGAAGGAACAGAGAGACAAGAGAAGCCAGAAAGAAAGCGTCCATGGAAATATTTTCTACATCCTGAAGGCTCCAGAGAGTTCTAGAAGGATTTGAAGTAGTGGGAAATATCATGGAGTTTGCAATACAATGATGAGGAGTTTAATAGGCTCCAACAAAATTTCTGGAATGATTAGATGTGAAGTCACATAAAAACAGATTGAAAATTTGTTGAAATATGATATATTTAAAAAGCCTAGTTAGAAACTAGCATGTGGTCTCTGGTACAGGTGGCCAAGCCTATTTCATATGTACCTGTCAAAGTCAATTAGCTAGGATAGCAAAGCTTACTGCTTGAGGTTAACTAATAGGAGAAAGTTACCAGAAGATGAATTTCACGTACTGTTTGCATAATACCACATCTCTTTAGAGAAAAGCACTTTTTCTCAAGTTTTATTGCTTTCACATGCCTGCTTTCAGGTGCCAAGGGGAACCCAGGAAATCCTATGTATATTAATTTTTCCCAAGTCATCACTTTTGATGGTGTTCAAAGTATCACTTATGAAACTAAAGAGTTAATGGCTAACACTTGGGCCATCAAAATCTTGTGAATAAATTAAGATTCTTTACCTACTACAAAATACACCTTCCCACATCCCAAATACAGCTTAGTATTATAGACCTGGGCATAGCTGTAATCTCAGCACTATGGAAGGTGAAGCAGGAAGATCACAAGTTTGAAGCTAGCCTTGACTACATAATCAGTTCCAGGAAAGCCTGAGCTATACAGAGACTGCTTGTCTCAAAAAATATCTAGCCTTACTTTCATTTATTTAAGAAAAGCAAATGAGCTGGGGAGATGGCTCAGTGGATAAAGCTCTTGCCTTGGAAGAATGGAGCTCAGCATTAAGATCCCCAGAACCCATGCAAAAAGCCAGGCACTTGGGAGGCAGAGACAAGGCATTCCCAGGGCAGGATGGCTAGCCAGACTAACAAGAACTGGCAAGCTCTGGGTTCACTGAGAGATGTTGTCTCAATATATACCTGCTCATACATACCTACACATATGCCCACAAACATGTATACATGCATCCACACATGCATGCATGCACACCACATATATAAATGCAAAAAGCACGAATGTTAATTGCTTAAGAAAAACTCATGATTGAGAGCTAAAAAATGGATTCTGATGTTCACACAATAGCACAAATGAGAACACACACACACACACACACACACACACACACACAGAGACAACCAATTTGGCCTGTGTCTGTAAATGAGCAACATGCCTTGTAATTAATGAGTGTGAGGTCCATGTGTTCACCCAGTTTTGAGAGTCTGTTTCAAAGGGTCAGTCACAACTGGGATTTTACTGGTTTAACCATCAAATTCTACATCTGGCCATGAAAATGGGAAAAAAAATGTTTAAAGAAGGAAAAGCATTAGTAGATAGAATTGCTAATAATTAACTTGCTGATTTATAGATGACAAAGGAAACTGATTTATTACAGTAAGAATCCAGGTCTGTGTTCTGTGTTGCCAATTTTTAAAATGTACATGTGTAGCTCTTTAAAATTACATATAAAAAGAAAATTAATCAAGCAAATATTTATATTTAAATGGAAACAGTATGATACAGGGGAAGGAAGGCATTCAGTAAAAGCAGGCATGGCACGTGGCTGGGTAGCAGGGTGCATAGCTTGGAAAAAAGAAATTCAGAATGCTTGGGAAGAAAGGTTTAGCTTATTTTCACACAGTTCTCAGATGACATTCCAAGTTAATGTTAGCGAATGAGCTGGATTATTTTCCCAGCATCCTTTCCTTCTCCTTGCCCTTTGTTCTGAATTCACACCACTCTCTAGCTTTCCCATCACTAATTCAATAATATGTCTACTTGAATGCGTGGTTGTGAGTATTATGGATAATGAAATTGCCACCTCAGTTGCTTCTCCACCTTATTTATTTATTTATTTATTTATTTATTGATTGATTGATTGATTGATTGACAGGGTCTCTCATTGAGCCTGGAGCTCCTCATTTTGGTTAGACTACCTGGCCACCGAGTCCCGGGGATCCACCTGTCTCCCACCGACCTGGCAACACAAGGGTTATAGGGATGTTCCGCCATACCCAGATTTTTGTATGTGGATGCTAGGGACCTGAACTCAGGTCTGCATGCTTTTACAGAGAGTAATTTATATACTGAGTCATCTCCCCAGTCCAGAAACTGCCATTTATCTAAGTTAAAACTATTCCAATATCTGTGACTTCATATGTTGCCACCTTGAGAGGTTTGTATGGTCTCTCTCTCTCTCTCTCTCTCTCTCTCTCTCTCTCTCTCTCTTTCTCTCTCTCCTGTTTTTCCCTTTTTCTTTTGTTCCTTCTTCATCTCTTCTGTCTAACATTTTCTTTAGCATACATAAGACTCAGGGGACCCAGGGGACCCAGTCTTGAGGCAGGAGAGTGTCAATATAGGTGATCAGGTCTCGATGGAGAGCAGGCCTCGAGCAGCGAGAATCTGAGCTAAATGTTGACTTGCACAGAATTTCTTTAATGAATTATACAGCTTGCTGTCTACGTTGATCAAATTAATCAGAAGATCACTGTCTCAACAGCTGAAGTCAATTGAGAAACATTCCAGGGATTGTAAGTGGTGTAGTATTTCTGCATAGGATTCTTTATTTTCTGCAAAAATATATGGTGCCAGAATTCTTAGTATGTTTGCTTATGGTCAGCTTCCAGAAAACGTTGACACTGTCCAAGACAAATTGAGAAGTTGAATCTCTTTTGCCGATGTTTGAGTACACTTAACTATTTCCATACAAATAAAAGTTTTTCTAAACTTTTTAAATTTTTGTTTGGTTTTACTTTTTTATTTATTTTTATAAATATTTTATTTATTTTTATTTTATGTGTATGAGTGTAATGCCTGAATGTCAGTAACTGTATCCGTGCCGTGCAATGCCTGCGGAAGACAGAAGAGGCTGTCGGATCCCCTGGAACTGGAGTTGCAGACAGTTGTTAGCTGCCATGTGGGTGCTGGGATTTGAACCCGGGTCTTCTGCAAGAACAGTCAGTGTTCTTAACTGCTGAGCCATCTTTCCAGCCCCTGGTTTTATTTTTACCATACCACCCAGCATAGCAAAGTCATTGCACCTAATTGGTTCAAATGAATTTTAAGTTGCCATCCACCTTTGTATGTGTGTATGTACATTCATGTGTGTGCATGGTGCACACATGGATGTATGCATGTGGAAGCCAGAGGACAAACTTGGGTATTATT
This sequence comes from Nannospalax galili, assembly GCF_000622305.1. Lineage (NCBI taxonomy): Eukaryota > Metazoa > Chordata > Mammalia > Rodentia > Spalacidae > Nannospalax > Nannospalax galili. Next base: position 625,363 of record NW_008355477.1, read on the forward strand.
CCTCAGGGGCTATCTACCTTGTTTGTTTGAGATAGAGTCTCAGGGTCACACACTGGCCTAGAGCTTTCCAATTAGGCTAAGCTGGCTGGCTGGTGAGTCCCAGGGATCCATCTACCTGTCTCTGCCTTCCCAGTCTTGGGATTACAAACATGCAGTTTGTAATTATTGGGGCTCTCCTATCTCAGTGCGTGTTGGTGTTTCTCCAGATTCCTCATACAGGAACTGGTAGGCCAATGCTAAATCTCATGCAAAACTTCCAAACTCAGGAGTTAAGCGGAAATTAGGAATGGGGGCCCGTGTCTCAGCTTGGGCTTCCCCCAAAGCAGACCACAAGATAAAGATTTGGGTGCAAATGGTTTATTTAGGAGGTAAGGGGACACTGATGGGCAAGTGGGAAGTGAAACAAGGAAAAGCAAACATGGACGGTGAGATAGTGCAGTAGGTAAAGGTGCTGGTGGCCAAGGCTGTCCACCTGAGTTCAATACCAAGAATCATCATGGTGGAAGAAAGAATTGTCCTTTGATTCCCACACTTGTGCTGTGACATGTGTACATGAGTGTGCACATACAAAAATAACAATAAAAAGAAAGTGTTGTCAAGATAGATACACTTCTCCATCTTATTCTCCACTCACTAAATCATAGTGGGCATGGGGTGGAGGTGAGAATGATACAGGATGGAGTTAGGGAAACACTGCAAGACTAGAGCAAGCAGAACCTGCTATGCCATTTTAGACAGGTTTCTTCTTCCTCCTCCTCTTCCTCATCCTCCTCCTCCTCCTCCTCCTCCTCCTCTTCCTCTTCTTCTTCTTTCTCCTTTTCTCTTCCATGTCCTTCCGTTCCCATGGTTCTCTCTGTCCTCCCTTAAACCTGGGACAAGAGGCAACACCAGTCACAGCATCTTCGAATTGTTAGTAGTCTGAAAACAGGTTTATTCTTAACCTGGTGGCAAGTGACTAAAGGTGTTAAAAAGATGTCTGACTTAAGTTTTAAGAACACTTTGGGTCACAGAATCACAAGTCCAAAATAAGAAACAAAGGAAAGTTGTTAAGGTGGTTCAGGTAGGAGATGTCAGGTATGGCTGACTGAAGAGAAGTGGGTGGATTGAGACAGGGTTTGTATGAGAACAGAGTCAGGCTGAATACAAATGGGAGAAAGTGATGCATTTGTTAGGAATGAAGTCAAGATTTGTACCAGCTTGGATGCTGTTTGTTATGAGAGGGTAGAGGGTGGGGTGGAGAGAAGTGAGTTCTGGAGAGGTGATCAAGAGTTCAATGTTAGGGGGCTGGTGAGATGGCTCAATGGTTAATTAAGAGCACTGAATGCTCTTCCAGAGGACCAGGGTTCAGTTCCCAGCACCCACATGGAGGCTAACAATAGTCTGTAACTCCAGCTCCAGGGGATCCAACACCCTCTTCTGGCCTCCATGGGCATTGCATGCACGGGTTCACTTATACACATGCAGGCAAAGCTCTCATGCACATAAAATAAAAAATAAATTAAGAAGTTAAGAGTTCAGCATTAGATGTCAAGTTAAGTGAGCTATACAAATAGATAGGTAAAATATACAGCAGAAAATGGTAGCCTTTAACAGTTATTTTGTGTGTGTGTATGTGTGTGCATGTGTGTGTGTATGTCTGTGTGTGTGTGTGTGTGTGTGTGTGTGTGTGTGTAGGTCAGAGGTCAACCTCAAGTGTTGTTACTCAAGTACCATCCATCTTGTTTTTGGACTAGGGTCTCTCGCTAGGACTTGAGGCACACTGATTAGGTTAGGCTAGCTGGCCATCAAGCCCCAAGGATCCAGGGATCCACCCACCTCTGCCTCCCAACATTGAAATTGCAAGCCTGTGCCACACTCCTGGCTTTTTACATGGGTTCTGGTGATCAAACTCCGGTCTCCATGCTTGAATGACAAACACGTCACAGTCTGAGCTATCTCCCCAGCTCCATTTTTAAGAGATAAGGTTTCTTTTGTCCATGTTGGCCTTGTACTCACCATGTACCTGATGACCTAGTTGAACTTCTGCTCTACCTGCCTCTACCTCCCTAGAGCTGGGATTCCATATGTGTGTCTCCATGCCTGTTTTATGTGGAACTGAGGCATAAATCTAGGGCCTTGAGCATGGTAGCAAGCTCTCTATCAACTGAGCTACACCCCCAGTCTGAGAGTAAAAATTTGTTTATTTATTTAATGTGTGTGTGTGTGTGTGTGTGTGTGTGTGTGTGTGCTCACACATATCAGAGTGCAATTATAGAGGTCAGAGGACAATCTGTGGGAGTCATTTCTCTCCTTCTACCACATGGGTCCCGGGGATTGAACTCAGGTCACCACAAAGTTTTTTAGGTAATCTGTAGTGCAGTAACAGAGAGATGTACCCAGAAACTGAGCAAAAAGAATATTGAAGTACAAGCTTATAATATTCACAAGTGTTTTGCTGCTTTGGTGTATTGAGTTCTAATCTTGCATTCATCAAATTAAACATGCCATGGATTATAAGTATGTTGCTGTTGTATACATTCATGTGTAAGGACAGTTCAAATGTCATGCCCTGTCTCCAGTTTTTCCTGCCTCTTTCAGATTCAATTTCTCTCTCATTTATATTCTATAGAATTTATTTTGACGCAAGGTCTCATGTATCCTAGGCTAGCTTTGAATTTGCTATGTAATGGAAGATGACCTTGAACTGATTCTCCTGCCTTCACTGACTGAGTTCTAGAATTACAGAAGTGTGCTACCATGCCCAGTTTTTTTGGTGCTGGGGATCCTGCCAAGGGGTTTGCACATGCTAGGCACGCACTCTACCAACTGAGCTACAGCCTCAACACTTGGAATGTTTTATATATGTATATATAATATTATGTAATTTTTATATCCTATATATACACATACCAATAAATGGTATCATATGTACATATCCATCCCTCTGAAGTTATTTGTTTATTTAAAAAGTTTAATTTATTTTTATTTTATGTGTATGAGTGTTTTGCCTACATGTGTTTAAGTGTACCCATGTTGTGCAATGCCTAGGGAGACCAAAACAGGGAGTTGGGCCCATTGGATCTGAAGTTACCAGTGGTTGTTAGCTACCGTTTGGGTGCTAGGACCTGAACTCAGGTCCTCTGCAAGAGCAGCCAGTGCTCTTAACAGCTGAGCCATCTCCCTAGCCCATTCATTTATTATTAATGGACAAAGAACATTATTTACCTCTTCATATTCTTTCCATGGTTTAAAAAGTTTTTGAATTGACGTTTATTTTTATATGTATGAGTGTTATGGCTGCATGTATGTAAGTGCACCCGTGTCATGCAGTGCCTGTAGAGGACAGAAGAGGCATCAGATCCTCTGGAACTGGAGTTATGGACAGTTGTTAGCTGCAAGAGCAGCTAGTGCTCTTAACCACTGAGCCATCTCTCCAGCTCCTCCATGGTTATCTATGAAAATTTTATTTACTGCCATGTATGTGCCAGGTACAGGGTCAGAAGCTGTAGTTATAACCTTGTACCCTGGCCTCTCCAGCTGACAGAGAAAGAAAGACATTTTCTGGGCCTACCAAGTGGTCTAGTGGGGGTGGCAGATAGATATGTATCTCTGGCATTCAGGAGAATGTTTCGGCATGCTAGTGTTCAGTTAATGTTGTCAAACCGAACTGAATTAATTTTAACACTTTCTAGAATTTTTTTCATAATTAAAATCTGGGGATTTAAAATATGTTATTTTTTTCTGTCTGGTGTATGTGTGTGTATGTGTTTATATGTGTGTAGAGGCCAGAAATTGATGTTCAGTGGTTTCCTCAGTTACTCTCCACTTTGTTTTTTGAGAAAGAGTCTCTTACTGAGCCTGGAGTTCACCAATTCAGCTAGGATGGCTGACAGCAAGCTCCAGAGATCCTCCTGTCTCTGCCTCCCCAATGCTGGGATTATAGGCAAGTGCCACTGTGCCACTTGGGTCCTTATGCTTGCACAGCAAGCACTTTACTCATTGGGCTATCTCTCCAACCTTAAGTTAGTTATTGAAACCAATACACTGGGACCTGGCAAATTAACCAAGAGAACTGGAGGTACTGATCTCTTTGGACAAAGTTTTGTATTGAGTGGAAAGTGATTTAGTTATCTCTGGGAGACATTATGGACTTTAAATCTGCTACTTGTTCACTTAGATTCTGGGCAAGTCACTCACAGATCCTATTGTAGTTAAGTTTACTTTAGAACCCATAACACCTTAGAACACCTGTATGTTTCCACCATCTCGAAGGGAGTTTGTGCTCCAGAAGTTGTCTTTAGGGAAACATGTTCCATAAAAGGAGTTTCCTGTCTCACCAGGTCAGTGACAAATGAGAGCATGGTACACAAACAGCTTCATTTCTTTTTTTCCTAATTTGTAATTTATTATTATTGCATGCGTGTCTACGTGTACATGATACGTGTTTGGGCATGTGTGCCATAGTGTGGCTATGGAGGTCAGAGGACAACTTTATGGAGTTCCTTCTTTCTACCTTTTGGTGGGTTCTGGGGAATGGACTCTAGCCAGGCCACCAGGTTTGCACAGCAAGTGCATTTACCTCCTGAGCCGTCTTCTGGCCCCAACTTCATTTCTTGATACTCAAGAATTATTCCTGCTGGCAGGATCCATTTCTGCCAGAGTGCATGGGAGGCAGAAGGTACAGGAATCTTATTCCTCTGAACACCTCATTCAGTGACTGACAGGAGTGTAACCCTTGCTCCCCTGCCTCTGGAAGGGACAACTCTCCAACTCACGTCCCAGTCCCTAGACAGGATTATGTCATAGTGGTCCTTATTTTTGTAATGGTCCCTTCTCTTTCTGTTGTACTTCCCCTTTTCCCTAGCAGAGTGTCCCAGGGTCATCTCCCAATCTCTCTGCTCTGAGATTGCTTCTGAGAGAAGGTGGTGGTATCAGGCAGACAGAGCATTTGTGCTACACTAGTCCTTTGACAAGATGAAAGGGACTATACAGGTTTGATCAAGGTAAGCATTTTGATATCTTCCTGGATTATCCAGGCGGGCTTCCGATAACCACAAGGACTCCTCATAAAGGGAGTAAGACAAAGGGTAGAGAATGTAAAGTGATAAAGGAGGAAGAGATGGGCATCATCTCCACAAGCCAAGGATGGCTAGCAGCATCTAGAAGGTTGAAGAAAAAGGAACAGATTCTCCCTTAGAACCTCCAGTAGGAAATCACCCTACTAATGCCCTGATTTTAGCCCCGTAAGACTCATTTTGGACTTCTGACTTCCAGAACTTTAAGACAGTAAATCTGGGTTAAGTCTTGAAGTTTGTGGTGGAACTTCCCTACCAGGGCTCTGAGAAGGACCAATTCTCCATAGGGCCTGTGGTTTATAGTCAGCAGGCAGCTAGATGGGAATACACATGTTCATTCTTCTCTTGCACATTTCTTTTACTTGAATTGAAAAGATGTATAACAGAAATATATCCTGAGTAGAGATTCAGTCAACTTTTTTTAACTTAAAATTTTTTACTTATTATTTTTATTTTATGTGTGTGTGTGTATTGCCTGCATGTAGGTAAGTGCACCTGTGTTGTGCAATGCCCGGGGAGGTCAGAAGAGGCAGGCCATCAGATCCCCTGGGACTGGAGTTATGGACAGTTGTTAGCTGCCATGTGGGTGCTTGGATTTGAACCCAGGTCTTCTGCAAGAACAAGCAGTGTTCTCAACTGCTGAGCCATCTCTCCAGCCCTTCAGTCAACTTTTAATACCACGAATAGCAAAGTTAGTATCATACTTATGTGCCCAAAGGACAAAAATCCTATCCGGGGAACAGAAGAATTGGAAATAAAGCTCTAAGCAAATCCTTTAAATCAGCACTGTCTACTAGAAATATGATAGCCACAGGGCATGCTGAATTTTCTGGTAGCCACATTTTCAAAATGAGAAAGAAATGAATGAAATTAATTTTACTGACATAGTTTATCCAAAGCAGTTTATGTACAGTATTACCATCTCAACATGTTATCCTTAGAAAATGATTAGTGACATATTTCCTGGTTTTTTCCTCCATACTAAATCTTCAAATTCGAGGGAGTATTTTCATGTGCAGTACATCTCAGCATGGGATGGCCACATTTAAGGCACACAGTAGTCATCATATTTGCTGTAGTGAATATAGTGGGTCCAGGACATCTAAATAGTTCCAATGCCCAAAGGGCATAAAAGGCACAAGGCAAGAAAAATTCTGATGCATGTGAACAGGTGAATACGCAGCTAATGAGTCATTTATTTGATCAGTAGTAATTGTCACCTATACATTAAGCACCATTTAAGAGTTATATAGTTTTCCAGGTCACACACACAATCAATGAAAAATAATTTGTGCTTTCTTGTTTGATTTAACTTTTTGAGACAAGCGTCTGAAACTCACTATGTAGCTGAGAATGCCCATGAGCACCTGATTCTCCTGTCTCCACCTCCACAGTGTTGTATTACAGGTATGTATCACCACATCCATTTTTACGGGGTGCTGGGGATCAAACCTAGGACTTCATGCATGCTAGGGAGGCATTCTACCAGCTGAGTTACATCCTCAATCCCCTACTGGTGATTTTTATTAACAATCTATATATCCCACCTATAGTTTATTTTTGCTATAAATTTCAGCGAAGCATTAGGAAATAATTAACCAGAAGGCACACTTTCTTACAATGTCTGCCTTGCTTTCCTCCATAAATGGGCCGCCCTGAAGGTGGAGTCTGGAGTTAATTAAACATGGACCCTGGGCCATTCACGAAGTGCTGACTACTTGACATTTCCAAGCATGTGGACCAGATCATAAGCACACCAGCCCATGAACCTGACACTGGAAAACAATCAGAGTTCACATCCTGAAAACTGCACCACTTCAGAATCCTCACACAGATTCTTTGGGTTAATAGTCTTTGATTTCTTGGGGTGGGGTGGGGCCTTTTTGGCTTTTAATTTAATTTGGTGGCACTTTGTAAATGGTGCTCCTGTAGATCGGTTTGCCTTGCCGCCGAAGAGCTGTTAATCTCATCTCCGTACATGTAGCACTTGATCTTTCTTAAAAGATCAAAACAAGATCTAACAAAACAAGACCCTCCAAAGTTCAAGGAAAATGTGATCCAGGCACATTGCATCTGCTTACATTTTTATTATGGGAAAGAAATTGAAACTTGTGATCATACTTCTAGCAACCTAGTTTGAGGGTTTGTTCTGTTTGAACTTCAAAATCCCTTAATACCGTGGCGGACCCTGATGAAAGAATTTTTTTTTCTCTAAGTTAAACAAAGTCAGGCTCACCTTTAAGAAGCTGGAGCCAAATCAAGGGCTTTCCCTCAGAATCAGCACAGAAAATCCTCACCGGGCTGGAAGGGAACCTCCCCACAGGGGACTTAGGGCAGTATCTGGAGACTTTTCTTCAAAAGTTGTCACAACTTAGCTACAGGTGGGTGGTGGGTGGTCGTGTCAAGAGTTGTTACTGGCACATCAGGAGTAGGGGCCAGGGATGCAGTTGAACCTCCCACAGAAAACAGGACAGTCTGCCACCCAACAAATGATTATCTAACCCATCCCTAAAGGTGCGTGGTGCTGTTGTGAAGAAACCGGATGCAGGTAGGGAGGAAGCAAGGCATCACTGCTACAGAACCCCGGAAACCCCTTTTTCAGGGAATTTTCCCTCCGAAGGCTGCCCTTCTGCACTGGGAAAGAGCAGGGATGAGGAGCCAGGTTTCCTGGGTTTTCATTCCTGCTCTGTCACTTTGTGCAAGTTCCTCAACATCTTCGCTCCTCATCTTTCTCCTCGGTAACACAGAGATAATAATAATACCGTCTACAAACAGTAGTCAAGGATTTTTGGCCAGTTAATAGAGGGAAAATGCTTAGAAAGGTAAGGTCTATAGGAAGCACTATGCTTAAGTGTGCATTTATACTATGTGGCTTTGAGGCTGCCTGGGGGAAACATTTCAGGGCTCAGAAAAGCTTCTGGGCAGTAAGGAAGTGGCAGAGCAAGAATGAGAACCCCTGTCAATTCACCAACACGAATTTTCCGGTTCATCAACCCTAATCCAAAGGCAGCCAGGACAGGAACCTAGCACTGTACTGTTTCAGGTCAGGAATGATAAATTCATATTCTGAAACAACCAATTTTTTCTTTCTTCCTTAACGAAACTAGTGACTGGTAAACACTGGGCGTCCTTTGGGCACAATGGAGGTCACTAAATTGCACAGACAGACCCCCACCCCCACCTCAGGGACTCTCACACAGCTGCCTGTGCAGGAGGTGGGTGGATGCAGAGCGCCAAGCCTGCTTTCGGCCATGGGTCTGCTTGCTCAGCCTTACTGTTCGTGGAACAACCGGACAAATGCAGGCAGGTGGGGCTGAGGATGCCCAGACCACCAGAGGCCAAACCCATCTAAAGGCACGCAGGTAAGAAAGCCTGTGGCATCCTAGTGAAATCCCATCCCGGGATGCTCCAACCCCAACGCCAGCACCCAGGCACCCCCCGCCACACACAGAGAGGTCAGCTAGAAAAGGCTCCCAAAGGAGAATTCAGTCCTGGGGACCATGGTCAATCCAGACACTCACCTGGTCCCTACTCCACCTGCCACCCAGGGGAGCAGCAGCGAGAGTGCCAGGCTCCAGGGAGGCTGCATGTTGCCCTGGCCTCCTCACTCCTAGTCTTGTGCCCCTCGGGATGTGGGGCACAGCTGGGCCACCACCTTCTCTCTCCTCAGCAGGCGCGGTGGCCGCTGGCTCGGTTAGGACAGCCAGGCGCGGGGTGGGGGAAGCGGCGAGCTGCGAGCTGCGAGCTGCTGCGAGTGGCTGGGGGTGCCCTGGAGAGGCACACTGCTGGCTCCTCTGCCGGTGAAGCCTGAGCAAGCGGGGGCGGGGCTGGCCCAGCACATCTGGCTGGGACCCGCCCCCAGAACTATCTGTGAGGCCTCAGTGCTCTCAGCTCCACCACAACCCTCCCCATCAGCCTCAATTTATCGCAGGCTGCCCAGAAGCACTGCTAATTGCTGTGCATTTCAGGAGTGGGACAAGTGTCAGGGACATCTGAGCTCCAGGGATTAAGAATTCAGTTGAGAAGTCAAAACAAGACCATGGATGCAAGTTCACAACTGCCCTCTGATGTGACTTCAGTGGAGGTTTTCATACTCTGCGAGGTTTTCTTTCACAATCTTAGGATGCTAAACGTGGAAAGTCACCGACTCCTGCACAAAAGTGGTAATTTAACAAATGTCCTCTTCTGGTCATTTGCAACAGCTTCGTTAGTGAGATCCCCCCCAAATGATACTGTAATATAGTGACAAATTCAGAAGCTAAAACTAAACAAGGATGCTTTGTGAATTCAGAGAATTCCTTCAGGTACTGACAAGTTCTTTATTTTGACTTGTAGCAGAAGAAATATTGATCTCCTCTTCTCCCCACATAGACATCCTTTGACTTCGTGTAGGTAGAGCCTATGGCCTCACCCCTTGGTTTTGGACTTGGCTAAGTGATTTGCTTTAGCTTATTGTATGAGGGCAGAAGTCACAATGTGTCAGTTCCAACTCAATGCCTCTATTTGAGCATGAGAAGACTGTGTACCAGTTATCTTGGTGGCCCAAGGAGGCTGAGGATGAGATGGAACACAGCTACTTGGTTCACTAGCAGACCTGCAGTTCAACACAGAGCTGCTTACTGGTGCCTACTGAATACCAGCCAACACACCAAACCATGGAGCCTCTGAACTAAGGTCAGCAGGGCGGACAAGAAGCTGTGGGAGCTTGTTGGAAGCATTTCTTTTCTTGCTTTGAAGTATTTTATTGAGATCTTTTTGATGAAAACCACAGGCAAGGGGTTGGAGAGATGGCTCAGCAGTTACGAGCACTAACTGCTCTTGCAGAGGACCCAGGTTTGATTCCCAGCACCCAATTGGCAGCTACAACTGTCCTTAACTCCAGTTCCAGGGGAATCCGACACTCTCTTCTGACCTCCACAGTATTGCATGACATGGGTACACTCACATACATGCAGGCAATATAGTCATACACATAAAATAAAAATGTTAAATAAAATATATTTTAAAAAACACAGGCAAAAATAAATATAGATAAATGTTTACCCTTTTTTGGAGATGGTCTTTTAGTATGTTGCAGCACTTGAACTTGTGCTCAATTGATCCTGTGACTTTGCCTTCAGAGGAGCTGAGACTACATACAGGTTTGTGCCAGTGCACCTAGATAATGGTGAATACTTGGTCACTAAATGTTCTGGCTTCTCAGAGATTTTTTTTTTGTTTAATAAGTTGATAGCTACTCTCACAGATTAATGCAGAAAAGATGAAAGTTCCTAGGATGGTGGGCTGGTGAAATGGCTCAGCAGGCAAAGGTGCTTGCTGCTAAGCTTGATGACCTGAGTTTCATTCCTGGGACCCATATGGTGGAAGGATATAATCGACTCCCATAAGTTGTCTTCTAATCTCCAAACATTCGCCATATCATGCTCACACACAGAACCATATATATACACATGCATGCGAAACAAATGCAATCACTTTTTTCTTTTTAAAAGAAAGTTCCACAGTTGTATGCTGGGTTTTGGTCTGCTTGTGTTTGCATGGATCTTGTGTATGCTATAAATACATATGCACAAGTTTCCAGGAGCCTGTAGGACTCCATATCCATATGGTCATGCACCCCCTTTCATGGTTCTTACAATGTTTCTGCCCCCTCTTCTGCAATGGTCCCTGAGCCATGGGTGGGTGAAGTTAAATATGGGAGTCCTTCCCAACGACCCACACTCTGCAGACCCTTATTTTCTATGCTTCAACCATTTGTGGCCCTTTGTGTTCATTGCTCCCTGTTGCGTGAGGGAGCTTCATTGATGAGAGTTGAAAGATGCATTAATATTGCCTCTACCCCTTGTTGCACTAGATGTAGAGGTTACATTGTAGGTGGGTCACTTAGGGTTGGGCATTTCACAGACACTTAATCTCTGTGTGTGACCAGTTGTGGAAGTCAGAACTTTGTAAAAGTCTCCATCTGTTGCAAAAGAAGCTTCTTTGATGAGTGGTGACTGGCATACTGGTATATAAGGATTTGGACAGCAGGCCCCAATATTAGCCAAAGAACTGTTGGGCAGCTGATTACCGCTGGGTGAGGAAGAGCTGTAGACAGACTGACTAGACCTGAATGGATGAACATGCACTGAAGGATGTCAAAAGGTACTAACTTAACTTGGTAGGCCTTAATATAAGTGACAGAATGCATGAAAATAGTGGGGAAGGGGCCATGAGAGGGTGCCGATGGGGAAGGGGATATAAAGGTGATTAAGATGTTGTGTATGAGATGCACAAAAAAAAATCAATAAACAATAAAAAAGAAAGCTCTTAAGATGTGCCCAACTTCAGAGAGAGGTCATCAAAATCCGTAGTAAGCAGGAGGAAACACTTGCTCTTCACTTGTCACAGCCTGAAAATGAAATAGCAGGACTCACTATCTAGGCACAACTGCAATCCCAACCATCTCCACGGAGTAGATTGCAAACATCAAGCTTAGCTTTTCAGTCCTTGGGTTAGTTCAGATTCTCTGCGAAGGGGTACTGACCATGGGTGGGCTTTCAGAGCTCATTTTTGTGGTATGTGTGTGTGTGTGTGTGTGTGTGTGTGTGTGTGTGTGTGTTTGTGTAGGCCAGAGGACAACTCTGGGTGTCATCCTCAGGGAATATCTACTCTTTTTTCTTAGACAGGGACAGGACTTCTCACTGGCCTGGAGCTCTCATGTAGGCTAGATTGGCTGGCCAGTGAGCCCCAGGAATCCACCTGTCTCTGCCTGTCCAGCACTGGGATTATAAGCATAAAATGTTTCATGTAGTGACATGAACTTATAGTCCTAGGGCTGAGAGGCAGACACACTAAATCTTTGGGGTCCCACTGACCAACCAGGCTAGCTAATTGGTGGGCATCTGGTTCAGAAGGAGATCCTATCTTAAAAGTAAGTTGGAGAGAAATCAATAAAGATACCTATACTGGAGAGCTTTAGTGTCAACTTGACACACCTGGGAAAAGGGAGCCTCAATTGGGGAATTGCTTCCTTAGGACTGACTGTGGCCATGTCTGTGGGGCATCTTCTTGACTGCTGAATGATGTGGGAGGGCCAGCCCACTGTGGGTGGTGCCACCCCTGGGCAGGTGGGCCTGTATTGCCTAAGAAAGCAAGATGAGCAGGGGCCAGGGGATCAAGCCAGTAAGCAACATTCCTCCATGGCCTGTGCTCCAGCTCCTGCCTCCAGGTTCCTGCCTGCCTTGAGTTCTTACCTTGGCCTCCCTCAGTGACGAACTGTGACCCAGGAGATATAAGCCAAATAAACCCTTTCCTCCCCAAGTTGGTAGTGGTCAGAGTGTCAAAGCAATAGAGAAACCAACTAGGACATAAATTGGTATCAGGAGTAGGGTATTGCTGTGACAGAACTGACCTTGGTGTTTTTAGGAGCATTGTGGAAGCATTGGGAACTTTGGGCTAAAAAGCCATTGAATGCTTAGAGTTTGTTTCTGTGGAGCTTGGAACAGTTATGCTGAGTTGTGAACAATGGAGGCCTGGCTTGTGAAGCTTCACAGGGAAGTAGAGACTATCAGGGATGTTTGTGTGATATTTTGAATTGAGAATCTGTGGGTTCTGGTCGGCTGGGGCTGAAGAATCAGCTGTGATTAAGAAGAGACCAGAACCTGAAGTAAAACCTTTGCTTTACTGGGACAATTGATGCTGGTTAGCTGGGGCTGAAAAATCAGCTGTAAGTAACAGGAGACCAGCATCACCATGGTGAAATTTTCTGGGAAGTATTTCCTCAGGGTCCTCACACAGAAGCTGTGGTCAAGAAGGGACCTGAGCCTCCATCTCTAGCTGAATTCAAGACTTGGTAATGTGTAAGAGTCTCCTGCATTATTCTGATGTTGAAAGTGCGAAGGGGTCACAGAGAGCAGCTGAGGCTTGGCACCCTGAGAGGCCAGGAAAGGCCATAGGTGAAAGTGCTGCTTCAGTTGCAGTAAAGACCCCAGGACTGAAGGGATCATGGAGAGAGTCTGAGGCTTTGCACCCAGAGAGGCGAGAAGAGGCCATTGGTGAAGGTGTAGCCTCAGTTTCAGTGGACACCCTAGCTGTTTGGAGATGGCAGGACCATGGGTCAACTACCAAGGGCAGCGGCCGGTGTGGAATGGAGTCGTCTTGGGTCTCTGAGACAAGCAGTGTATGCTGTGGCCAGCAGAATAAGAGAGGCAGAGCTGCCAGAACCCTTTGGAGCCTAGAAGATTGTGAGAGAATCCCAGATGTCCAGCCTTGAGCTACTTTGCTGGACTTTGGTTTTGCTTAGGTGTGCCTGATTTTCCCTTTGAAATAAGACAGTACTTGTTTTGGATTTTACAGGAGCCCCCAGTTAAGAAACTTTTAAAAGTGACTGGACTTTTAAGGGTTTGAATTTTTTAAGGACTGTGGGGATTTTAAAGTTGTACTGTCTTATGTTGTGATATTAATGTTAACATCATATCTTTGGGATAAGAGTTGGAAAGGTTATGGTTTAATAGTGATGTGTTTGTGGGTCAAGTTGACAAGGGGTCAATTGTGCTCGATAGCTTTAGTGTCAACTTGACATACCTGGGTAGAGAGAGCCTCAACTGGGGAATTACCTCGATAAGACTGGCCTCTAGCTATGTCTGTGGGGCATCTTCTTGATTGTTGAGTGATGTGGGAGGGCCCTGCCCACTGTGGTTGGTGCCACCCCTGGGTAGGTGGGCCTGTGTTACATAAGAAGGCAGGCTGAGCAAGGGCCAGGGGAGCAAGCCAGTAAGCAGTGTTCTTCCATGGCCTAGGACAATACCAATGTCAAATTTTAGCCTTCACATGCAAACTCACATACATATACATGTACCCATGCACATGTACACGTACGAGAGAGAGAGAGAGAGAGAGAGAGAGAGAGAGAGAGAGAGAAAGCACAAGAGGAATATATCATATCGTTATTTGATTTTTCCTGGGGAGACATGAACAAATACCTATTCATCCCAGATAGGGCATCAACCATTCAGAAATGAAACCATTTCACCCAAATCTAACTTGGTGAACCAATGAGTTTATTGAGGTTATTTATAGAAACATAAGTAAGTCAAACTCAGCTTCATCACTGAAAAGTCACACCAGCATGGTTGACAACTCATAAAAGCTGCGTCCCTGGAGCTCCCTGCTCAACTTGAAGGCAGCTCCATTGAATACAGTCTCCTTTCCCCAGCAATTGTTTACTGCTTTTAGAACTATATAGGAGGCTTATCAATCTTGTAACTTTCTGAGCTTCCTATTCCTGTGAATTGTGTTGCCTTACCAAGTGTCATTAACTCCTTTTCTCCTTCCAGGAGGAAATGCATGTCTTAAATCAGAGGAAATAGCTACACACCAGGTTATTAACGCTATGTCTAAAATATCTTAAAGAAAATAGGGTATATATTTTATCTTGCTGTGGGTTTCTCCACAGATAGACACTAAGGCAAAGACCTGGGTAGAAATAGTTTGTTCTAGATGTGTTGGAGAAGACAATATCAGGCATGTATCATGCTATTGTAGACTACTAGAGTTTCATGCTGTTGGGATCTCTCAGAGCCTGCATGGAACACACATCTCCAGGATCTTACCCAAAAGCAAAGGAGCTGGGGTGGTGACACTGCATCTCCATTTTGTCACTGCCTGACAGCATCTACCAGGCAGATGACTCCCACAAAGGTTTGTAGAAACTGTCTTTTGAAAGTCTGACTGTAATTCAAGGCCCAGAGGACATGGACAGGGGGTCACTTCAGCTGTTGCCTAACATGGAAATTGAATCAAACTGAAACTTATGAGATTTTTGCCCTATCACGTCTCCCTAAACACTCAGATACTGAGCACTCAGACACACCTTCCTTTAGAGAAACAATTTGCAAAGATCTAATGAAATAAGTGAAATAGTATATGGAGCTGTCCTGCCTTTATACACTGTCAGCTGTAAAGATCAGCAGAAAATTTTTCATTAATGTTTACCTGTCTATTTTTACCTTCAATTCCAGCAATTTGATGCTGGAATCAGGGGCAAATTCTGTTCCACAAGCTTAGGGGGATGATGCACATTGGAAAAGGTAGCTTCAGGGGAGGTCAAACACTCATCAACCAACCCACCTATTAATAGTATTTCTCAGGAGAGTTTGGACAAAGGAGCTGTCTTGCCATGTGAGGAACAGAGAAGGAACTTGGAAATGAAGCATTCTCAGGTCAGATGTCATATACAAATTGCCACCTGGAGGCAGGTGTTTTGAATAACTGCACAGGCACTGTTGACTTTGAAGAGGAAATTGGAAGGAAACTGCTCTTTAGGGGGCTCACCTCTATTCTACAAATGGAAAATGATCTTTGATCAGAACCTCATAAAATTTCCTGTGACTTGTACATGAATATATTTTTTTCAGTCAGTTTCCACTTACCCCCTGTGTGGAACAAGATGGAGGACTGATAGAATACTTTTATGCATTCTGAAACACACACACACACACACACACACACACACACACACACACACACACACAGAGTTTTCAAATCAGCCCGTGACATCACCTTTAACATGATGTACCTTAGATCCAAAAATTACTGAAATGGCCCTCAAAGAAAGCTGATCAAAGAGGATCTAAGCCAGAAGGCTGGGGAGATAGCTCAGTCAGTAACGTGCATGTACATGCACATGTGTATTACCTACATGTGCACACACACAGAACAGGCATTCATGGATTACCCCCCCACACACACGTCTAGGCCAGTGTTTTCAAACTTCAATATTAGTGCACATGATCTGGAGTGTTCCTTGAAAAGAAAATTCTTTTTTTAGGTGTAGGTAAGGTCCAAAAGTCTTCATCAATCACCAACCCCAGGAGACACATATGCTTTTGTCTGAGGATCACATTTAAGGTGGTAAAGGTTTACAGATAACCTAGGCTAGCAGTTTAGCTGAAGAATGGGATCACTTGGGACGTTTTGACACTATTGATACTTGGGGTTCTGCCTCCAGAGATTCTAATGCCTAGGCTATGGCTTGGGAATGGAAATGCTCAGAAAAAATGCCAGGTGATTTTAATGCACAGCCAATGTTGAGAGCCATTGCTATGAACCAGTGCCCACATTTTTCAGGCTGAAAACCTATGCCCAGGGTACCATGCATCTTGTCTGGGATCTCATACATGAGTCAACGTTTCTGTATTTCTATTCCGGTATCTTCCCCACCAAACTTTAGGATTTTTTTCTTTAGTTTTGAATCTTTTTATGTATGTGTGTATAATGTGTGGGCATGTTTGTGTGTTTAAGTGTGTATGTGCTATAGCATGAGTGTGGAGATCAGAGGACAGTCTTGGGTATCTTTGTTGTTCACAGCTATATATGCCAGGCTAGCTGACACACAAAAGATTCTCCTGTCTCTGCCTCTCATCTCGCTATAGGACTACAGATGTGCACTTCTGTGCCTGTATTCTGGGGATTCACACTCCAGTCCTCATTGTTGTGTATCAAGTACTTTACCAACTGAACCATCTCCATAACCCTGTTTTGTGTGTGTGTGTGTGTGTGTGTGTGTGTGTGTGTGTGTGTGTTGTTTCCCATATTTTTTGAGACAGGGTCTTTCTATGTAAGTTTCTCTAGCTTGGAACTCACTAGGTGGACCAAGCTGACCTTGAACTTGCAGTGATTCTCTTGCTTCTGATTCCCAAGTGCTGGAATTACAGATATGTGGTACTATGCCTGGACTATTCATGGTACTTTCTGTTTTTCTTTCTTTAAAAATATTATTATACCCAGACCAACCCAATTCTTCAGACTAGTCCCCTGGAGCCCTCAAAGTCTGTTCCCTCCCCCACCTTACCTTTGCATACCTGAGGCCAGCCTTCATCCCTGGCTGTCTCACCCCAAACCTGTATTCTGGAGACCAGCCTCCTTCCCTGACTGCCTAAGAGTCCTGAATCCTCCCTTTACCTAGCAATTCTTCCAAACTGTACTGTGCCTGCTGACTAGAGGGATCCAGACCTCAGGAGAAAGCCTGAGAGCATCTGATCTTTGTCCGAATTGGGCCTCTCTTGAAGCTCCTGAGCAGCAGGACTAAAGCCTTCTGGCCCCTCCAACATATAATCAAAAGAGAGAACCAGCTTTCATGCCCAACAAGTAAAGCACAAAGGCACATAAAGTTTACAAACAGAGGCAGACCTATACTCAACAAAGGAAGTCTTGAGTCTCACACAAGAATCAGAAACTACAAAAGAAATCCACATGTCAAAGTCAGCGAAAAAAATAATTACATGAGAAACCCAAATAATATATCCCCACCAAGTACTAATAGTTCTGTAGAAGATCATAATGAGAACCGCCTAGAGATAATACATGACATGGAATTCCAAAGAACAATTATAAACATGATAAAGGAATTCAGTGAATTTAAAGAACACACAAACAAAGAAATCAAAGAACTGAAAGAAGATATGGACAAACTTCTGAATGAATTTAGAAAAGAGGTAGAAATATTGAAGAATACTCAGGCTGAAATGAAGAAGGAAGTGAAACACTCAATAAACCAATTAGAAATGACATAAGAAAGCCTCACCAATAGGATTAATGAAATGGAAATCAGATTATCAAAACTGGAAGATAAAGTGGACCAATTAGACCACTCAAGCAAAGATTATGAAAAATTTAAGAAAACACAAGAATGGAATATGCAGGAATTATGTG